>NW_028277105.1:0-318298 GCF_059951505.1 Python bivittatus
GTTCATGAGAATGATGCACGGAAATAATGAACTGAGAAGAAATAGTTTTTTGCAAAACCCGTGCCTGTTTCACAAAATTGCAACCCAAACCTGCATATTTGAGGGAACTATTCCCAAAAGCCACATGGCAAATGAGTGCACGTATTAAAAAATAAAAAGCAAGCATAACACGCCAAATGTGACAGATTTGCAAAAATTGAGAAACGGAGAGGGAACTGATACTAATAGATTTCCAAAGAGGGAAGGAATGATAGTGGCAGTTTTGTAAAGAAGTGAAGGAACTGATATTGACAGAACAGCCCAGCTCTAGTTCCTAACGCAGGGTGTCCCTGGGAGGGAATGTCAAAAAGGCAACATATTGGCCTTCGCAACGCAGTAGAAGCCCTGCCTCTTTTTATATATGGCGCACGTGATAAAAAACAGGCTTCAGTTGCACAGTTGCAGCCGCCATCTTGAAGCCCATGATGCCCCACCCTGGATGTCCCTTCTGCTGCCTTCGTATCATCAACGTGAGAAATATTTCCACCAAGGAAGAGAAATCTTCCCTCACCACTTGTTTATTCTTTTGGAGAAAGGCAACACACTTGAAAAATAACTCCCAACCTTGTTGTGTTACCTCCACATCGTGAAGATTTTCCACATGCAGTAGAATGAACCCTCTACAGTAGTAAGGCGGGGTTGTACCACCTTCACAGGACGGAGAGATACTATCGTTGACGGCTCCCCCAACTATTGAACTTCACAGAAAGTAAAATCCCCACACATTTGGGAGAAAAACTGTAGCCATCCACTCACTCCCATAGTGCTATTCTACCAAATACAGCAGTGTTGTTTCAATGTAGGGATTCTGAGCATCCCATTATCGCATGCAATGCAATCAATACACATTCAATATCTGTATACCGTATACCACCCAGTGTCACAATGGCTTGTAACTTTAATAAAATAAATAAAAATGATGATGATGGCGACGATGATGATGGTGTCTATCTTGTCCTCCAGCAGCTCAAAGTAGCAGAGATAACACTTTCTCCTCCAACTATGTCCCCACTGCAACAGCTGTACGAGATAGGCTGAGCTAAGTCTAGTTTCATGGGTTGGATGTGAACCAACATCTTGGTCACTATACCACACTGGCTCAGCAAGGGTCTAATGGAGCTCAGTGCAAGGTCTGGAGAAGCCTGGTGCCCTTACCATGATCTCTGCATGTCATTGTCCCGGGCTTCTTCTTCAAGGCTCTGTTGGCGCCTTCGGTGCAAGGAGGTAGGATTGGCCTAGAAAGAAAAGATGGATCTGTTTAATTCAATTACTATTAGGAGAAATCCAGGGGGTGTCAGTAAGCGGGGTGGGTGACGAGAGAAATGAGGGAGGACAGGGTGGTAATTTGAGTTGGGTAGGGCCAGCTGGAATTTTCCAACTTTTTTGGCCTTGAGGTCAGATGGGTTCTAGATCTTCTGTTTGTTATCACTCAGTTAAGCCCATGTCATGGTTCTTGCTACCGTTTCTGTGTCAAAATGGCTAGAAATTATTTTCAGCAATTGGGCCAGAAAAATTCCAAGCTGTAGTCAAAGGGGTTCTTTGGACCACAAAGGAGTGTGGCCAGATGGCCCTTGACTGGCCACACTTGTTGTTTGGGATACAGAATCCACAGTGCTCACCACCAAAGCCGGTACCTGTTTGTTTATTTACTTAAAAAATTAAAAGGGCTTTCTCTGCCTTTCTGCCAGCACAGGCAATACAGAGAAAAATTGTAATTAAAACAGCAGCATGTCAGTAATAAACAATCAACATGAGAACACAAGCATTCACTATAATAAACATAGAGAGTCAAGAGATCACAAAAATATTAAGCCTCATTCATCATTCATCACCCCTCACTTAGCGACTGCCTCATATAGCGACTGTTTGCAATTACGAAGGAGATGAAAAAATAACTTTGCAGCCAGTCCTCGCCCTGATGACCTTTGCAGGCTTGTAGAGCAAAGGAAAGCTGAAGTAAGATCATAAGTACAGTTGCAGTTTCATTTAGTGACTGCTTTGCTTAATGACCAAGTTGCCGGTCCCAATGGTGGTTGCTAAATGAGGACTACCTGTAACAGCATGATGCAAAGGAGCTTCCAGTGGAAGACCCTGCCTTGGCAGACAAAACAGAACTGGATTCCTTTAACAAGGCTTCAGTTGGGATGTGCAAACAGCATAATCAGTGTCAATCAACAAATGGTTCAGAACATGCCAGATGAGCTTTAGGACCCTGGCAAAGAGACGCGATACCTGATTCGCCCCCCAAACGATACAGGTTTCTCCAGTTCAACGAGGAGATATCATAGTCATAGAATTCTTGGATGCCCTGGGCTGACTTAGCCCGAATGTTGTATAATTCATGGTCAATCCGCCTCTTTATCTGCAACCTGGTTTGTCCTCCTGCGAAGGGGAGAAAGAATAAGTGATCCTCCGCATTCCTTTTCTCCTGTAAAACACTGCATTGCTTTCAGGAAGAACTGCCTCACTCTTTTCCTGCCATTTCTGGAGCTGATGAGAAGACAGCCAGCATCAAACTCTCAGGGGCCCAGCTGGTCACCAAGATATCTCAACCTTTTTCGTAGGAGGAAGATGGATGGATGAACTACAGGTCCTTGCTTTGCGTGCCCTAGATGCAAGACTCATATTCCTTGTAAGGAATGTCATTTAACAAAATGGAAAAAACCTTTTGGCTGGGGGCCCCAAGATGGACTCTTCACTGCAATGCAATCAATTTATACTGATCTGAGGGCCAAGTCCTACATTCCAATTAATGCAGTTGTACTTCAGTTGCTCTGTGTCCATCTTTTGCCTCCCGCCCCTTTGGTGAAGCAGAGCAGAGGTCCCAGACTTTGACTATTAGTGAGAAAATATCAACCTTGTTTTTCCACCCTGACCTCATCCTCTCCATGTTCATGTCCTTGGGTGAACGGTATGGTATTTTATTAACAAATCATGGTTAATCAAATGATGGTTTAATGGAATATGTGAACCAGGTTTTTGGCTGTACTCCACAGTATCACATCATCTCAGGTGGAAGAACCCTACATGGGAGGACTAAAATGGCACTCTGTGCATGCTTGCTAACTGAGCTTTCTAGCTGAGATGTCACGTGAACAAACTGCTTATGATAGCGAAATGCTTTCAGCTATGGCTTTTCTTTTCCATTCGCGCTACCTCCATCCCAGAATTATACACAGAGTCCAGATTGATTTTCCAAATCAGTGTTTTCCCAACAATCTGTTCATGAGGGAAAAACAGAATAGCTCTGGAATGCTTTGTGACTGAGAGCCCTCAATCTGGAAATGCCTTGCATCTGCAGGGGAAAAAAAAAATCCATCCAAGATCTGCTGGCTGTTCTGCTCTGTTGGAAGGGATCTTGGGGTCATTTGGTGACTCTTTTTTCTCCAAAACATGCTAAAGCATTTCAGAGAGACGGCCACCACTTATCCTTTGAGATAGGTCAGGTTAGGAAACTGGAAGGTTCCAGGAATACTACTTTATCCTTGTCAGATATAATAACCGAATCTTGAAAACCTCTGCCATTTCTTAAATCAAACACCATCATGGTGGGGTTCTTCTGAGTCACCTTCTCATGCCTCCCCTTTCCCCAGGACTGAGTTGCCTTTCATTTTTTCCCTTAATGGCTCTTGCGTGATCTCCCCCTTGTTCCACCACCCGAACAAAAGAGAATGAAACGGAGGGCAGCCACTGAAGTATGGACTGTAGACATCCTGAAGAAAACAAATACATTCCACAGGATTTCATCATTAATCCCCTGCCCAACAGAACAGGAAACAATACACCAGATTGAAAGCGCAGGAGCATTGCTGAATGAGACAGGGAGGTGAGTAAACATCCAGGTGGACTTTGCCACAAGGAAGCAGCTACTGAATACCTCTGCAATGTCCATTCCCTCCTTCTCTTGGCCTGCAACCACTTTCCGCGGGTTCGAGGGCTGCACTGGGCTTTGCGCGATGAGGTGCATTAGAAAAGTAGGCGGGGCCAGGATTCTGGTGGTTTTAAGGGGTAAAATGGGCTTTAAGGCTTGAACTGAATCTCCTGACTCTTTAAAAAACACACCAAAAAAAGGGGGGGGGGTGGAATAGTTGATCCTATCTACCCTGGGAAGGTTCCATAGCCCATAGAATAGATGACAGGAGGCTGAATGTGATGCACGGGCTACATTTTTTAAACCCCTGCCTTGGTAAAACTAACAACAAACCCATGATCGTGTCTACACACAGTAGATAGTTCCAGAAATTCAGTGGGACCAGGACATTTTGCTGCCTGGAAAAAAGAGGGCGCACCCACAACCCCTAACCTCACTTGACTTACAGAACCCAACCAGAACTTAGGTTAACACTGACTATCGCAAGCAATCCAGCTAGCGTACAAGGGCTACCCAACACCCTGATTTTTGTGCCCCCAGGTCTCAATCCAGTAGCATCACTGAATTTCAGCACTGCAGTTAGGAAACATCAGCAGGGTGATTTCCTAACATGTTCATGTACAAAACCCATGAAAACTTTAGGATATGTTCCCAAATATGCTAAATAGAGTTTTGAAAAAAGAGAACCAAACTGTGCCAGAAAAGACCGCACCCAACAGCCAATTGTTCTGGTTCTGCCCACATTGGTGCTGTAGTTCTGCCCCACCTGGTCTGGCCAGCAGCCTCTCCCCACCCAAAAACATTAAGTGCAGCTTCCAGACTCCAAAGCTGCTCACCCCTGTGCACTTTCTCTTTCTTTCTCCAATGCACTTTCTCCAATGCACTTTTCTTTCTCCAATGCACTGGCAGGTAGCAGGTCAGCTTTGGAAGACATGTTGCTTTACCTACTAACTCTGTCTTCCAAGGTAGATGAAGCCAGGGGAGATTCAAAACAAATACAGGTAGTCCTCAACTTACGACCATTCATTTAATGACCATTCAAAGTTATGACAGCACTGAAAAGTGACTTACCACCAGTCCTTGCACTTATGACCACCACAGCATCCCTGCAGTCACATGATCAAAATTCGGGTGCTTGACAACCAGCGTGTCTTTATGACAGTTGCCGCATCCTGAGGGTCACATGATCGCCATTTGTGACCTTTTCAGGGGGCTTCTGACAAGCAAAGTCAATGGGGGAAGCTGGATTCACTTAATGACTGTGTGATTCACTTAACGACCATGGCAAAAAGGTTCTAAAATTGGGCATCTCACTTAATGACCATACTACTTAGCGACGGAAGTGCCAGTCCCAACTGTGGTCATAAGATGAAGACTACCTGTAGTCAAGGGCCACTATTGTTCCATCACACACAGCTTCTTGCTCCACCTATGGTTAGGCTTGGCCCTAAGCCTCTGTCTATAATCAAGCATCAAGCAAACATCACTGAAGCAGGACTACATCTTTTCTTTGTTTCCTCCCTCCGACCCTCTGGCTCTTCCTTCTGTTATTTCTTCTTAGTTAAATTCTAGAGTGTTATTTCGTTAGGGTTTTCTTGTTCTCTGGAAAGGCCCCAGATATGTTGAGGGCGCAGCATACAAATCATGCTGGAGTCCAATATTTCATAGTTGCATGGAATGGATGTTTTCGAAATTCTGTTCCCAGCTAAACGCAGGAAAGCAATGCCTCAGAATCACTAAAGAAGGGAAGACCCCAGAACTATGCTGGAACCAAGAACCATGATAGAATGCATGTTTGGTTTTTTCCCCATAGCATCTTACCCAGAACCAGCGTCCAACTAGATATGTCATTCAGGTTGTTGAAGCAGTGAGCAGCTGTTAGAACCCAGGTGTCTGAAACCAAGGCGCCTCGGCAAGAAGAATCCGCACGATGCTAGAGCAAAAATTAGTTCAATGTAAGGTTAACATCCCAGAATTGTGCTGTAGGTCAGCCTTCCTTGATCTGGGGGCCCTTCAGATTCCCGTCCTTACCCATCCAACGGGACCAATTATCTGGGATAAAGCTAGTTAACCTCGGGGGGCCACACTCCTGTAAGCCCCTACAGAAATCTGGGAAGAGGAAAGAGATCACAATGGCTTGGGGGGCAGCGATGGAGAATCCCCTGTACTCACTGTGTTTTGCAGAAGCACGTGCCACGGGCTCTTCTGATCCCATCTTGCGCTGTCAGAGTAGTTTGCCAAACCACATATGTCCTCCAAATCTCTGGGGTCTAAGATTAGGTTAGAAAATTAACAAATCTGGGGGAAAACTGATGATCATCAGTCGTGACATTTTCCACCCTGGGTTGTATCCTTTCTACACAGATGTTCAAGCTCTACATCGCCTATCACTTTTTCAGCACACCAACACAATGTGCCTTCCGTCCCAAGGCCCCCATTGACTTGGTTTAGTGACAAAATTTCTCACTTTTTTTTTTTAGATTTTTTTATCCCGCCTTTATTATTTTTATAAACAACCCAAGCCGGTGAACGTACCAAATACTCCTTCCTCCTCCTCTTTTCCCCACAACAACAACCCTGTGAGGTGAGTTGGGCTGAGGGAGAGTGACTGGCCCAAAGTCACCCAGCTGGCTTTCGTGCCCAAGGCAGGACACATTACCAGAAATGAGGTTCGGAGATTAGCTTCGGCATGTGGAAAATCAACCTGTGTATGTCAACATTTTACTCTGTGTGTGTGTGTTTGTGTGCGCCTTTGAGACAGTGTTGGCTCCTGGCGACTGCCTGGACAAGTCCCTGCAGTTTTCTTGGCAAGATTTTCAGAAGTGGCTTGCTATGGCCTTCTTCCTACGGTTGAGGGCACCCAGTTGGCTTTGTGCCCAAGGCGGGACTAGATCTCAAAGACTCACAATGTCTAGCCTGGTGCCTTCAACACTACACCAAACTGGCTCTCTTATTTCCAGCACTGCAAAAAGCAGTTGTCATTTCTATTTCATTCTGAATCTTATTACCTGCTTTGCATAAATAAAATGTTCCAAAATAGGGAAACAAACAATTGAACCAATTGAACCACCTACAACTGAACAAATTCATTCATTCATTCATTCATTCATTCATTCATTCATTCATTCATTCATTCATTCATTCATTCATTCTCATATATATATTCATTCTTCCTTATATTAATTAATTATTCATTCTTCCTTATATTAAATTAATTAATTAATTAAATAAATAAATAAATAAATAAATAAGGGAGAAATGATGCAGGAAGGGCTGGTTACATACAGGCTGGAATATCTACTTTGCGGGGGCCTCTTCCCCCAGAAATTCTTCCATCACTGGCCAATCCATTGCTCTACCCTAACCTAACCTTAACCTTAACCCAGAGAGATGGCCCAGCCATTTCATTGCCCAACGATGTCATGACCACCGCCTCAGAAGGTAATGCAAGCCAAGAGTTCTAGTGAAATGATATCCCGCCCCCCACCCGAAAATTTCTGTGCAGAATCCAGATGAAAACACAGAAGCAAAATGGTGGGAAAGAGTCCACCCATGTTGCTTTGCCTCTCTGGTTACAAAACATGTATCTTCATGAACATTGACGTGTTAACAGCCTGTCATTTCTAACACGTGGTTTGTAGACCAAAAACGTTATGGAGAGAAATGTTTGAAAGGCCCTAGAACCCTTTGTCCTGAAACACACACCCAAGATGATAAAAGCCTACAGGATGAATGCTGCTCAGTGGAAGGTGGCGAGACTTGTGTCCTTTCATTTGCACAGTTGGCCCAGCATGCCAATTGTGATCCTTCTTGAGCCAAGAACAGTTATCCACACTTTGGTTACAACCCATCCTGACTACTGCCATGCATTTTACATGGGGCTACCCTCTAAAGTGTCCTGAAATTGTGGAGTCCTTGGTGCTCTCTGTTTGCTTGCAGATGTTTCATTACCCACCTCACTCGCACTGATGATGCTACCTAGTCAGGTAATGAAATGTCTACAAGCAAACAGCCAAGCTCAGAGAGCACCAAGGACTCCACAGTTCGACCCTGAACTACAGATATTCCCTTCTAGTGTCCTGAAACTGCAACAGCTGCAGAACATAGCAGCCAGGCTGCTGACGGGTGCAAGATACAAGGATCATGTGGGGCTGTCCTGAAGGATCTGCATCGGCCTCCTGTATGTCATTTAACCATCGAAGCCCTAGATGGCTTAGAGGCAGGTTATCTATGAGACTGCTCTCCTGCTACCAACCTGAGTCACTTTGTGTGAGATGGGTGGCTATAGAAATGCAATATATAATCTAACCAACAAACAAACCTCCCCAGGAGAGGCCCTTCTGAAGATGCTTTCTTAGTAATGTTGTGAGTCAAACTGAGTGTATATTTGTCATTTTCTCTAGGTATGCCAACTGAAGGAATACAAAAATTGTTGCAAAGCCCCTTGGGTTTCTGTGAGAGCTTCACACCTAGGATATTTCAGCAGCTGCTTTGAAATGCAGGAACCCAGAACAAGGGTCCTTTGTTTGGTGTCAAGCTCCCACCGATGGCACAAGAAGCAAGCTGAACCTTGGGCAGATGTATCAACCCCTTGCCCCTTTTCCCCCTTGCCCGCCCCCCCCCCCATCCCTGGTGAAGGAGAGAGATCCTACACACCCAGCACATCTTCAAAAGCTTTCCTGAGTTCCTGTGGATTTTCCATCACAAAGACATGCCGTTCCCCTGTCTTCTTGGATGCAATCTCATTCATGGCACTCCAGTCCACTTCAAGGTTTCCAATGCCAAAAACATAGATATCTGAATGAAACAACAACAGGACATGTTTTCACAGGACAGCCTGGAAGGGAAGATGGGACAGTCCCCAAATCTGATCAACAGGGGTTCTTTCAGATTCATTAAGCCGGTTAATTAGCAGCGAAATGCAAGAATGAACGGGTCGGATGCATTAAAAGCCGTAGGAAATAAGAAAATAAGAACTTAACCTTTTAGAATTCATTTTGAGGGAAATTAAGCAGATGGGGAAGATTTCCAGCAAACATGAGAGGAACACAGCTGGGTTTTTTATACTGTGTTCTATGAACCCTGAGAAGGTTTGCAGTGACCTAGAATTTTATTACCATTTCTCTGCGGGTTGCCCAGGAAAATACCTTAACTGAAATTACTTTTCCTGGAGAGATGCAGGAGCAAATATATTTTCTATTTTCAATTATTTCTGCATGAGATACTAGCATGACTTTTTAAAATTTGCTCCTGCGGCTTTCCAGCAGCACCTTTTTCAACGGCTCTCTTTCTAGTGTGTTAATCATGGATGAGCTGCTAAATTTCCTACTTCCATATCGGCACGAACTGGCAGCACATCTCCTGGGTTTTAGACAGGAGTTGCCCCTAATCTTACATCTCCTGGGAGCATTTGCAAGGAAGCCATGTCCTGGACAGCCTTCCCCAAATGTTCCCTGAAAATGGAAGTGGTGCTTCACGTGAAGCCTGATCTCAGCTCTTCATGATGACCCTTGGATTTTGCGAGAGATTGAGACAGCAGAGGTGGGGAAAAGAAGTTTGGTTTATCTAGAAGAAGCCATTCAGAAGAAGCAATGCAATCCAGATGTGAGAGACAACCTGGGAAAAAAGGAGAAAAAAATGACTTCTTCTATATTGATCGTATTGAGTGATCATATTTATTATCGATCATATTTATATAGCTGCCCATCTCACAAAAGAGTGATTCTGGGTGGCGTACAACGCTCAATTAAAAACCCATAAATACATATAAAACAATCATTAAAACTATAAAAACGATAAGAAACACATAAAAGAGGAGAGTTCTCTATTAACTATATTAACTGTAGTAAGGGAGCTATTGCAAAATCTCCCCGGTCCCCTGGGAGCCCCAGGCCTGGTCACATACCCAGGTTTTGAGGGACTTGCAGAATGTTGAGAGGGATGGAGCTAATCTCACTTCCTGGGGGAGAAGATTCCACAAGGTGGGTACCATGGCAGACAAGGCCCATCTCCTGGGACCTGCCAAATGGAATTCCCTGACAGGCGGGACCCACAGCATGCCTTCTCTGGCAGACCTGATGGGATAGGCAGATGTAATTGGGGAGTGGTGGTCCCTCAAATAACCCAGCCCCATGCCATGAAGGACTTTAAAGATCAAAACCAGCACCTTGAATTGGACCCAGAAGCAGACTGCCAATCAAAAAATGATTTCTTGAGGATCTCCTCATAACAATCAGAGAAAATCAAGTCTTGTGGCTTCATAAAAACAAACCCATTTATTTTGCATCATGTCGTTGACTCTAGTCCACAACAGCTAAGCTACTGTATACTATGGTAGGTTTTCAGTTGAGCAGTAGTTCGGTCTGCTTTAGGAAAACAAGACTCTTGAGGGGGCTCTCGCTGTCACAAAGTAGTCCAATGATTCTCTTGAAAAATCAAGCATGATTTTCTTGACTCACCGAGATAATCTTTTCGGTTTGCTCTCACATTCACGAGTTCTTCTATCTGGCGCACTGCAGTTTTGGGAGAACCTCCAAGATTGGATTTCCCTTAAGACAACAAAAAGGTTAGAAGACAAAATCGGAGAGCAATTCCCAGCTCATGTGCTAAGGCAAAACAAGTGGGGCAAGAGGAACAATTTGTGGAAAATTCAGAGATGATCATACTGAACTGGTGTGCATGTTCTTAAATGAAAAAGACAAATATGCAAGTTAAGAAAAATGGAGACATGGCATAATTCCTGGGCAGCATGGAGATCATAATCAGGCAGGCCTCTGACTATGTTAAAAACAAGTGGTACGGGAACTTTTTAAAATCCATTTGATCTATAGGCTGGAGCTTGGCTCTGAAACACATGGCAGCCTTGCTTTATACCAAGTCAGACTAGTTCTCCATCTGGTGGAAGCTTTTCAAGGCCACAAGAAGATGTTTCCATCACGTTCCCAGGTGGTCAAAAGAGGGGATCAAGAGAGGGATGGTCAAAAGAGCTCCTCTTAGAACAGGAGGGGGGGCTTTCTGTGGTCAAGGACTGCACTCCAAAAAATGGGTCCTGCTGATGTAACTTTCCCTTTCTGTCACATTAAAATACACGCACACAAACACACACGTAAAACTTGGCAGCAATTTTTGAAAGTTTTCTGCAAGGGGGCAAAGCTTTGGGGAAGGACAGGTGGGGTACCACATCTTATATTAATTCTGAAATTATGAGGATCTAGTTCCTCCCCCCACCCACCCAAAAAAGCTTGGGTAACTGGAAGAGAATCAGAAAAATGGACTGTCCTCCTCATCTACTATTCCTCAACAGAGTCCAACCCTCACCCTCATCCTCCTTTAAGCTTCTCTTTCCCCTTGCCATGGTTCCCATGTAGCTAAGCTGCAACAACAATGGGAAGAAAAGAGGTGGATGTTCTCTTTTCTCTGACATCCTGGTCTCTCTCTCATATTGGTAACCCACTGAATCAGTCATGGATATCCAGTGGTTTACAGTAATAGAAAACGTCATACAAGTGGGGGGGGGGGAAACCATAAATAATTAAAACATCCATAGTAAAGACATATAAAATAAGTTCACCTGATTCCAGTGGAACCCATGATCCCCAATATAAGCCAACCAAATTAAAATAACATCAATTGCTAAAAGTTCATAGTCTTCAACACTAAGTTTGGCAATTCTGGGAGAGCGAGGGGGATGGAAGAAATAGTGTTGCCCAAGGGCTTCAGAAATTACAGAGTGAACTACATCTTCCTCTTCCACATCCACTCAGATGGCTTGGCAATCCCAACACTATAGCACATGGCACGAGGACAAATTTGATTCTCCCAAGGTTTCTACTGGGAATCCACGGATGGCTTGCCTTCACTGCTGCTTTTGCTGTTGGAATTATTTTAGTAGTGGCTGGAACAACTTTTGGTGGGAAGAGTGACGGAGACAGGAAAGCCACCAAATTTCATTGTCAAGTCCAAGACCGTTGGCTGTATCTCGATTCCTACTTGATGCTGGGTACTGAATGTGGATATTTCTTCATTCAACGCATGTACTGTCACTGAATTAGGGCCCTACCCCTTTGACTGCCTGCACTTATCAAGGTAGAGAGTTCTTTATCATACCCAATGTTTTCTATCAGTTGTTGGCCAAGGAAGCCTCGTGCCTAGAGATTATCTACCTTATCCTAAGTCAATCATGCCGCTTACAACAGCGCTGGCTAGATGGTGAATGATCTCTCCCCACCCCCCACCCCCAAAAGGACTTTCAATCTCCCCATTTCTCCTCACCATCTGTGAGCAGAATGATGGCGTGGCGGACTTTGCTCCACTGGTCTTTGGAAACGGCTTCTTCGTTAATCATCATCCAGTAAACAGAAGTAAGGGCTGCGTGAATGTTGGTTCCAGTCGCATTGCCGTGATCTGCAAAAAGGGTTCAATAGTCTTGAGAGTTCTTCTTTTTTTAACCACATTTTCTCTAAGGTGTGAGATACTTTAAAATATAAATGCAGAATACAAAACGACAATATCCCAGCACAATGCAGGAGGCAGCAAGCGGGAACTACAATCGATAGCATTCCCCAGGGCTTTGTTGATTTCTTCTATTCATATATGAAAAGAGTGGAGAATGCTATCCTTGGGCATGGATGAATAAGAGTGCTGCCATAGATTTCATTAAGCATCTAGACCATCACACTTTGCAGTGGGGTGAATGCTGCTATGAAAAAAAATCAGGCTCATCTTTTTTCATGCAAAAATCCTCAAAGCAAACCAACCAGTTTGGTCCAGCAGGATGGATACACTCTGGATCCCATTAGTTGAAGAACATCACCTTGCAGGACCCCGGAAACACACCTTCTCTGCTGCGATTGCTGTCCTCTGGAATGATCTCCCCCGTCCCGAGATTTGTGGGGCTCCCTCCCTTCCGTTGTTTGGGAAATTGTAGAAGACCTGGTTGTTCTCCCAAGCCTTGGGGACAGGGGGATTGTGGGGCCCCCTTTTGATTGTACTTTGTTTTCTTTCGGCTTGGTTTAATTTGTTTTTGTTTTTATATTTTGCTCTTCTGCTTTGTGGAATTGTTCTTGTAATAAATTGGTAAGGTAAGGTAAGGTAAGGTAAGGTAAGGTAAGGTAAGGTAAGGTAAGGTAAAATAAAATAAAATAAAATAAAATAAAATAAAATAAAATAAAATAAAATAAAACAAAATAGAAAACTATGCTTCTGACTGTGTGGAAACAGCAGTACTCTGGTTATATTTTACTAAAGTGCTCAGAGACGGTAGATTTGCATTTTAAAGACCTGCACTGCAGAGATTTATCCATCAATGATAAGTGGATTCATTTCAAAGAATGAAAATCTGGTAATATATATTTAAAGAAAAGATTCAGGTGCCCTTTACGTTAATGGTTTAGTAAATTAGGGGAAGATAACTTACATATCTCTGTAGGCTAGGAGACGTTGTAAACAGCTATGCCATTTTCTGTGGATTTTTTATTTTATTTTTTATTTTATTTTTTATTTTAATCTCCCAAACCAATATAATGTTCTACTAACACAGACACTGAGAGCCAGTTTGGTGTCAGGGTTAAGGCACCAGGCTAGAAACAGGGAGAGTGAGTTCCACCTTAGGCACGAAGCCAGCTGGGTGGACTTGGGTCAGCCCCTCTCTTCAGCCCTAGGAAGGAAGCCGTAGCAAACCAAATCTTGCCAAGAAAACTGCAGGGACGTGTCCAGGCAGTTGCCAGGAGTCAAGGCAGACCAAAACAAAACAAAAATACAGGCACTAAATCAAACAGGCGTTTTATGAATGTTCTGTGGAAGGGAGATGAGGAGGACCGTATTTTGGTGAGGTTTATACCTGTAGCTGGGAACTTCAAAGTTTCTGGTTTTTGCATTCTAGCAAGATTTACCTAAAAGCTTTTTCCTTCCTTAGTCAGTCCTGTGCTAATCTTTTTTTCCCTCAAACACAATTCCTGTTGGTAGACAACATTAACGAACACAGTGCCATATTCACTGTATTTATAATACAATCACACAGCAGTGTACGCTGTTGTAATTCCGGGGGAGATACGGTGGCGTTTGAAAGATTACCCTCTGTTTTAGCCTTTGTTTTCATAACACAAATGCACGTAGTAAGCCCCAGACATACTATCTCCGTGCCACTACAGCAGGGTTCCTCAACCTCAGCAACTCTAAGATGGGTGGACTTCAACTCAATTCTGGGAGTTGAAGTCCACCCATCTTAAAGTTGCTGAGGTTGAGGAACCTTGCACTACAGGACAAAATCACAGCATCAGTTTTTCTGTCTTCTCTAGGACTATCCTATCTGGGCTGCCAACATCTGGATGACCACCACTGTGTGGTCTGCATTTTTGAGATGGTAGCCCAAATGGATATGGCAGCCCAAATGGATATGATAGCTCAACTTTCCAACAACTCATAGGCCAAAGGCAAGGTTGACTTGACTGGCTTCCATAACAGCAAGGCAGCAAGATTTTGGGAATGGGTGGGAAGGAAGCACACGAGGCAAAACAAATGGTCGAGGCTTGAAGCAAGCATCCAAGCTTTTCTTCATTCTCTTGATGGCTGCCAGCACAAATTAAGTTTACTTCCAGGACAGCTATCTGATGTTGGACATGTCCTTCTAGACAAAAATCCAAAAATCCTATGTATGTGTATGCGTGAGTGAGAAAGAGAGCAGGGAAAAAGTATGAACATGATATTGTATATGTGTATGAGACATTTGTGGGTAAGGGGAGAGTCTCTCTATACAATGACACAACGACGTGGGGCTTGCATCATAAACTTGCATCAGACACTTGCCTGTTTTGACCACTCCCCCCTCTGAGACACCACTGATGAGAAGCAATATATAAATATTTTAATTGAAAAAAGGGCTTCAGGGAAGCTCGCAGCCAGACCATGCAGAATCCACCGGCGGTAGCTAGCGGGGAAAAGAGGAACTGAAAGCGCCGCTAATTAACGGGCCACCTGCGCCCAGCCAAACAGGAAAACCGCAGCGGAAGCTTTTAACTATAAACTGATAACGGCGCGAGCCAGCAATGAACGGGGCCGCAGGCAGCGAAACAAGATCGCAACGCAGCACAGAACCCGCGGGCTTGCACGTAACGGGGAGGAACCAACCCAGCTGGAGGGGGACTGGCAATCAAGGACAATGGACCCTGACTGATCCTGCCATCATGAACAATCAAGGGGGATTATTGGGGGCCAATAATCCGCAGCTGCAACGTGATCGCGGGGCGGGAAAAAAGCGCGGGAAGGGGGGAATATAACAAGTGATGCAATTGTACCAAGCCAGTCCTGGCTTTGCTTGTGACTACTACATTACGCATGAGTAAACCTTCTTTGTGAACCACACGTGTCACGAGAGTTTCTCTGTCGAACGGGGCAAACCTCACATAAAGCCAGGACTCACCGTTAGCGCTACCCGGTACCACCGAGGAGCGTTTCCTTTTCCAGTACAGGCATGACCAGCGACGAGGAATCCGTGGGTCAGCTGGAGCACGAGGAACCCAGGCTCGAGGAGGGACGGTCAGAGCCACCCAGGAGCGACGGGACAGCGGCCAGGACCGGGCACCCTCCAGCCGAGCGGTGGTCGATGGGTGTGAACCAAGGGCCAGACGGTTCAGGCGTCACGATGACCCGAGGTTCAGGGTCCCGGAACCGCGAGTGGGACGAGAAGTTCGCCCGACTAGAGGAGAGAGTCGAGCGGCGCCTAGACGCCATGGAGGCGATGCTCCAGACCCTGCTACAGAGAGTGGGACCACCGGCGGTGAGCGAGGGGGCGAGCAACAGGGGTGGCGGTCCGGCACCTCAGCCGGCACCGCCCACGATGCCCCGGTCGGTGGACCGACGGGCGGCAGACGCCCTGAGACTTCGAGGTATCACTGGAAAGTTCTCAGGGGACCCTGAACAGCTGCCGCACTTTTTGACGCACATTAGGGGGTTCATGCAAAGGGGTGGTCACCTATTCGCTAGGGACGAGGATAGAGTATCCTACGTGGCCGAGCTGCTAGATGGTCAAGCAGCTAGCTGGGTGGTCGGACTATACGATGCCAACGCGGCGGAACTACGGAGTTTCCCGGACTTCATGCAGGCGCTCCGGGACAGATTCGAGGACACATTGAGCGCCAAGCGGGCGGAGGACGACATCCTGCAGTTCAGACAGCGGGGCAAGTCGGTATCAGAGTACGCCCTGGAGTTCCGGAGGTTGGCAGAGAAGCTCACAGACTGGCCGGAGTCCCTGAGGGTGAAGTATTTTAAGAGGGGGCTCAATCCAGAGATCCTGGAGCGGGCACTGGGGCGGGACGACCTGTCCACAGTGAAAGATTGGATCTGGCTGGCCGGAACGGCTGAATCGGCATGGCAGCAGATCCAACAGAGCGCGAGGCGACGGGACCAGACGAGGGACCAGCCGAGGGAGAGAACCCCCGAGGAAAGGCGGAGCAGTCGGCGGCAGTCCACCGGGGTGCGAGAGGCGACCAGAGCCCCGAACCTGTGCTTCCGGTGCGGAGGCAGAGGCCACCGAGCGGCGCAGTGCCCGACGGAGCGGGAAGGAGCCTCACCACGGCCTGAAGTCAAGCCCCCGCGTGCGACCGGGAAAAGGGCCGGCGACCGACCGCGGAAGGGGGCAGTGGCGGCGGTGACCGAGAAAGGACGCGGGGGGTGGTCGACCCCGGAGACGGCGTCCTCCGGAGAGGACTCGGAGCCGGCGGGAAACGAGGCGCGCTCGCACTGAACGGCGTCCCAGTGCGAGCAGGGGAGTCGAGGCACGCGGACCCAATAGGAGATGAGGACTGCCCTCCGTTCTGGGTGAGAATACACATCCGGGGGGTGAGATCCGGAGGGGAGGCACAGCTGCGGGCGCTACTGGATTCAGGCTGCACCCACTGCTTGATGCACCCAGCTGTGGTCTCGGGGCTCGGATTACAGCTGAGGCGCCTCCGGGAGCCCATTGCATTCAGCCAGCTAGACGGCACGCTGGCGGGGGGGGCCAGCTCAGTATTACACCGAGCCGGTCCAGATGACGATCGGGAGTCACCGGGAAGAACTGAGATTTGTGGTGGTCCCGGTGGCCGACTACGCGGTGGTACTCGGCTTGGCGTGGCTGCGGCGACGGAACCCACGGGTCGACTGGACGGCGGAGGCAGTGCGGTTCGGGGTCGACAGACCGGCAACGTGCGAGAGCAGAGGGGACCGAGCCGTGGAGACGGGTGCGGCCGCAACCACAGACGGGCAAGTGGAGGGTCCGGGACACCAGGAGACGGGGCGAGAGCAGACGGAGCCTGAGACCCGGCCGGCAACAGCAGCAGCAGCAGCGCCGGGACCCCGGAGACCCGCAACGATCCCGAGGCGTGGGGAGGCAGCGGCGACTGGCGAGACAACCGCAAAGAGAGAGGCCGGGCCCGGGGAACCCACGACGGGCGGCGGAATCCCAAGGCAGTATCGAGACCTGGTGGCAGCGTTCGGGGAGGAGTCCGACCAGCTCCCACCACACCGGCCCAGTGATTGCGCCATCGAGTTAGAGCCAGGGGCGACCCTGCCTAAGCCGAAAATGTACTCCCTGTCAAGGAGAGAGATGGGGGCTCTGCGGGAGTTCATAGACAAGAACCTAGCGCGGGGATTCATCCAACCCGCGAATTCACCATTAGCGGCCCCGGTACTATTCCGGGAGAAGAAGGATGGCTCGCTCCGAATGTGCGTGGACTACCGGGGGCTGAACGCAATCAGCACGGAGTACAAATACCCCCTCCCCCTGATGAAGGACTTGATGTCGCATCTGTCTAAGGGGAGGGTGTTCACAAAACTGGACTTGCGCGAAGCTTACTTCAGAGTCAGGATCCGCGCAAAAGATGAGTGGAAGACGGTGTTCAACACGCCGCTCGGAAGCTACCAGTTTTCCGTGATGCCGTTCAGATTAAAAGGGGCCCCGGGGGTATTTATGCAGCTAATAAATGAGGTGCTGCACGACCTACTCTACCGGGGCATCCTGATCTACCTGGACGACATCCTCATCTACACCGAAACCCTGGCGGAGCACGTGAGCCTGGTGCGCACGGTGCTCCAGAGACTGCTGAAGGCACAGCTGTACGCAAAGCTATCGAAATGCGAGTTCCATCGAGAGCAACTAGACTACCTCGGCTACCGAATATCCAGCCGGGGAATTGAGATGGACCCGGCGAAAGTAAAGGATGTCCTGGGCTGGGAAGCGCCGCGAACCCGGAGGCAACTCCAAAGCTTCCTAGGGTTTGCGAACTTCTATAGACAGTTTATCCCGAACTTCGCCCAAATCGCCCTTCCCCTAACCGACCTGCTAAAGACCAAGGGCACTGGGAAACCCCCCAAGCCCAGCATGGCACTTGCGTGGACTGCAGAATGCCAGGGGGCGTTTGAGGAGCTAAAACGGCGGTTCACAGCGGAGCCGATCCTGCGCCATCCCGACCCAGATCGGCGGTTTATAATCCAAGTAGATGCGTCAGACGTGGCAACGGGGGCAGTCCTGCTCCAGCCCAGCCCGGAGGGGGCCATCTACCCATGCGCCTACGCCTCCCGCAAATTCACCGAGATGGAGAGGAGGTGGATGGTGTGGGAGAAAGAGGCGTACGCAGTCAAGTGGGCACTGGCCACGTGGAGGCATCTACTGGAGGGGGCAGCTGAACCGTTCGAGGTGTGAACGGACCATAAGAACCTCGAGGCCCTGAAGACCCCGCGTAAGCTATCCCTCAAACAGGCGCGGTGGTCCCAATACTTCGGGAGGTTCAGGTTCACACTAAAACACATCCCCGGGAAGCGCAACTTCCTAGCAGATGGACTGTCTCGCATGCCTCAGCACGCCAGCCTACGGGAGGAGATCGTGGACTCCATCATCCCTGCCAGCAGACTGGCTGCAAAGGCGGTGACCCGAAGCCAGACCAAGGGGGAGCGACGGGACGCGGCGCCTGAAGTAAGGCAAGGGTTCGCGGAGGCGGCGAAGTGGGACGCTTGGCTCAAGCAGAATCGAGAGGCGCTAACCAGCCAAGAGGGGTTGTGGTGGCACGAAGGAAAGCTGTACGTGCCCGAGGGTTGCCGACGGGAGGTCATGGAAAGAGCCCACGACAGCCGGAGCGCGGGGCATTACGGCTTCGTAAAGACGCTCCACTTAATCCGGCGGCAGTTTTGGTGGCCCACGCTCCGTAAGGACGTGGAGGCGTACTCGGGGGGTTGCCCGGTGTGCGCGACGGCGAAAGGGGCCAAAGGCAAACCTAGAGGGCTACTCCAGTCGGTAGCGGAACCCGACGGCCCATGGCAAGAGGTCGCCATGGACTTCATAGTAGAGCTCCCGGAGAGTAAGGGGAAGACCGCCATTTGGGTGGTTACGGACTTATTCTCTAAACAAGCGGACTTTGTAGCGTGCCGGCGAGTCCCCACAGCAGAGGGGTTGGCGAGACTGTTCGTGCAACATGTTTACCGGCTCCACGGCGCGCCCCGACGGGTCGTCAGCGATCGGGGCGGCAACTTCATCGCGCGGTTCTGGAGGGAGTTCCTGAAGCGGGTGGGGACGAAACAAGCCCTTTCTTCCGCGGCGCATCCGCAGACGGACGGAGCCACGGAACGCCTGAACGGGGGGCTCGAACAGTACCTGCGCTGCTACGTGGGGCACCAACAGGACGATTGGGCGGAGCTACTACCATTTGCGGAAGTGGCATACAACAACGCCGTCCACAAGAGTACCGGGTTCTCTCCGTTCAAAGTAGCCACCGGGAGAGACTTCGTCCCCATGCCGGAGTTGCCTCAGCCGGAATCCCAGATCAACTCCCTGGATGCCTGGTTCGCCCAAATCGACGCGACCCGGCGAGCGGCGCACGCGGCATTGCAAAGAGCCAAAGCCGACTACAAGAAACACGCGGACCGCAAGAGGCTCCCCGAGGAGCAGTGGAAAGTGGGGGACCAGGTGTATCTGTCAACCAAAAACCTAAAGACGCACCAGGCATCGAAAAAACTCAGCCCGAGGTTTGTGGGGCCGTTCCCCATTGCAGAGGTCATCAATCCAGTAACCGTCAGGCTGACGCTCCCGAAAAGCCTCGGGAAGATCCACCCGGTGTTCCATTGCAGCCTGCTAAAGCTGCACCAGCCGGGGAACGCCTGGCACAAGACAGAGGGAGTGCCACCACCCATCATGGTCGGGGGGGAGCAGCATTTCGAGATCAACCAGATACTGGACGCCCGGAGGCACAAGGGGCAGACCCAGCTCCTAGTGCAATGGAAACATTTCCCCAAGTCCCACAGCGAATGGGTGAGTAAAACCCACATAAGGGCACCGGACCTAGTGCGGGACTTTTACAAAAAATACCCCGGGAAGCCGAAATAGAGCCGGGGGGGGAATTGTCTTCAGGGGGGCGGTATGTCAGGTTCAGTCAGCACGGGGCTTCAGGGAAGCATGGGGCTTCAGGGAAGCTCGCAGCCAGACCACGCGGAATCCACCGGCGGTAGCTAGCGGGGAAAAGAGGAACTGAAAGCGCCGCTAATTAACGGGCCACCTGCGCCCAGCCAAACAGGAAAACCGCAGCGGAAGCTTTTAACTATAAACTGATAACGGCGCGAGCCAACAATGAACGGGGCCGCAGGCAGCGAAACAAGATCGCGCGCAGCACAGAACCCGCGGGCTTGCACGTAACGGGGAGGGACCAACCCAAGCCGGGGGGGACTGCCCATCAAGGACAATGGACCCTGACCGAACCTGCCATCATGAACAATCAAGGGGGATTATTGGGGGCCAATAATCTGCAGCTGCAACGTGATCGCGGGGCGGGAAAAAAGCGCGGGAAGGGGGGAATATAACAAGTGATGCAATTGTACCAAGCCAGTCCTGGCTTTGCTTGTGACTACTACGTTACGCATGAGTAAACCTTCTTTGTGAACCACACGTGTCACGAGAGTTTCTCTGTCGAACGGGGCAAACCTCACAACGTACAGAGATATTGGCACAAAAATACAACGTGCAAACTGGTCTAAGTGACTACCTTTGTAATTCATATTCTTTTTCATAATGTCAAGCACCAGATCTGCATCTTCAGCTGCATCGTCCCCAATGTCGACAATTGTCTTGGGCTGGCTGGCATAAGATATGACTGAGAACTTGACCGGAACTTCAAAGCTAGCAATCTGAGGAGTGAAGAAAAGCAAAAACACAAAAAAAGAGGATTACATTTCGGAGAACATCCAATAAATAGGTAATGTTCTAACTAATTACCATCAAAGGATCTTTTTCCATATGATGTTTTTCTACCAAGGTCCCTGCATTTCACTGTAATATTTTGCAAAGAATTCTGAGGCATATTCCATAGCACTCCCTCAGTTGATATGAAGCAGGACTCAGGTCCGCTCAGTTTCAAGGTAGCCTGAATTGACCAGGAATACACAATAGTCTTGGGAGAATCAATTGTGTTGAGCAATCCCTCTTTCAGGAAACGCTGGTTGCCCTCCTATCAAAGCATCTGAAGTTTTGCTTTTCTATAGTCAGCAAGCAGAATTATAACATTAGTTCTACGTAGCGCATTTTTCTATCATGTTTTTACATGACTAAATCCCATTCAGCAAAGGTATAACTTTCAGCAAAAATATGACTTTACTGAGATCAAAGGTATAACTTTACTGAGACCAGTGGCCACTGGCAATTCACCAAAGGTGTCCTATCATGTTAATTAAAAGTTTCCTTCTTGTAGGCTCAGTCCGTTTGATGTTTTGTGCTTCAACCCAGCAGATGGAAGATTAGCAATGAATTCACTCTTAATTAGCCAGCTCCAAGTCCCCACTGCATGGCAGGAGAAGAGCTTCTAAATATAGATAGGCATGCTTGGATATTTATTACACTGATATCCCACCACAATCAAACAACTCTCAATGGTTATTTTCTCTTGGAATTTTGACAGCATGCACAGATACTCTCATAAATTTGTTGCCAGGGTTAGGCTTGGCTATTTGCAAAATGGCTGCCCCAGTGGTGTTAAACAAACAGGCAATCTGTTCTCTTCCAGTTTTCCTAGCCTTCAAGGATCTTCTCTTCTACAGGTACTCCTCGTTATCTGACTACAGGATGGACCAAAATTTATGTCACTAAGCAATTTGGTTGTTAAGAGAATTGTCACATGACTGGAGTTGATTTTATGACCTTTTCTACAACAGTTGTTAAGTGAATCACTGCGATCATTAAGTGAATCCAGCTTTCCCAATGGACATTTTTGCTGGAATTCACTTAACAACCATGTGATTCGCATAATGAACATGTGATTTGGTTAACAACCATCATAAAAAAGGTTGCAAATTGTGATCATCTGACCCCAGGGGGTGGTGTGACAGTTTGCAATGGTCATAAGTGCAAGTACAGGTCATAAAGCACTTTTTCCAAGGCTGCTGTAACTCCAAATTGTCATTAAACGTTATTAAGCGAGGACTACCTGTATACCAAGTTGCCCTTCTTGGCCTCCCCATCTTTATATAGGTGGGGAAACTTCCAAACAAAACACCAAGCTGAAGTCTCCCAGGTGGACCCTGGAAAGATTCTTATAAACTCTTCTTCCCAATCTAGTTCCCTCGAGCTGTATAGGTTCAACTCCCAGAATTCTTAATAATGATCAGGTCAACTGGGGAATTCTGGGAGTTAAAGGCCAAACATTTGGAGGGGGTCCAAGTTGGTGCAAACTTCAAAATAAAGATGCAAAAGGCTGGTGCTTTTTTTGACAGCTTGTCAAGTTTCCCTCTTGTTTTTAATTAAAATTATCCAAAAATATACATAAAAGATGGCATAGCTGAAGTACAGAGCTGGCCAGCTGCCCATGGAGATTTTCATGAATACCATCTGGCGTAATGGATTTTTTTTCCTTTTCATTATTTTACAGTGAAGTAGCCGACTTTAGGCCACAGCTATTAAAGGGCAGAATGCTGCAAATGGCTCATTTTTGCAACAAAGTTTGGGAAAATCATTTGCATTTTCTGTTGAAGTTGAATCCTGTTGAATTTTCTGTCAAACTAAAGCAGGATATTCTTTATATTTACTGAAAAGGATAGGATTAGCTGTCCGTGTTTGTTTGTGTGTCATATTAAGGATTGGAGTCACTAATACATTGATAATTTGGGGGTCAGCCAGTCTTTGCATTGTTCTTAGAAAATCCTCTTAACAATACACCAGCAGCTGAATATGCAAGAATGGAATCCAATGTTTTGCTTTGACCTCCCAGCCCTATTTCAAAACTGGCTTTTAAGGCATTTCCTCCTTGCAACATTCAAGGTGTCTGTACTGCAAACTTACAACTGAATAGGTGTGATCACCCCTCAAGGAAACCCATGAATCCGTGTTTCTCAAACTGGGCAACTTTAAGACGTGTGGACTTCAACACCCAGAATTCCCCAGCCAGCATGCTGGCTGGGGGATTCTGGGAGCTGAAGTCTTCATGGCTTAAACTTGCTAAGGTTGAGAAATACTGCTATAAATGGTAGTTCCAACATGATCTTCATCAACCTCTTAAATTTTGGAGGACACCAGGGCACTAAAAGAAGGCCCATTCAGTATTGATTAGGAACCAGATGTAGTTTTGTTCTTAATTAATTAAATGCCAGATGCAGGAGGAGATTTCCAATGGGATTGAAGCATGCAATGAATCAAAGGCGCTTGCAGAATTGAGTGCTTTTGGCAAAATGAGGAAAGCGGTGTTGCGTTGTTGCACCATTAGTTCAACCTGACATGCCCACAAAAGGGGAGGAGTTTGCTTTCATCGTTTGTCCCCTCCGGGGTGTCCACAGATGAAGTAAAAGAAGATGGTTGACACAACTGCACGATCAAAGCCCCACCCCTTTGCCCGTGCAGTGACATCACATGCATGTACAAAGGGGTGGGGCTTTGATTGAATAGTTGCAACCACTTTCTTGATTCTTTTTACTCTCCCCTGAAGATCCTGCTCCTCCTCCTCCTCCTCCTCCTCCTCCTCCTCCTCCTCCTCCTCTATTAAATGCATGCCACCTGACTCTCAACAACTCTGGCAGCCCACAACAATCAAATAAAGAAATTATGATGCCCTTGTGCTCCCCCTGGATCCCTCCAGCAAATGGTTCTGTAGTGAACGAAGGATCAACTTTTCTTTTCTCACTCCGATGCCAATAAAAATCACCTCCCCCTACCCCAGCAATTAGCTAAAACTTTCTGTTGGCACCAACAGATATTTATTTTCTAAGTTGATTTACCATACTAGTAGGGAAGGGGTGATTACTTTAGGAATGCAGTCAGGGAAAGATGGCTTAGGACCTGGTTACCTACAGGACCATCTTTCTCCTTTGCTTCTGCAAATGTGATCAGTAACATCTGGATCCCAGCTGTAAAGCACACGTATGAGTTCTATGGGATGTACTTCTTGACAGCTGTACCTGCCCTGTGGAACAGCGTGCCCCAAAGTCCATAGGGCCTCCATCCTGTTGGTCTTCCGTAAAGACCTGACTCTTTCAAGAGGCCTTGGAGTAGAGAGGAGTGATGCTCCTGATGGTGGTTGGTGGTGGAGAAGACATCCATATCAGTTATCCTTCCCAACACACAACTATTCTTCTTTTGGTTATTCTTACTTGATGAAATAATCCTACGGGTAACCTGCCTAGAGCCCCTTAGTGCAGGGAGTAAGGAAGATGACCTTGACAGAGATACGCAGGATCTGTTGCATTGGCAAAAGGGGCTGAACCATTTTTTAAGTCCAGAGTAAGAAGAGAACACTCAGAAGGGGCTCAGACAGATGCCTCTGTAATTCAATGGAATATAAGGAGGAGGAGGAAGCACAGCACAATCAGACTTGCAAGATTCTGTTATTATAGCCAATCTCAGTCAAAGGAGTTTTAGCCTTCCTGTGGAGTAGTTTTCCTCTGTGGTACCTAGTGGAGCTGACACTTACAGATTGAGGCAGCATGCAGATTGACAAATAAATAAATAAACCAACATAACCGACTCGTGTACTCTAGTCTTGGTGAAGATCCCTCTCTCACTTCCAGCATTTTGGGATTTAATTTTGTACACACTCTGATCTGGTTGTTTATCGTATGATGAGCCTGGGTTAGACCTTGATGACCATTAAGTTCAAATTAGTTTACATTTGCAGCATAAACATGTCTGGATGTCATGAGTAATCAGCGCTATTGCTAGCACCACCACCTCCCACTTCTTTATCCAAGTCATATCTACAGAAACTCACCCTGGTGATGATTTGGCTTACAGCATTTTTAAAAATAGCAAAGTTACGTTCAGTAACGCTGTGAGAAGCATCCACAAGGAAGTAAACATAGAGGAAGCTCTCTTTGGTCAGTATAAGTCTTCGGCCTAAAGATGAAGCTGGAATGGAGAAGAAAGAAATTATTACTTTCCATCCTAGGCAAACAAACCTGCTTCTTCTGATACCAGATACCAATGGATGGAAAGTGGTAGCAAGGAACTGCAGGCCAGAGGTATCTATGATGTTTCAGAGGACTTCTCAGTCATAGTGCTTGTCCTCTGGAACCCCATTCAGCCCCGAGATTCATACTGCTCCCATCTTGACTCTATTTAAGTGAATCCTTAAAACGTGGCTCTTGGGTTAAAGTGGATGATGGATTCCTTGTGGGTTGTCTTGACCTATTAGATGGCTGATGGTTTCTCCAGACTTTCTTCTTTTTGGATTAGGTACATTTTGGTTTTTATTATCTTATTTGGTAGGCTGCTTGAGTTATGACAGATTGAATTATGACAGTCTATATATTTCATCAATCAATCAATCTATCAATCAAATATGCCATAACTTATTGAGGATTTTTGAGAATAGACCAAGAGCTGTATGACAAAGGACCAAAAGTTGCCCATCTCTGCCTTAAATGAACTTAAGTTTGATGAACCATTCCACTGCTGGTGATAAATTATGAAAAAATGTGTTCATTTTGGCTTCTCAAAATTTTCTAGCTCATTTGAGGATACATTGAGGACATGGGCTGACCATTGCAAGGTTGTAGCACCATTTTCAAACTTCTAAGGTTTATTCTCTCTCTTTCTCTCTCCCTGCTACTACAAATGACATATTTGTAACTATGCTGGCAGTCTACCCACCTCCCTTGGACCTCTTCCACAATAATCCAGGCCTGGCATCATTCCTAGACATCGAGGAGATAAAACGGTGATTGCCACCAAAAAGCAAACAGAGAAATTTTCATGGAATTGGCTTGTTTTTCTCTTTTCCCTTCTACAATACGAGAACCTAGGATCCTCCAAAGAAGCTGAAAGTGATTCTGATCTCAGAAAAAGATGGACAACCCAAAGGCAAAGCCATAGAATTTGCTTTCACAACATGTACAATGAAATTGACCTGATGAATAGCCCTAACATAACCATTTTGCCTAATACACGGTTTCTCAATCTTAGCCCTGGATTCTGCAAGTGCCTGTGACGCACGGCATGCTTCAGTCCCACTGAAAATCTCCCCATGGATCTGGCATTTAATTAATTAAGAACAAAACTATATCTGGTTCCTAGTCAATATTGAATGGGCCCTCTTTTAGTGCCTCCAAAATTAGATTTTAAGAGGTTGGTGAAGATCATGTTGGAACTACCATTTATAGCAGTATTTCTCAACCTTAGCAAGTTTAAGACATGAAGACTTCAGCTCCCAGAATCCCCCAGCCAGCATGCTAGCTAGGGAATTCTAGGAGTTGAAGTCCACATATCTTAAAGTTACCAAGTTTGAACTTAACTATTGCGCTGCTGGATCAGATTAATTGTCCATAATCCTACAATATTTGTTTTGGAAGTCCACTGTCAGGACGTGAGATCAATAATCCTCTTCCCATCAACAAGTATTCAGAATCAAGTATTCAGTGGTCTCCTGAACATGACCATAACATAACTAGTAGCCATTGGCAGCCTTATCCTCCACAAATTAGACCATCGCTGGTAACTTTTCCTTTTTTCAATGTGCATCGTGCATGCATGCTTTCAATGAGTATGCATGTGCCTGGGACAGTTGACAACAAAAGGGCTGCTTTGGAATTTAGCCAATGAAAGCAAGACTGGAAGATGGTCTTCAAGAGGCCTTGAACCTTTAGAAATGCTAGTATCTTTCTAGGACTGATACTATTTCAGTGTTAGCATAAGTTGGTGATGTCCTTATTTGTCCCTCCTATATTTGCAATCAGAGAGATATTACAAAATTCCAGATTCTCCAAGGCTGGTGGTGATACCAGGACTCGTGATTGTTGCTGATCCCTGAGCTGTAATCCCAAACTATCTGATAGTAATTTGTGGAGGTCATTAAGCAAGCAATGTCCAGCAAAGCTTTTGTTGTCATGACGTCACGAGCCAAACTCTATTGTTTGGTGAAATGCAACCTTGCATGGGTGTATGAAATGAAGCTGGGGACAAGAGCCAGCACTGCAAAGCTCTCAGCTAGACTTCAAGCCCACCCCCGAAACTGCCAAGCCTCCTTGCCACGTTCGCTGCCTATGAGTACAAAGAAGCAGGAGGACCCCAAACTCTTTCCCTCCCCTTCTGATGGCTACATGGATTAAGCCCCTTTTCATCCAAACGCCCTTCTGAAACTTTGCACAAATGGGTGTTTTAGTAATAGCAGAGGAAAATGTTCTTAGTCAGATCAAGGGATCACTGGAATGGTGTCAAGCCCCACATAGCTGGGCAAGATTAAGGAAGGAAGTCCTTGGTGTTCTCTGAGCTTGATGGTTTGCTTGCAGATGTTTCATTACCCAACTAGGTAACATCATCAGTGCTAGTGAGTGTGGGATTTGCTCCCTGTTTATATACAGTAGCTTGCCTGTATATTGACTAAAAAAGCTAAGAAGGAAACAAAAGAGCAGAACACATCCTCTCCAGCAGCCCACACCCAGATAAGCAGGGATTGACACCAGACAAACAAATAAGCAGAGAACAACACCCTAATCAAGGAACTACCAAGGAGAAAACCACACCCCCACCAACACTGGCAAGCCACTGTATATAAACAGGGAGTGAACCCCACCCTCACTCACACTGATGATGTTACCTAGTTGGGTAATGAAACGTCTCCAAGCAAACAACCAAGCTCAGAGAGCACCAAGGACTCCACAGTTCAACCCTGAGCTACAGACTCTCTCTCCTACTGGAAGGAAGAACTGCGTAGATTTCTGCAAAATCTCTTTTCATGCATATCTGGGATTAATGCAGTGTCCTAGAAACTAGAAGATTATTTTTCTACTTGCTTTCTATTGAGTCCATTAGGGAGAGCCTCTCTGAATGATTTGAAATGCTTCTTCCTGGATTTCCCACCATCCAGATTGAGTTGCCATTTATGAGATAAGCTGCTAATAGATTCACCCGCTGCTATCTCTTGATTAATTATTTTCACTCACCCTTCCATTCCTTTCCCACAATCTCTCACATTACCTATTTATTTCTAAGCTATAGGCTCAGTCTGAATAAGAAGCTTCCATGACTTTTATTTAAACACACACACACACACACACACACACACAGACAAATATTTCATGATTTAGAACCAATACACAAAACTTATTGGTCTTCAAACTTCATGAAGAGGTCAATGAGCTGAAGAGTTTGGGGATTCCTGCTCTAGAATCTCTCCAAATACAGGTACCAGTACAGGTAGTCCTCACTTAATGATGGTAATTGGGACTAGCCACTCCATCCCTAAGGGACCTGGTCATAAAGCGTGACATCACATGACTGTGCCAACTTACAATGGCAGTTGTAGCAGTTCCAGTTATCGTCATTAGGTGAATCCCATGTAGTTGTTAGGCGCAATGTCACAGGATCACCATTTGCAACCTCCTGCTGGCTTCCCCATTGACTTTGCTTGTCAGAAGCTGGCAGTGAAGGTCACAAATTGCGATCATGTGACTGTGGGATGCTGCAATGTCATAATTGCAAGCCAGTTGCCAAGTGCCCAGATCACAATCACATGACCGCAGGGACACTGCGACGGCTGCAACCATGAGGACTGGTCGTAAGTACCACTTGTTTAGCACCATCATAACTTCGAACGCTCGCTGAACGACTGGTCGTTAACCGAGGACTACCTGTACTAGATGTAGGTTTGGCACTTTCAGTTATACTGCGCTTCCTGGAAGACCATGCCACTTCTGCCTGGAAAAAAATGAGTTTCTGCCCCTAGCATGAACCCAGAACCTTCCTGAAAATTCCCACTACTCACAGCCAAAATAGCTATTGTCATGTTCTACTGGAACGATTGGAATTTTAGTCTTCCTTGAACACGGATAATTATCCAATTAAGATCCCAACCTCTCTCTTGTTTATGAATCCAGCTTCACCCATAATAGTTACAACTCTGGAGAAAAGAGAACTTAGACTCACGTTGAGATGTCCCAGAAGGGTCAAACTCGAAGGCGGACACTTCACTCAGAACACCTGTCAACGAGGCTCCGAATTCAGCTTTAACATCTTCAGCTCGGTCATAAGAATAGTGGGCTGTGGGGAAGAGAGAAAGTGAACATCTTCTGTTATTGCAAGAAAGATGAAGAGATTGCTGAGAGATTGCTCTGAACCATCTTTTGTACTTAATCTGACCATGGGTTTATCATCCATTTTTCCAACCTAAGAAATGAATTCATTTTTTTCTGTTAAAACAGCCACAATATTGTTATTGTCAAATACTGGAAATGCAAAATACATCTTTATCTGATTAACTGGTATTTCAATGTGTCAAGAAAAGCATTGGCTGAATAATTAGCATGATAACAAAGTGTGTTTTAAAATCCTTTAATTCAGAGTTTTTTATTAATATCTGGAGTTCATTTGTTAGCTGTGTTAACAAAGTATCTCCGAATAGCTTGCCTTCACCATGCAGGAAAAAATATTGGTATTCCTGGCAGAAATATTCAGAGTGACTGTAATTTTTTAAAAGTTCTCCTTAGTTACATATATATAAATCCCTAAGGTGTTTTGTGCTGGTTTTGCTCCCCCCCCATTTTTGTTTTCTGTATCATTTACGTTCTGGATACTTTGTTTGATTCAATACAGAAGCAATTTTTAAAAGATGGTGGTCCCAGAGGAGGGTCAAAAAAGTCAAGATGGCCACCAGACACCTATAATCAAAGTTCCATCCCCCCCTTTTTTTTACAGGGGTTGATGTGATCCCCCTGTGGGCACCTTTGATGGTGGAAAGGCCAAGACTTGGTTTTCTAACAGGAAAACTGAGTCTAATAAGTAAGAGATAGAAGATAAAAAGCGGGGATAGAACAGAATCTAAATTAGAATCCAAATTCAAGTAGAGTAAGAATCGAACTTTGTTATATCCAAATTCCATTCTTACTGTACCTGAATTTGGCTTCTATTCTATAGACAGGATTCTTCAACCTCTCTTGAGAATTCAGACAGACAGCATGGGGTGTAATTACTTGGTATAAAACCATTTTAACAAATGCTTCTGTTTGGATCTGTTATTTCAAAGGGATAACACTGGCATTCACTGAACTTGGACTAAAATATTCCAAAGTTTTCTCTTTTTTTAACAGCTAAAACTTTATTTAGCAATAATACAGCACATGCAGATATCGATAGAGCTGTATATTCATTTCCCTCTTTTAAAAGGTACATCAACAGTGCTCTGTGCTTGTTTTATTTTTTTAGTCTTATTAAAATCCTTTTATTTTATTTAAAACAAAGGTGTTTCTTCAAAAAAGATATTATCAAAAAAGATCATTACTGATGTTATACAATTATTGCTCGATGTAGCATTAGTCAAAGACACCAAGCAGCGTGTATTAAGTTGTTTTTATGATATGAAAAAGAAGTATACATTTTTGAGTTTAGTGCCAAAATCTCAGTGCAGATCTTCAGTGCAGATCTTCAGTGGTTAAGTATGATCCCTGCTAAGTTTTATAAGTTAGAAGCAGATGTGAGATATTTTAAAACCAAAGGAAGCTGAAAGAAACAGACAAAGGTTCCGTTAGAAAGAAAAACAGGAGAGAAGTTAGAAAAATTGAATCTGAAAAATGGAGGGGAAGAACACTGTGCTGGTGAAGTGTATGAATATCTGAAAGAAGAATATTTCAGAAATGGAGAAACCTGGATGACTGGACCTTTCCAGGAGTTTGTCCTCATTTGATGCCCTCCAGATAGGTTGAACTGCAAAACATGCATTGGCAGAGGATAATGGGATTTATTGTCTAGGAAATCATGAGGGCATGAGGCTGCAGATGGGCGCCTTACTAAAAGGTCAGAATTTAACAATAACAGTAACAATAGCAATAATCATAAAGACGGGTAAGGAACATAAGAACCTGAAAGGAACAAGGGAAATTGAAAAGTAAATGCATGTAGCGAATATACAAAAGGATGGAGAAGCCAGGGAAGAAGTGGTGGCACTGGAGGTCACCTAGTCCAACCTGCTGGAAGAGAGATGTCCTTGAAATGCATACCTCTACAACTTGGCTGCGTACCAGACCATTCGCTGTCCAGCATGCAGACCCGCTGGGATGATCCAATCAAGTCTAAGCCGGTCTGACACTGGAACGAGACCTGGTCACCAAGACGGTTGCCTCTCCCTGTAGCAATCGCCCCTGGGGGGATAGCAAGGGCACGGCAGTGCCCCACTGTGGAGAGAAGAAGAAAACACCAACACAGTTGTAGAGGTGAGACTGTACCAGATGATGTGGGAAGACACATGGCTGCTGTCGTACTGCTCCCAAATGCTTCTTCATTTTTTCTCATTTTTACAGCACAGCATATTCTGTGACCTGGGTGAAGGGTGGATGGACGGTGCTATCACAAAATGTGATGATGACCACCAATCTGGATTCTAAGTGGGCAATCTTTGTTTAAGTTGAACAACTGAGCTGTTTAGCATGGAAGTTTTTTAGTGTACTTCCATAACAGAGTATATGCAACAAGAGCTTTCCCTGAACCCCAGAGAAGACAAGTTGGAGCTGGGGGTGGAGGCAGCATCTTTGTGGCCAGGAAGGGACACCTATGGGAGATGGGCATATTGAAAGCCTAACAAGATTCACCTCCATCATCGCAAACAGGGGAGGTCCCGTTCCATTGGCCGTTGGGCTGGCAGTACCGCTGGGATGAGCCAAGAAGCTGGTACCCGTCAGAGCACTCAAAACTCAGGATGTCACCAATTGGGTGAGAGTTTCGCCGTGGGCTGAAAAAGCCATTTTCAAAGCTCGTCTGCGCAGGGCAGCGTATGTCTGCAAAAGAGAAGAAACCAGAACTAAAAGAGCCAAAATGTAGGCACAGAATCTGAATTAAAATGGTAAAATGAAACTAGAAGTCATGTTTCAAATGGAAGTTATATCTTGCCTTTTTTCCATGGCATTCGTTCCTCCAGCCCTGGGAGATGGGGTAGGAAGAGAGATCACCACTGGCCCAAAGTCCCTCAGGGAGCTTCTGTGGCTGAGGGTGGACTAGAACCTGGGTCTCCACACTCCTAGTCCAGCTTTTTACCCACTAGACCACATTGGCTCTTGGGCTACAAAGAAGGGACTGACCCAGAGTCACCCAGCTACCTTCCTTAGCTGAGCAGGGAGTAAAACCTGGGTCTCCCTGCTCCTAATCCAACACCTTCACCATTACCCGATATTGGCTCTTGGGTTGAGAAGGAGGGACTGGCTCAGAATCTGCCAGGACTAGAACCCAGGTCTCCACGCTCACAACCCAACACTTCTTGTACCATCTTTAAATGTCCTCACTTATGCTGGAAAATGCTACAAACGTGAAATCTCTCCTTTCTGGTTTCACAAAGGTTTCCAGTTCCTGTTCCTGCAGAACAGCTATTGTAGCGTTGCCTCGATACTGAAGATCTCCCAGATCAGGACTGCAAAAATTCAGATAGTCACTAGATGGCAGGAAAGAGTTAGGATGGTCTTCTCCTTATGTTGCCCCCAGTGGCGGCCTGGAGTCTTGCAACCTAAATCTCGTCGTCCTTGCCCTCCAAAGCAGGACATTTAAAATGCTGGGAAACTCCTAGTCTCCACTGCGAAAGGACCAGAACCAGAAGTAAATTAATCCTGTTGGGAAATCTGGTTGCAGAGTTTTAAATCTTTCCTAATTTTTAAAGAAGCCATTGTCAAATTATGTTAAATCGTTACTGTCAACCAGAGCCCAACATGCCCCACTGCTTGGAAATGTTCTCACTGTCCTTCCCATTCCAGGCATTTCGAGGGAAAAAACATAAATGTGAAGTTTGCACTCTTTTTTGAGGGGGGGGACTTTCACCACTGGCACCCTTTGGCAAACTTACTGTAAACCTACTGTATTCTGGGCAGCCTAGGAAATTGCTACAATTGCATCAGTATAAACAGGATCTGGCAAGGGGAGAAAGAAATAAAAACGCCAATGGGTATTAGGAAACGTGATGATTTTAAATTAATACGGAATGAATACTTCATTAGAGGCCTTGGCTGACAACCATTAACGCAAACAAACCAGCATCCAAGAATAAATCAAAAGCTCAAAAGTTCTAGCTGATCAAAAACAAACCCACTCCTCCTCCCTGTGGGAACCACTGAACAAACTAGAGTGCCTCTATTTATAATTTGTTAAGTGATGTGTAAACCAGGATGTCTGTTAACAAACTATAACTACAGCTAAGAGTTGCATGCAAACTACTCTCTTGCTTGTTCAAAGAAGAATAAACCAGATAGCTCGTTCCTACGGAATACTAAACAAATCATAAACTGAGGTTTCCTACAAGTTTGCTTGGTTTGTTCCTGCGAGCAGGAGAACCCAGTTTGTTCCAGATACACAGATTTCTAATTTCTCTTGGCGTGGGAATTACATGTGAATGTAGCCAATGCATTATAAGGGAAGGCTAGAAACGTGACCAGAAGGTTCTTCATTTTTAAGGAAGATAACACTGCACTACACTTGGAGGCATTGCGAAAGAGTTGGGTTACCGTATCTGGGCTGCAAAAATCCAGACAGCGAGAAAATCTGGAATGTTGCAACCCTAGTAGAGGAACCCTCAAAAGTAAACGAGAAATTGATCACACGGCTGAAATTCTTAAGATAATGGCCAATGACAGGAAGACTGTTCCCATCTTATGGATTTATTTAGAACACTGTTTCTCAACCTTGGCAACTTTAAGACCTGTGGACTTCAACTCCCAGAATTCCCCAGCCAGCCTTGCTGGCTGGGGAATTCTGGGAGTTGAAGTCCACAGGTCTTAAAGTTGCCAAGGTTGAGAAACATTGGCTGAGACATTTATATGGCCACCCACCTTAAGCAAATAACTCTGGGCAGATAACAACAAATACAGAACCCAATACCAAAACAGAGCAGAAAAACACAATTCAAAGCAATCATAATAAAATACAAGAGATGTTTCACAAGCAATTCACATGCTCCAAAACATGCATATTGGGGTCCACGAGCAGCCTGGCTCTAAGGGAAAAGCCAGATTTTTCAGCAGGGAATATAAGCCACACTCATTTAAGCCTTTAATAGACTTAATGCACGTTATAAAACATTAACATCTCCTGTGAGAAGAAATTGGGAAGGCCCTACAAGTCCTGCTCTCTTTTATCATCTCTTACAGTACTGTCATTGTCCTGTCTATACAGGTCTTAGCGGCAGAAAATTATTATTTTTAAAGCACGGCCCCTAAAGGTTACTCAATGCTAACATAGACAGACCCCCAAGTTTTAGCAGCTGTAATGGGCAGAAGGAATAACTTAGAGGAACAGGAGGAAAAGCCAGAACCAAGACAATGGTCAGATAAGAGAAATCTGAGTCCAAGCCAGAACTGTAACCTGAGAAGGCGTCTCAGACAAGACCCTCCCTAGTTCTCACAAAGATAAAGGGAGGGAGGGGGGAAGCACATACAGACTTGTTTTGTTATGCAACCCTATACGAAAAGTAATATTAGCATTCATAACTCTGGTGTCCTAGTCTGGTCTACCTTGAAGGGCTGACAATAGCTCTTCTGGCTGAGCTCCTAATCATCAGCTCTCCCCATACTCTCTATAGAAGTAGTAATAAAAAAGTATATGAGGGGACATCCACTGAGGATGGGTCAAAAAAGCCAAAATGGCAGCTGTGACCGCACCTCTGAAGCCCCACCCCTTTTTACATGCACATGTAAAAAAGGGTGGAGCGTTGATTGTATGGTGCAGCTCCATCTTGACTTTGGTGACCCCCTCCCCACAGACGCCCTTGATACAGGATCATCGGATTCTTTCCCCAGCAGCAAATATTAAGTAGAATCTTCCTACATTGACCAGATACCCAAGCTGAAGGGAACACATTAAAGGAAAATGCCGTTCTGCCATATCAGGGCTGGTTGTGCCATCTCGTCCTTTTTACTTCCTAAAATGTCCTATTTCTGTAAAGAGGGCAGAAAGCCAGTTATGGGCCTTACCCTGGAAAAGTCAGAAATCTTTCTGGGCAGCAGCATGCTGCTCTATAAAGATTTGATTGATTGATTGATTGATTGATTGATTGATTGATTGATTGATTGATTCTGGGCAGCAGGTACCCTCGCATGATTTCCTGCAATGTGGCAGGCACCAAGTGTTAAAACAAGAATGAATTCAGTAAAACGTCCTTTGCATTTTTTAAAATTAAAAATGGCCCAAATCTCATGAGCATTTGTGCAGAAAGCCACAGATCTCAGGAGACTGGGCTATTGCATGGGATTTGGGCCATTTTTTAATGAAAATGGGTGTCATTGTGACGTATAATTTGGGAAGTCCATGGAGGCCATCTAGAGGTGTCACAGGCATCATGGGTCTTGAAGGGGCTGCATTGCATCTTCCCAACCCCTGCGAGAGTAGGCTGAAACTGCCCTAACCTGAAGATGAAGTAGGCACTAAGTAGAAGAGGATAAAAACCCAGGAATCTTGTCTAAAACATCTCATTGGGGAGGTAGGTAAGAAGGAAACAAGTCATTAAGGAAACAAGGGAAAAATGCCATCTGAACCAGACAAAGGAAGCTGGGCCTGAGGACGTGAACAGAGAAAAAAAATCCTATCAGTCAACAAAGCAAGAACTGAGCTTGGTGGTTTTCTTGCAGACATTTCGTTACCCAACTAGGTAATAGGTAACAAAATGTCTGCAAGAAAACAACCAAGCTCAGAGAACCCCAAGGACTCCACCATTCAACCCTGAGCTACAGATACTCTCTTCTATTGGTAAAACAAGAACTTTTGGGGATAAAAGAGGTCCTGAAGCCTGCCCACCTAGCTGACAAGGAGTGGGTAAGTAGGGATGAACGTGTGTGCGTGTGAAAAAGAGCAAATGTACATTCCTGCTAGGAAGATTTTGCTGCTACTTTAAATTCACTGGGTCTCCGTGAATTCCAGAGAACCTGGTGTGCCTCAGTGTTAGATTGAAAGCGATTTGGGTGTGTGCCTAATTGCTTCCCACCTGTTGCCCAGGGCTGTGTGTCTTGTCTGTTCTAGCCACGCCTATCTGGAAAACCCAGGTAGAAGGCAAGGGGGGCTTAAAGAGATCCGCTTTCCTAAACAGGCTGTGAGTGTGTGAGTGACTGACCATAAGCCGAACCTGGGGGCGCCTGTAACATCCATGGACCAAAATATTCCATGAAACCACCCACATGTAAAAAACGGACAAGTCTCTCTCTTTCTATACGTTGCAGCTTGTAAATTACCTGTCTAATTTTAGAGTGAGCTGCCAGGGAGTCCCCAGGTAGTTAAACACATACCTCTGCAACGTGCTATGTTGGTAAGGGTTCCGCTGGGGTGGTGCATTGGAGTCCACTTGGCATCTGGCTGGCAGACCCGGCTGGGTGTGGGGTACGGGTAAGTGCCAGCTGGGCAGGAAAATGTGAGGATGCTTCCTGGACGATATCCATCGGAGAGAGAGATCTTCCCCCCTTGGATAGATGCTCTTGGACACGAGGATGTTGCATCAAGGACCGAATCTTGGGTAGCAACAGCTGCAAGGCACAGGAAGGGGATGTCACTGGCTTAGGGTTTAAAATAAGCTCTTTTTATGACATTGGCCCTTGGAATTTGGGATCAATACTCCCTCCAGTTCGTGCATTAGGATTTTATGCATTGATTCGTTTATGTATTATTAGATTTATAGGCTGCCCAACTCCAGTGCAACTCTGGGTGGTCTACAATATAAAACAAATGTCTGGAAAAACAAACCCAATAAACAGATCTGCCACCCAAGGCATGGAGAAAGAGCCAGGTTTTAAGAGCTTGTTTAAAAGCAGTCAGGTTGTGGAGGGGGTGGGTGTACACATTTCTGGAGGGACATCATTCCGGACAGCACAACAGAGAAGGTCCCCTTTCTGGGTTCTATCAAATGCCTGTTTGATCAATGGGACCCAGAACATGCCAACTCTGCTGGACAGCCAGAAACTACAGAAGACAGACAGTTCCTCAGATAATCTGGCCCAACCTCATGAAGGGCTTTATAGTAACATTTATTTATTACAATTGTTTGGATACCACCACAATGGTCCTAAGCATGATATAAGAAAAAACATCTCAACAAAATAAAATAAAGCAATCCTTCAAGATGCCAGTCCAGGTCACCTCATCCGTGAAATATCCCCTGAAATAAAGTGGCTTGGATAGCCTTGAGGAAAGCCAACAAGAAGAAAGGGTGGACCTCTGGTGGCAAGATGCTCCAGAGCCTTAGGTCCACCATGGAAAAAACCTGCCTCTGGGTCTGAGCACCCCTCACCTCTCACAGGTTTGGGACCCTAAGCCGCATCACCACGAAGGAGAAATAAGACAAGGTTTCCAGAAGGAATTGTCTAGCTATGATCCTATACAGGTTTAATAGATCATCAGCAGGCTTGTGCAGATGCAAACTTTTCAGGGTCTGAAAATCTTTTCAGATGCAAACTCCTGCAGGTGTCTAGTTTGGAAAGATCTGGGCTCTCCAGATTTACCTAATCAGTGGGCTGTGAGGGCCTGGAAAAATGGGAGAACCTGTATCTTTCTAACCTGGCATCTCCAGGAGTCCACCAAACTGTTGATGATCCCTGTTCTCTGAGAAGTGGTGGATAAAGCAGGAAAGCTTCATTTGAGAAAGCTGGACTCTCCAGCTGTGTTAGGCTTCTCTCAGCTAACCAGGCCAATCAATGCAAGGATATATTTCCCAGGCTCAGACACATAGATTTATTGTAGCAAATCTATGAAGCCAACTTGGAAGATGTCCACTGACTGCTGTGCATCAAACGCGAGCTCTGTTTACAACAATCAGCATTTCAAATTCTTGCCCTTCATTCTGCAGCTTTCTCCATCAATAGGGCTAGAAGCAATTCTCTTTGGGATGGGATATACAAAGATACAGTTTCCATCTTTTCTGGTAACAGTCTGATCTACTGTTTTGATGTGAGACTTTCAAATGTTCACCAAAACAGAATGACCATAGAGGGGAGTGACCAAAGGGAAAAGAGCAAGCTCACACGAACCAGAAGTGGCTGAGAAATGCTAGGAAGGAAGGAAGGAAGGAAGGAAGGAAGGAAGGAAGGAAGGAAGGAAGGAAGGAAGGAAGGGAGGGAGGGAGGGAGGGAGGGAGGGAGGGAAAGAAGAAAGAGAAGAGAAGAGAAGAGAAGAGAAGAGAAGAGAAGAGAAGAGAAGAGAAGAGAAGAGAAGAGAAGAGAAGAGAAGAGAAGAGAGGAGAGGAGAGGAGAGGAGAGGAGAGGAGAGGAGAGGAGAGGAGAGGAGGGGAGGGGAGGAGGGGAGGGGAGGGGAGGGGAGGGGAGGGGGAGGGGGAGAAGAGAAGAGAAGAGAAGAGAAGAGAAGAGAAGAGAAGAGAAGAGAAGAGAAGAGAAGAGAAGAGAAGAGAAGAGAAGAGAAGAGAAGAGAAGAGAAGAAGGAAGGAAGGAAGGAAGGAAGGAAGGAAGGAAGGAAGGAAGGAAGGAAGGAAGGAAGGAAGGAAGAGGAGTATCTCTAAAACAAGCCAACAACTATGAGAGATTCTTTTACAGGCTTATTAAATAAATGGACTCTTAGTCTCTTATGCAAACATTCTAGGAAAAAGAGTTGCAGAAGTTTCAAAGAGACCTTACCTTAATGAACTCACTAAGAAAAGAGGGCTCCTATCTAATTTCTCCAGATTCTGTACAGTAATCCAACCCAAATTCTTGGCATTAATTCCCATTAAACAAAGTTGGTATAAATCTTTGTTTATGCTCTGCAGTGAAGGGGCTTGAGAGGTGGAATAAGATGATGAGCTCACAGAGTGGTGGCCCAGTGATCATGGTAGAGCTGCGTGTGCCAGGCCCCTTATCTAGCCTCTTGAACAGCTGCCTGTTGCCCACATGAATAATGAAGCATAGCTGCCTATTGCCATTCACCAGTTCACCAAGATTCAATACCCAGTCTTGCTGGAGTTTGCTGTTCACTTCAGCTTGGTGTTGGTTGAGGGATAAAATGCCAGACCCACGAGGTGGACCAGACCTGAAAATCTACTCCATAGGGAGACTAGAACGATACTTTATTGGTAGCCAATAAAAACTTATTTCTGACAAATCCATGCTGACTTCTACTAATTGAGCTGTTGTTTTCCAGGTACTTATGGACTGGTCACTTAAAGATATGCTCTAGAACAGGGTTCCCCAAACTGGTCAATATCAACCCTCAAGAGTTATTATTGTTATATTATTCATAGTACTATTAGCTAAAGTAGCACTTAGTAAATCATTTTCATATAATAAATGTTTAGGGGTCGATGAACAATCTGAAATTTCATGAAGGGATCGATGAGCTGAAGAGTTTAGAGAACACTGATCTAGAATCTCTTCAAATGCCAGTATCAGATTGATTGGATTGTAGTTCCCCTGGTTTTTCTTTTCTTTTCTGTCTTTATGAAAATGAAGGTAACATTTGCCCTTCTCGAGATATCTGGTATCTTACTTATTCTCCAGGATGTTCAGAAGAAAACTGATGGAGCAGTTACATACCGTTTCTTCTATCTTCTGGGAAGTGTGTTTGAAAAAAGCCCACATTGGCTTTCTTTCATTAAACTCATTCTTCTAAGTTTTCACCTTCCTGCATCATCTCTACCAATCTAGACTGCCTGCATATATTATTCTTCAATGTACTATTTATTGTCAGGAATGGAGAAAGGGACTCGTAACATTTCTGTACAATAAGCAAAAATAATCTGCTTGCTTTTGGATATTATACTGTACAGCCTGACTTGAATAAGCAATTGTCACTGCGGGTCCACATCAGGCAGAAAAATAAATTCATCAATCCCTGCCCTCCAAATTGAGATTTCAAAATGGGGGAAAAAAATGCAAACAATTTGATTTGAATCTTAATTTGCTGATGGTACAAAGTGTCTTCCCCTTCCATTTTATAGCTCACAGATTAGCCAACTTCATAGTTGCTTCACATGCTATTTCCTGCCTTCCCCAAAATAGACAGATCTGCAAGAATTGGAAAGAGAACAAAACAATAAAAAAGTGATTGGAAAGGGCTCAATTATTGGAAAAACAAGACGGAAACGCTTACTAAGAAGTACGCCTCTTTACAAATGATGGAACTATGAAAACCTGGGTAAAGAGGCGTTGGAATGAACTGTGGAAGTAAAAACTGTCCACAAACGGAGATAACAATGCAGTAGATATGCCATTGCTCTATTTGTATCCTGCTATTCCTCCAGAGCTCAAATAGCACACTCCTTTATCCTCACAACAGATTTGTGACACAGGACAGGTGCCTCCTCCCTGCAAAAATGCACCCTAGCAGTTGCTTTTTTCTGCTCTGTCCCAGCCCTTGAGGCAGATAGCTTAAAGTAGTGTTTTTTAAAGTGTGGCTCTAGGACCTCTGGGGGCCCTCCAAGACCCTCTCAATGGTCCCCCAAATCAAAATGATTTGCCAGTCTATCTTGAAAAATAATACAATATTAAAATCCCCTCAAACAATCGTGAGAAGCAGCAGTGGCAGCAAATGCATCCATTTTAATTTCTAATAGGGTCAATATCGATCAATATAACTCATGCAAACAAAAGCTCTTTTAGGGTCCTCCATAATTTTTAAAAGCGGGGAGGGGTCCTGAGAGAAAAAAGTTTAAGAAGCACTGGCTTAAAGCATCCTCTGCTCTACTGACACCTGAGTAGCATCTTCCTCCTTATCCTCACCCTGTCCGAGGGCAGCCTCAAAGCGTAAAATCTGCTAGATTTTGTCCTCCATTACACTGTGAGGAAAGTCAGTGCTTGGGAACAGAGGAGCTGGCAATGAGGGTGATGAATTTCAGGAAGGTCTAGTTTTTTGCCAACTCAAACAAGTAGGAAAAGGCCCAGATAACTTCTGGGGAAGAAATAGTGAACTGAAAATGGCTCTGCGAAAATTGGAGCTGATGACCGCAGCAGAATGAAAAGCCAATGAGTAGACTGGCTTTGTAATTCCTCTCTGGACAAGGAGAGGACATGAGATCACCCACAAGTGCTCCAGACAGTTGCTCCTTGTGAAGAGACAGCAAGGCAGTGGTCTCTGGCAGGTTTAGAACTCTGGAAAATGAGGGAATAGCCATCTTTTTGCTCAAACTGTGGTTGGAGCCTTCAAAAAGGACACTGGGTTCACATGCTTCCTTTTCTAATCACTCTTGGATATTGCTTATTAACTGCTTTTCAACTATTAGGAACCTTTGCATCAACAGGTTTTACAGCACCAGGTGAGTTTTCTTCAATCCTTAGTGAAAGAAGTTTTAAATACAAGTTTAAGGACTTAAAAAACTTTTTTTTTTTGGAATAAACAGCAAAAGGGTGATTAAAACTTTGATTTTAGAAATTACAAAGAGATTAAGAATCCAGATATATTTGAAATAAGATTTTGGAATTAATTATAAAGAATCCTTCCTGTGGGAAAATGCTTTTGTTTTGAATTCTTAAAAAAAAAACATGATAAGACTTTAAAAATTGGACACTAGAAGGAACTAAAATTACAATTAAAGGAGAAGAACACTCAGACTCAACTTACAAATACAGAATGAAGCAAAATATTTTAACATTGAACATATTGAAGGATATTTTTGAAAAATGGACCCAGAAGTTAATTTTAATAGTGTCTGCCTCTATAGATAGACTGTGTTTAAAAGATGTTACGGAAGAGGAACAAGTTTTACCTGACAAAATTGACAATGATTTGAAAGTAGATTTAAAAATGACAGGCTACAAAATATTACACTGGATACACAAAAGAAACTGGCTGATGACTTAATAATTAAAAGGGATATACAAATAATAAACCAACAGAGTGACCTGGATAATTATCCTATATTGGATTTACCGAAGAGGCTTGTTAAAGTTTTGAAGAATTTTGTGAGAAGGGACAAAGCAAAAATGAAAAGAAATCAAGTTCTAGGACATTATTTGAAGGGACTAAAGATCAAGATAGTTATAAGTAAAAGGAAGAAATATAAAGTTGGCTTATTTGATCAAGGTTAAAATAGATACGTTGTTATCTCTGGTAATCCTTAATGGACTTTTGTTGACATCAGGAGTGAAATGCAAGGTTTTACGAATTTGTTTACAGAGATGGGATATGGGAAGAAGAGATCATCTGTTTTATTTTAAGAGAAGGTGATAAGTTACTAAAATTGTTTATACTTCTTGTGATGAAGGGGGAAATCCTTTCTTTATATATTTTCTTCTTCTTTATTCTTCTTTTTCTTTCTTTTCTATTTTTTCTTTTTTCCTGCACCGTCTTTTTTTCTTTTTATTCTTTCATTTTTTTAGTTTGCATTCGTTTTTATTGCTGTAATTGTAATTTTTAATAAAATTACTATAAAAAAAAAAGCAAGCTCTACGGACTCATTCTCATGTGCTTTGCTGTGGCACAAACATGGCCCCATAGTTGATTTTTAGGTCATTTCCTCACAATGTTGTCTTTGCCTCATCCCCAGCCCGTAGCTGAAGCGGCTCAAAGTTGCCTTCAGTTTTCAGATAGCATTTTCCCTCTCCCAGCAGTTTCTCCCATAGATACAATCTAGGCAGGCTTCATCAACGATGGGCCTGCTGGCGCAGTCAGGAGTGAGATCTGCCCAGTTCCTCTCAGCTATGTTGGGCTGCTGAAGGCATATCCCGTCCCCTCCGATCCCTCAAGAACTGTCCTCTGTAGCCACTTTGGCTCACGTTGCACCAGAGGCTAGAGCCCTGGTTTCCATAGAGGCATCAGCCCCTGTAATGCCCCGCCAAACTGTGTGTCACATCTTATGTGTGCTTTTTATAAGCATGGGTTTGGTGTCCTTTGGAAAGAATGCTACACCCGTGTTGTTTTCACATGCTGTCCAACATTCTGTGCTGCGCAGAAAGTCAACCTGACCTGGGAAAGAGAACCAGGTTCTACCAGCTGTGTGTGGCTCATTCTGTCACCCCTAGGTGCATTACAGCTTTCCCACTGCTTCTGCCAAGAAGAGGTTTCACATGGCTATAGTTTACTCGTTTGATGGGTGGTGAGGTCTGTCCTGTTTTGGCCAGTCCATTCCGATTCCATAGCCAGCCATGGACTACTTCCAGATGCTGCTGGACACAAGGACAGCTGGACTCTTTTACAGTACCACCATTCCCTTTCAGCACTAGTCACAGATAGAGATCACTCATTGTACTATATTCTTTCCTGCACCATCCCAAGCCCGTACAACCTGTCCCCCAGGCTATTTTGGAGCATGGGTTCAGCACTCCTTCAGAAGACCACGAGACCCACGTTCAAAAAGTGCTCAACTGTTAGATCACACATGAAGAGCATCTCCACAGCTGCAACCAATTGGCCGTTCAACTTGACAGATGGCTAAACATGCCATTCTAAAGGCCCCTATACCTGTCTAACTCCACCCCACAGTTGTGACAGGCAACATTTGGTGAGAGGAGAAACAAAGCCCAAGGAATCTACTAATGTAGTTCCCTCAACTTCTCTGTAGCAGGGCCTGCCCTCTGATCCGGATGGTCTCCACTCTGCTCTCATTCAGAAGAACGATGAAGACCTGGTTCTTCACCCAGGGCTTTGGAAAGGGAGATTCTTCACTTCCTTCCATCTGGTCTGTCACACTTGCCATCTTTTTATTTTTTTATTTATTTTCTTTTATTATTAAATTTATATGCCACCCATCTCTCCCAGAGGGTGACTCTGGGGGGCTTACAATTAAAAACCAAGCCAATAAAAACAATAAAAATATAAATACCCCCTGATTAAAACACAAATAACAAATCTATAAAAGCAATATACAAATCAAGAAGAGGGGGGAAGCAGTATCAATCATCCCACGAGCCAGCTCCAGCAATGTGAGCCCCCATCAAGGCCCCCAGGCCATCCAGCATAGCCATGTTTTTACACCTTTGCAGAAGGCCAGGAGAGTGGGGGCAGCCCGTACCTCAGCTGGCAAGCTGTTCCACAGGGTGGGGGCCACGGCAGAAAAGGCCCTCTTCCTAGACCCTGCCAGCTGGTATTCCTTGACTGGTGTGGTCCACAACGTGCTCCTTTTTCCTTTTATTGATTTTATTGTAATTTCCTTTTCAATTGTTGTACGCCAGCCAGAGTTGTTGGGAATTGCGTGGCATACAAGTTAAATACATTATGGTTGGTCACACAGTCAGCCAGATGTTTAGACTGGATTTGGCATTTTTATTCACCTATCGAGCTCTTCCCAAGGACCTGGGATAGGCCGATGCTGTTGTTTGATGGTGTTAAAGGTATCATTGCAGGATATAAGCTGTTCCAAATAAAGCTGCCTTTTGCAATTGACTGATGGTAATTTTGTCACTGCTGATGGTCTTCAAGTGGTGCTCCAGATGTTTTGGGATTGCACCTAAGATGCCTATAACTATTGGTATACCTTGGCTTTCTTTTGCCATAGTCGTTCTACTTTTATTGGCAGGTCTTTATATTTTCTAATTTTCTCTAGTTGTTTCTCTTCTCTCCTGCTGTCTCCAGGTATTGCAAAGTCCACTGTCCAGACTTTTTTGTCTTTCTTATCAACAGTTGTTAAGTCTGGGGTGTTGTGTGGCAGGTGCTTGTCTGTTTGAATTCTAAAGTCCCAGAACACTTTAGCGTCTTCATTTTGTAATACTTTGTCTGTTTTATGGTCCCACTAGTTCTTGCTTGCAGGCCAATGGTATTTCTTGCAGATATTCCAATGGCCCATTGTTGCTCCTTTGTTATTATTATTATTACGGTTGGTCTCACAGCCAGCCAGATGTTTAGACTGGATTTGGCATTTTTATCCACCTATCAAGGACCTGGGATAGGCAGATATTGCTGTTTGATGGTATTAAAGGTATCATCGTAGGATATAAGCCGTTCCAAGTAAAGCTGCTTTTGCAACTGACTGATGGTGATTTTGTCAATGCTGATGATGTTCAAGTGGTGCTCCAGAAGTTTTGGGATTGTTATTATTATTATTACTATTATTATCTTGTCCCACATTCAGTCAATAAGGACACTACCAGTCACCACCCTTGTTATTGTGGTAAAGCAAGGATTGGCAATTTGGGGCAGCAAATTTTATGCTGGCATACTTTTCTGATGTCTCAAGGACAGTTTAAAGCTACTATCAAGTTTTGCCCTACGAATTTCTTGGATGAGCATACATTTGACCGCAGAAAACTGAAATCTGGGAATTTGAATTGAGGCTTCCCCAATCCTATTTTGGCTACAAACACAGGACAGGTTTAACCTAGGTTCATAAGCCATGATTAATTCAGTTTTGCTCCTTTTCTTACTTCATACAACACACTGAACTAACAAAAATCAACCAAACGAACTACAGTACAGGAGCCAAGTTCCCACCACACACGAGGAGGAAATGTGACTACTTCGTGAGTCAGTTTGCTGTACCAACTCAGCTTCGATCTGCTTTAGAGGGCAGATCCCGTCAAGTTCTGCAGAATTTTGCTTCCACTTGCATGAATTTCTTTGCTGGTTTACTTTACACTAGAAATCCCGTTCCCGTTTTACCTGGGAGTAAGTCTCACTAAACCGGTGGGATCTACCGGAGATCAGGCAGAATCCCAAGAAACGTAAGCGCAGGATGGAAGGCTAGGAAAAGAATACAAGAACGAGAAAGCAACATCTTGATGGGGAGTGGAGCCGCTAGACCAGTGTTGTCCAAACTTGGCCACTTTAAGATGAGTGGACTTCAACTCCCAGAAATCCCCAGCCAGCAAGGCTGGCTGGGGAATTCTGGGAATTGAAGTCCACTCATCTTAAAGTGGCCAAGTTTGGACAACACTGCGCTAGACGCTTTAAAGGTGTAATCTTGCGCAGGATCCCACGGGCATTCTGCATAGGATTAGAACTCCCAACCGGGGAGGTGGAGCGAAAGACTCGACGGGCAGGGAGCGGGGTGTCGGAAGAGCGGCCGAGAAAACTCAGCGTGACAAAATCGAGTGTCACGCGGGAATTATTCGGAAGAGGGCAGGAAAAGCGCACCGGAGCCGGGGCATAGACAGGTGCCCCGGCCGCCTCCCGCGCCCCCGCGTCCCCGGGGCTGCACCGCCGCCCCCCGCCGCCCCCAGCGCAGGCAGCAGCGAGAGGCAGGGGCGGCTACTACCTGCCACGAAGCCGGAGAGGAAACAGAGGACCGGGATCATGGTTCAACGCCGCCGCCGCCGCCGCCGCCGCCGAGCCCGGGCCGCCCTCCTCTTTCACGCCGCGCCCCGCAGAGTGGGAAATTCCGCCCCAAACTCTGCAGCCGAGGGGAGCGCCGCGCCACCGCCGCGCCCGCCTTTCCCGTTAGAGAAAAGAAAGTGAATGATGGTGGGAGGGGTGGGGTGGGGGGAGTTGATTGGTGGGAAAAGGGAGGGTTGTACAAGCTGGGTCAAAACCGCTCCGGCACCCTACTCGTGTGGCTCAGTCTGAGTCTTTCCAGCGGGTCTGAGCGGCCGTGCTCGGAAAAGGATTTTCCTGCCTTTATTTGAACTCATCGAAATCAAAGCTGCTGCGGGCGAGGTGGGTAGGGGGAAATCCTTCCCCCCACCCCCCCGGGAGAAAAATGCAGTTTGGCCATAGACGGACGTGCCCGCGCATTCCCACGTCTCTGAGCGGCACGCGCCCGCCTGCCTTCCCCGCCACCTTCGTTCTTGCCTCCTGGAGCAGCTGCTTTGACTCGGTTGGTTGGTTGGTTGGTTGGTTGGTTGGTGAATTGCTGGCTGTGGCGCTTGCACACGACGGCATGCGGAGGTTTCCCGCTCGGGCGAGCCTCCCTCCTCCCCGCCTTGATTTCCCGTAAATCCAGTTTACTTAAATTCGGAGTCAAGGCTGGGAACGCCGCCCCGATCGTTCCCACCTTGGTGAATACCTGGGTTTTCCCATCCCGGTTCCGTGGAATGGTATCACATCTCGGGGGCTTCTGACGACAAAACCAGGAGGACGTGAAACTCCTTACGGCTTTCGGGGTTGAGGATTATGGGAACTGTAATACTTGGATTTGAATATCCAGCGGGCACCCGGTTGGGAAAAAGCTGCCTGGGGCTGCTCTGCTAATTGGGCTGAATTTTAATGATTAACGTAGAGTTGGACCAGGTCGAAGGGGACAAAGGTCTCCCTTTACAGTTGTTTATCCCATTCAAAGGAGTCTCTCTGATACACCAAAAACAGAGGGGAAAAAATCCAAGTAATAACTGGGGGAATCCGTCATTTTGAGTTTCCCCCATTGTCCTCAGCCATAAATTCAGAACAAAATATCTCAAAGCAAAGGAGTTAAGCTGATTTTAGGATTGATGTCCCTTATTACTTAGGACTGATATTCCTCCTTTGCTCCAGGTGCCCAAGGAGCAGACGTGCCATTACCTCCTCCAGTTTCTCCCCACAACAACAATCTTGTGAGGTGGGATGGGCCGCAAGAGAGGTACTGGTTCAGAGTCCCCCAGGAGCTTCTGTCACTGTGGCGGGATTAGAACCTGGATCTCCCTGCTCCTACTCCGGCACCCTCCCCATGACCCCATCTTGGGTTTGGGGCTGAACGTCTGTGGCTGAAGAGGCACCAAAATCGGGGTCTCTCCTTCATTGCTACATCACCCCCATGGCTTTAGGGCTGAGAGGAAGAGACTGTCCCTACATGGCTGAATGGGGACTTAAACCTGTTCTTCATCCTGCACCTTCACTGCTACACCACACTGGCTCGGGCTGAGGGAGAGGGACCGGCCCAGGGTCCCCAGGAAATTTCTGTGGCTAAGCAAGGACTAGAATCTGGGTCCCTGTTTGGACACCTTCGTCACTGCACTGTGCAGGAACCCCAGTTCCTACGCTGTGTACAGAAGCTGACTCAATGGGCAGCAGGTAAATTGCTGCAGTGGTCTGTGGGAATGACCTTGGGAGGCAGGAGGAAGAGCCACAGCCTAGATAAATGGAATTTGAGTCCGAAGGAGGAGGGGTGGAAAAAGCGTCTCAGAAGGGACCCTCCCTAGTTTTCGGGAGAGTAAAACTGAAGGAAGGGAGGGGTAGTTTCAGACTTGCAAGATTCTGTTCGTGTAACCTTACAATAAAGAGAGAGCTAGTACTCCTGTGGGTGCTTCTGGTCTGGACTACTTTGCAAGGCTGGTAATTGCACAGAAAATGGGGTCACAACCTTCAGTGTGTTTGGCGGCAGCAGGCCAGCTTATGGGGCCAGAGTGGAAGGCACTGGGCTGTGTGTGCTCGGAGACAAGAAAAACTGGGATGAAACATTTGCGCCACCCAAAGGCCAGATAGGAGAAGACAGGTGGAAAACTGTCCTAAGTCAGAACGCTTCCAGTTTGTCTCGTCATCTGGCTAGAAGCAAAAGAGGAGAAGCCTCTAATAGTTGGGTTTGTAAAAGGCAAAATTGTGAAGTGTCCAGCAACATACTTTAAGAAGGGTGTGGACAAACCAGAAGAAGGGCAAAGAAAGGCAGCGAGAACCACCAAAAGTCTGGAACCTTGGCGGACAGATTGAGGGAACCCATTAGGTTTAGCCTTGAAAAGAAGAGCGGGATAAATAAGTTCTCCCATCAGAGCAGTGTTTCTCAACCTCAGCAACTTTAAGATGTGTGGACTTCAACTCCCAGAATTCCCCAGCCAGCCATGCTGGCTGGGGAATTCTGGGAGGTGAAGTCCACACATTTGCTGAGATTGAGAAACACTGCACCAGAGGGTCGTAATAAACATTACACACCACAAGAGTCTTTATTCTTGTTGTATGTCATGTTTATATTATGACCAAAAGGCCAAAATAGCAAAGTACATATATCATTGAAAGGTTTAGCAAAAGATAAAATAGTTTGGCAGATAAAATCAATGAATAGATACTATGCAAAACATTTCAAACCTCAAACTTATTCATAGATTAGTAAGGACCTTGTTTTTATAGCCATAGTTAAATTGCCACTGTAATTTTAGGACTTTTATCTGAGGGTAAACTTTAACATATTCAGAAATATCTCTTCCTGGCCTCAACAGTAAAATCAGCCAGATGATGTCATGCCAAAAACTCTTGTAAAAATCTCAGTGCAGTAAAATGTGGTCCACGTTTCAAAGTCAGTACCATTACAGGGACGATGTCTTTGAGAGATGGGAATCTTTTGCAGTCTACCATATCGCCTATTTGACGGCAGCACGTTTAATTTGGCTTTAGAAAGGGCGATTCTATATTTACACAAATGCATTTCCTATTGAAAGTGAGGAATTGCTAGGAATGTTAGGAAAAACATCCTAATGGAAAGAGCAAATCAGTTGTGGAATCAATTGCTAAAGAAGATGTTGCTGGGATACACTCAGAAGCTAGACAGCTTGTAGATGTCTAAAGGGAGGAAATGGGGCAAATGGCAAAATGTGGGACATCCTCACACAAAGGCCATAACTTACTGACTTGCATCAGATGTTGGGACACAAATACATGGTTCTGACATTTATATGGTTACATTACTGTGCGTGTGTGGTCATTTTGGCATCATCGCACTATGCTGTGGACATCACCGGACAGTCCTTTTGGGGATGTTTTATTTGGATCCCCAAAGTGAGCAGGGGGATGGATTCAAGGGCCTTTCTCAACACTGCAGTGCATCCCACCCCCCTTCATTCAGTTAGATTAGGAAAAGCCCTTGAAGACCGATTCAAAGGAGGTGTTAAGCAATTCTACCTTCTCCCAATTCCACTTCCTTCTCTTCTCCGTGGGACAGACCAACGGCCTCCTAGACTTTTCCTTTGGTCAGGTGGTGGTCCACTTACATGGACTCATCCCACATTCTTGCAACACTTCCTCCTCCTTGGTGTCCTCCTCTCCTTGACAACTTTCTGGGTCCTGTCCTCCTCAGAGGTCTTCACAGAAAGCTCTCTCTGTGTTCTTCATCTTCCTGAGATTTCAAGAAGAAAGAGTGGCCTCCAGTTCTTTCAATGGAAAGGAGCATTGCAGTTTGCTAACCTTCTTCCTTGTTCGCTCACCCAATTTTACTCACTGGGGCTCCTGAAGGGGACCTCAGCTGTTGATTTAAGTTTCCTGATAGATATATATGGCAGAAAATATAGAGGAAATCCAAAAGCTGTAGTGAGGTCTGCTGAAATGTCCTCTTCTGCTCAACTACTCCCCTGTTTAACTATTAAAGCTGCTCTTTTTGTCTCTGGTTACCTTAAAAGATTAGGAAAAGAAATTAGTTGAGTTTTTTTTAACTGGTACCTAAATACTATCAGGTTTACTAGCTGGCGAATTGATAAAGAGCTTAGGAGACCTCACCAGAAACATTACAACTTGAGTAAAAAAGTGAATCTCAACTCTTAAGATGAAGCAAGTCAGTTCATTTTCTATAATAGTATAAAGGAATACTTCCTGGAGAATTTAGCTCTTGATATACCATAATCTCTGAAATGAAATAAATATTTGGACAACAGAATGAACTATCAGGCCAAAGATATCCACAGACCAATCACAAATTACTTTTGACCTTATCCCTTCAGTTCTCCCCTCTTTGGGTTTGGTGGGGGTGTTTTTGCATTTTCTCTTCTTTATTCTATTACACCTATGGCTCTGTATGTATTGCTAGATTACAAGTCACAGGATTTTCCACCACTGATGAAGCTGACTGTGCCTGACAAGAGTTGAATTCAACAGTGTTCCAAAAGAGTCTATGGAATACCGCCCCCCCCCCGCTTCTTAGCATAAATGTCTTTTCCAAGTTCTTCACCATTTTATTAGTTAAATCTCTTCTGTATGGCACAAATCTTCCCTAATCGTCATTTCTGAAAGTACTAGAAGCAATATATATTTATTTATTTGCCATTATTTGTGTAATGGAATTATGGAATTGTGTAAATGTGATGGAAAGTAATTTTCTATTGCAATTGCAATCTCTAAGAAACAATAATACGATGATACAATTGCAATCTCTAGCAACAACAAAACCATAAAACTATATCATAATAGTCCTGAAAACAATATAAATTAAGACTGCTGAACAGATGGCAGGCAAAACATAGGTATCAGTTTGTTATTTCACAGTCTCATTTTTTTTTAAAATTTCACAAGCTATGTTTAACAGCTTTTTCAGAAGGTGACTAAAGTAGAGACTAGCTGGATTGCAGAGGAGAGCTTCTTTCAGAAGGTCAGGGCAGCAACTGAAAGCACTGGTTCCACACCACCGTTCCCTTCATCTCTTGGGAACATCTTCTCATGAGCAGAACAGACAGGTTGGCCACAGTCAACTTGCAAGAGATGGTCACGTGCATATCCCGGGCCCACGCGATTTAGGGCTTTATAGATTAATGCCAGCACCTTGAACTGTACTCATAACCCTACTGGAAGCCAGTCCAGTACTTACAGTGTAAGCACCATACTGCCAAGCAAGTTCATACTAGTCAGTGTGCAGGCTGCATCAATGACAGTTTCCAGGTGGTCTTCAAGCTGGAGGGTATTGTGGTAACCTCACACCCCAGCTGCAGCTGGGCAAAGGCATCACGGCTTCCGTCTGTTGATTTAGGTGGAGCTGTGAATACAGGAGCGCTGCCAAGTTGTGGACCTACTCCTTTGGAGACAACGTCATCCCCTCCAGAACCAAAAGGGGAGCCCACCAATCTACCTCTGGACAAATCGTTTCTTTTTCTTGCTGGTATTCAGTTTCAACTCCTTTCATCTCACCCAGAGTCTTAGAGCCGCCAGACATTGAGTGAGAGCTTCCACAGCATCTCTTCAGCTCCGTGTAGAGATGAATAGTTGGATATCATTCACATATTGACAATATTTCACCTTGAACTGGCAGATGACCTCCTCTGGTGGCTTCATGGAGATGATACACTGTATAGTATGGGGGAGACTATCAAGGTCTACAGTGCCCCATATAAAACCCTAACCCTATGAGCCTCATCCTTCATCCCCCATTACTACTGACTGATACCACCCACTCAGGAAGGAGAACAGCTGTAATACAGTGCCACCAGTCCCAATTCCTGTAGGTGTTCCAGAAAGATATCATGATCAATGGTATCAAAAGCAGCTGAAAAATCTAGCAGGACAAGGAAAGCTGCATTCCCAATTTTGCTGCCCTTACACATAGCACAAACCTGACTAAGGGCTCGTACATATGTTCACTTGTGTTTGCTCTTCATTTTCCACCACAAGCATCTTTTTATTTATTTACTGGGTTTATTTGCTTATATACCACTCCTGTCATTACCACCTTTGAGCAGAGGACATACCCAATGTCTATATATCAAGTTAAAACAATACAATAATGATGTTTCTAGTCACTGGAAATAACCATCATTACAATAATAAAATAAAAAAGAGTAACATAACATACTGTAACGTCTATATCACCTGTGTTAGATTTTACCATGATTTTTTTCTTTGCCACTTCATCTTCTGAAGCTCCTTGGTAAGTCTGATCTGTGGTCAGGAAGATATTGCAAAGGTGCCCACACCATAATAAACTCCATATCCCAGAAGGTAACTAGGTTTGTGGAAGAAGTGGGAACTTCCCAGCCACTATTTAGCTGGGAACTTCCAAACACCTGGGAAGCAAATTTAATTAATGTGTTAACAGCTGGAAATCTACTATGGGAAGCTGGTTGTTTAGCAATGGCACTGGAAAAACTAAATTTGTTGCATTTTGATGACTTCTGCCACTAATGAAGGCCACTGTTTAGCTGGGAACTTCCAAATGCCTGGGAAGTAAAAAATAAATAAATAAAATACTCCTTTGAAGGTAATCGCAAATTCCAAACAGGGGATGCTGTTAAATGTCAGTTTAGGCCAGTGTTTCTCAACCTTGGCCGCTTGAAGATGTGTGGACTTCAACTCCCAGAATTCCCCAGCCAGCAAGGCTGGCTGGGGAATTCTGGGAGTTGAAGTTCACACATCTTCAAGCGGCCAAGGTTGAGAAACAGTGATTTAGGCAGTTGCAGGACTTCTAAAATCTAATGACTCTGTTAACAGTTGAATATCTATCACGGGAAGCTGGTTGTTTAGCAATAGCACTCGATGAGAAAAACGAAATGTGTTGCATTCTGACGAGCTCTTGCAACTAGGAAGAGCTTGTCTGGCTGATCTCAGAGGCTGCGTGTGGACGCTGCCCTCCCAGCCTTTCGGAAGAGGACGGAGCTGCTGTCCAAAGACGGCATAGGCGGGATGCCTTCTGCTCCTTCCAGCCCATCTTCCCCTTTGGAAACCTCGTCCTTTTCCCTAAAAAGAGGGGGGGGGAAAGTCCCTCCATCTCTACAAAAGCCGTTTCCAAGGAGGGGGGACCCGTTGCCAAGGTGATTTGGAGGAGGCTGAAGAATGCACCCCTCCCCTCTGCCCTCGAGGCGCGTGTTTATGACGTCACCAGCCTTAAAGGGGAAGAGGGTGGGCATTTAAAGGATCCACGGGTGGATTCTCCCACAATGCAATGAAGTTCTTTCTGCCTCCTTCTTTCATTGACCCTTTTCGGAGTTTTTTTTCTTTTTCTTTTTTTATCTGGCTGACAAATATTGGCCCCCCATTTCTGGCCCTTTAACGAGGCCCCTTTAATTCCTTTCTCTTGGCTTGCCCTCTTTTTTGGCGATTTGGGGCCGTCCCCTCTCCTCCAAGAGAGGGGGAACCGCGATCCAGGTGAGGGGGGGGCGGGAAAAGGAAGGAGAGACTGGGGAGTGGGGTGCGGGGGCCGGCACCCGGGAGGGGGGGTCTCCGGAGCTTTGCAAGGGAGCGGAGCTGGTGCTTTGCAAGGAAGAAAGGCGCGTGCAAAGGGGGAAAGAGGGAGACCGAGCCGGAGAGCAGCAGCGGAGCGGGGGGATCGTGCGCAACTCTGCATGTGAGCGGGGAGCCTCGCGAGGGATCCCCGTCTTGGAAACGCCGTGCAAACAAGCGGAGGGGAGGGGAGCGCAAGCCTTTCTTGCAAGCCCGCGCGAAGCGGAGAGGTTGCAGGCTACGCTTTGTGCTGAGAGAGAGAGAAAAGATTCCCGCCTTTTTCTGAGTCTGCAAAGCGGTGCGGAGCCTGCCTGAGCTCGGGCTTTGCAAACGAGGAGGCGCTCCCTATCTCTTGGAGTCTCCGGCTTCGGAGGTCCAGCGCTCTGGGAGGGCACCAGGTTGGGAAAGCCGAGGAGCAGCGTTGCACGCTTCCACGTATATCTGTGCCTGCGTGTGCCCCGGGGCTTTGCCGCTTCCGAGGGCGCTCCCTTTGGCGGAATTAACGCCACACCTCTCCAGTGATCATGTGTAGAGTTAATCACACTTTCTCTTGCAAGCGCTCTGCGCTTGCAACTTTTGTGCAGCGACATAGTTCAAGCTGAAGTTCGTGCACACATCAGGATGCTTGTGTCCTGGAAAGCCACGTCCGTGGGCTGATGCATCAAACGTGGACTCTGTAAATTAAACATACAGCTGCCTTATTAGGTGAAAGATGAGCGGGACATAGAAAACATTTTGGGAAATGAGCTGAGGATACAGGCCTATGTGTGGGCTTCTCTTTTTCTGTACAGACAGTCCTCTACTTACGAACAGAGTTCCAAGAGGCTGTTCATAAGTCCATTTTGTTTGTAAATCCAACCACGGCACACCGCATGCATACGCCTGGAAGTTGACAGCACGCCACATATGTATACATGCATGCCGTAAACTTTCGGGTGTACGTATATGGCGCACCGTATGCTTCTAGGTGTACATACACATGCACACCATAAACTTCCAGGACCTTCCTTCAGGGACCTTCGTTGTTGGAGTTGTTGGAGGTTGTTCATATCAGTGAAAATTCGTAACTTGAAAGTTTGTAAGTAGAGGACTGTCTGTATATGTATATGCAATATTCATCATGGAGGAAACTGAATGGCACATAATCAAAATATGCAATATGGGCGTTGATGTTTGGAAGGGAAGGCCAGATTTGCAGATTATATTGCATGCAGGTGCTGAACTAAAGAGCAGAATAACGTTATTGGCTAGATTCCCTTAACACCGCAAGCCAAAATCAAAACAATCCTATATGGCTTGATGTGTTGTGTGAACCAAGATGGCAGCTGTGTTTGAACATCACAATAAGTCCTAGCTTTTTGGAACAAAAATGTGTTTAATCTGTTTGGCTCCCCCCCCCCCCGCAAGTATTCCTGCAGTACATGAATGATGAAGCAATCAGAAACTTGAGTTGTCACTGAAATTTAAGGAAAGGCTGGGTTCATACATCATATTAAACTAGGGTTGCTGTATTTGGACTGCAGAGCACTGTGCAACCAGTAGATGGCAGCAAAGGGTAATTCTATTTCCCAGACCTCTTTGCTGCCATCTAGTGGTGGTTTGGGGCTTTGCAACGCAGATGGGTCAACCCTGTGCTAAATTGTCATGCAGCTTGTTTAGATTTAGAACATTTATGCAGTAGTTTGTAAAATGTGGTTTATAGCTTAGTATGTGGTGTGATTCCAGCCGCATTGTGGTTAATTTTAACCATCGTTTGAAACAAACAAACTTCCACGTGAGATATGCTTCAATTTAAAATGAACCACAGTTTAGGGTACAGATGACATGCTTGACTGCTCTCATTCTAAAAAAGGAGCAGAAGGTTCAGGATGGATATATATTTCATGCCCAGCCATTAAACCTTAGTTTATAAACCACAAAGGCTGGGTTCAAAACAACATGGTAAGCTAAAACCAAATAAACCTCACTATGGCTTAACATACTGTGTGAACTCAGCCAATATTATGGATTTTGTTTTTCATTTAGTTCCCATAATCCCAATTAGGGATGATTAGTTGGGTAGGACTTGCACGCTTGGATTTACCCATGGACACACTGCTTCAAAGAGATTAGTGCCACAGGTCGAAGTAACTACTCAGATGTGCAAACTAGCAATGAAATGGAAATCGAGTGGCAATGTATGAGAGGACCCTAAATGAAAAGCTGTAGCAGATTGAGACTGGCCCAGGATTCAGAATCAAATGTGCTTTGTATACCTGAAAGAAATGGGCCAGGGCTGGGGTGAGGTGTAGGCAGGCTAAAATGGAAGCATTTGAGGGAAAAGAGCAGATTAGAGGGGATTGTTTTGGCTGAATGAGATCTGACAAAGGCCTTATTTTCTGGGGCCCTATTAATCAGAACCAACTGAGTTTACAGTTGTGCTGCCCTAGAATGTTTTAGGACACGGTCTTAAATAAAGACCATAGTGAAAGTATTGTGCTTTAAATGTGCCTTTCATTCATTTGTGGTTTTAGTGTTCCTTATGTTGGTACAATTCTAAGTTGCGTATAGCAGGGTTCCTCAACCCTCAGCAACTCTAAGATGGGTGGACTTCAACTCCCAGAATTCCCCAGCCAGCCATGGTGGCTAGGGAATTCTGGGAGTTGAAGTCCACCCATCTTAAACTTGCTGAGGTTGAGGAACCCTGGCATATAGTGCAAATCCTAAGCATGTTTGTTCAGACGTAAGCTTAACTGACTTCACTGAGCTTTGAGCTATAAAATGCACGCTTAATCTTAGAAGCAGTTACGTGTAAATAGATGTAGGATTTGTCACGTATAAGATCAGGATGGGGGCAAGTGAGATGAAGAAACCAAGTCAAAGGAAGGGAAACCAGGAGTTATTTTATGTATCAGCCAACCTTGGAAAAGATGTTAATAAAGATGGGAATCTGAGTTTCAAAAAATTGGGTAGGTCTGATGACAAGGCTGAGAAAAAATAATGTTTCTTCGGCTCGCCCGTTGTGCTAAGACTTAACTGTGGCACAAGCTGGATTCACACATTGCACTAAGCCGTAAACTAGAGTGAGCGAGTTCATACAGCATGAAACCAGATAATCAGGTTATGTCTTAGCACCTTGGACAGGTGGCATCTTTGTCCAAAGTGAGGTTATTTAAAATCTTAAATCCAGTGTCCTCTTCCTCTTTCTTTTTTTCAGTGTCTCTGTTTTCCTTGACCCTGACCCTCAGCTTCTCCTGCTCTTCCTCCCGTGTGGAATTTGGCACTCTTTTCCACCTCGCGAGAGCCAATGGCATCTGGCGTGGAGCTGCTTCGCTTCCAGCTCCCTGGCCACGAGGCGGCCACCCTGCGCAACATGAACCAGCTGCGCTTTGAGGAGCGCTTCTGTGATGTCACCATCGTGGCGGACAGCCTCAAGTTCCGTGGCCACAAGGTCATCCTGGCGGCCTGTTCCCCCTTCCTGAGAGATCAGTTCCTGCTCAACCCTTCCTCCGAACTCCAGGTTTCCCTCATGCACAGTGCCAAGATCGTAGCCGATCTTCTTCTTTCTTGTTACACTGGAGCGCTAGAGTTTGCCGTCAGGGACATTGTGAACTATCTGACAGCCGCCAGCTACCTACAGATGGAGCACGTGGTGGAGAAATGTCGAAACGCGCTCTCCCAGTTCATCGAACCCAAGATCAACCTCAAGGAGGAAACGGCCAAATTTGGAGGCTACCGGAAATTCAAGTCTTCCAGCGTAGTGGGTTGTTCTACCTCATCCAGCAAAGTGCACTCGCGCAAGAGGTTTGCTGAAGAATTCCTCAGAGTCTTGCAAATACATCCACACAAAGTTACTAGCCTGTTTGGGTGCCCCCTTCCCCATTAGTCCAAGTTCCTTCCTAAAAGGAAAAATAAATCCGTAGAAAGATCCAACTTTTTGAAAAATGTTCCCTGCCTGGTTGCCTAGAGGTGATTCTTACTCGCCACAGGCAACCAACTTAAAGATGGTTCTTAATAGTATTTCTTTAACTGTGTGCTATAAGGAATATATTGGGTAAGTAAGGTAATAGCATCATATCTGGGCAGCCAAAGAAATAACAACTGTCTGCTTCAGTCTTGTCTATCCTGCATACTTAATTTGTTTAAATGAAATGGGTTTATTTTATATGCTCAGAATTGCATGAATATTCAGTATAGCTTGGGAGTTTCTGAGACTGGAATCACAAGAAGGTTGTCATATGTAACTTGGCTGTCATAGATTTTATTTCACTTTATTTTTTATTACATTTATATGCCGCCCATCTCCCCCAGATGCAGTACCACAGATGTGGTACCACAGGGGTGAATTCTGTGTGAAGCACCTTGGACTTTGTTGTGATTGAAAATAGAGCCGCCATCATTTTTTAATGCATGGGCTGGGTTATGTCTGGCGTCCTCTGATTTGAGTGTGGGCATGCTTGCCATGAGAAACAGCTCTGGGCCTGTGATCTAGTAGCGATTCAGACTCTGTGAATCAACCCTAGAGATGTTCTCCATCCATGGAACTACTCAGAGCAGTGGCTGGAACTACCCAGGTCAGAGGGAGTTCTGAGAGGTGATAACCACCTTTCGGGAGTGTGTTTGCAACGGGCAAGGCTGATCCAGATGCAGGGAGGGAAAAGAAGTTGCCTTATATCAAATTAAGCCATTGTCCCAGTAAGTCCGATATTGTTGATTTGGGTTGGATACAGTTCTTGAGGGTGTCAGCGAGGGATTTGGGGTTTATACGTAGTCTAATGGGCATTTGTGCAAATTCTCCTGGACACAGAGACTCCTTACGAAAAGCAGTTGAAAAACAAGACAAGTATCGCACCCAGTATCTAAGCTGGTATTTCTCAATCTTGGAAGCTTAAAGATGTGTGGACTTCAACTCCCAGAATTCCCCAGCCAGCATGGCTGGCTGGGGAATTCTGGGAGTTGAAGTCCACACATCTTCAAGCGGCCAAGGTTGAGAAACACTGATCTAAGCAGATGATAAAGAGCAAGCTAGCATTTCAAAATCCTGGAAAAGCTCACCTTTCAACTCTTGCTGTCCTCAAAAGCAGCACTATTTTTTTTTTCGAGGATCAATGCCTTGCCATTGAGTTTAAAATAGTTTAACCAGAAGACACACAGCAGTTAAATGCCCAGTCCAGTAACAAAATAGTTGGAGCAAACCCCAAAAGCAGAAGGATAAAGTGTGAATAAGATATCCCATAGTAGCTTAGATTCTCAGAAGATTAACGTAGATGGTACTTTTTAATTGCTCCAATAAAAATCTGGTACATAAAACAACAGCAGCAAAGGCATGAAGTGAAAGACATTATCTGCGTGAAAATTTAATACTGAGCTAGGATTACTTAATGGAAACTTCTGTAAGGAAGAAAATAGAAGATGCGTTTTTGGATTGTATCTGCTTCCATTCCGAAGGTAAAGAACGTGCAGAAGAACCTATAAGAAAATTCTGCTCAGGGATTGGTGTTTCTTAGAGTACGTGCACACATTCACACAGACAGCAACCCCCCCATGCACTTGTGTGCTCACACACGCACACAAGCTCTGTGTGTACCTTGGAACTATCTCTAGAATTCAGCAATGTGGATTTTGGTTTCCACACTGGAGCTCAGCAGTCATTTAGAGTCTGGTAGATTTAGGCAGTAGATAGATTACATAAATAAGTAGACAAACTAGCTTGTTTGGAAAAGTTCAACATGTAGGGAGCATTACTTTTAAGTAGCATTTGATGAAGAGAGTTACTGGTTTTGAGGGAGAATTGTTTATGACTTGGACCTCAGCACACCACTCAGTAGCCAAGTGACCCATAGCTCCAGCATAGTTGCCTCTCCCCCCGTGGACATTAATGATTTGTTTAGGAGCAAATGGTGAGCAACACTGCTGGGAGTGTGAAGAGTCATGTATTCCTTTCAAAGGATCCGTTATCTGTGGATCTCAGGGTCCTTGCTAGCTTCTGGTCCTGGTTGATGCCATACCTTGCTACCTTCTGGTGGGCTATCCCACACACGTCTGCCTTTTTTGTCAGTTTTCCTCTTTGTTATGAGAAGCAAACCTATGTGAATGTTGATTAAAATCTTCCTTTTGGAGTGTATTTTCAAGGAGTAACCTCAAAGTAGGAAAGAATGCTTGCTACACATACTGTTCCCCGCTTTGCTGTACTGAGAAGAATTGCCTGCCTCCAAAGATGGATGGAGCCAATTAGACTTGAGAATATTGACTTGCAATAATGAGCCAATGGTCTGATTCCTTGTAGGACAGCAGCATTACCCATGTCTCAAACTTTCTTCCTCATGTTCTAACATTTGTATTTTTCTGGCTGATAGGTCCATTCAGCGGCCTGTTAAGCTGGAGTTCCCATTGGAAGAAGAGTTGGAGATGAAGGCAGAAGAGGAAGAGGAGGAGCAAGAGGAGGATTATGGGTATGAAGATTCTGTCTCCGATATCTGTATTGTGAAGATTGAATCAGCCATGGAAGTGGCTCAGCGGCAGAAGAAGCAGCAACAGCAACAGTTGGGCACCAGCTGGAGCAAAGATACGTCTCCCCAGCAAAGTTGGAACAAGGAAAGTTCACCACAACAAGCTTGGGACAAAGAATTATCTCCTCCACCAGGGTGGAACAAAGCTGAATCTGGAGACCAGGAAGAACCTCAAGTCAACTCTACAGTGGCAGAAGCCATTGAGTCTTCTCCAGAATCTACACCAGAGAAACCTCAGCATGGTGTGGTAAAGGCCTCCTACAGCCTCTCTGAGGATGCTGTAGGTAAAGGCCTCCTGATCATCCCTGGGGGAGGCTACTTGGAGGAGACCAGCGAGGCAGCAGCTGTTGCTGCTGAGTGCCAGAGCAGCAGCAGTGGGATGGGACTGGTGCTTGCAGGACTGAGTGGTCGTCCCTTCTCCACCTTTCCTGTGGTAGGGAGAGGTAGCAGTTCAGGAACACTAGGGGGAGGTAGTGGGATCTCAAGAATCATCTGTTGCACCAAGTGTGAGGAGGTCTTCCAGGGGGTGGAGAAGCTTGTCTTCCATATGCGGGCCCATCACTTCATTTTCATGTGCCCTCGGTGCGGCAAGCAGTTCAACCACAGCAGCAACCTCAACCGGCATATGAATGTTCACCGTGGGGTGAAATCACATTCCTGCACCATCTGCGGGAAGTGTTTCACTCAGAAGTCCACACTCCATGATCACATGAACCTCCATAGTGGTGAGAGGCCATACCGCTGCTCTTACTGTGATGTGCGCTTTGCCCACAAGCCTGCAATTCGCCGCCACCTCAAGGAACAGCACGGCAAAACTACAGCTGAGAACGTCATGGAAGCCAGCGTGACCGAGATCAATGTCCTCATACGTTGAAGGAGGAAGTAGGGGTAGCGGTGGGAAATGGAAGGGGGACTCCTGAGCTCTGAGGGAGGGACGTGGGCTAGAGGGATTAGATGTAGGGGTAATGAGCCAGGATCCCTGAGTTTTGTGGGATAGGATTAGTGCTAGTATGCTAGAGGGGTGGAAGCCCTGGATTCTGTGGACGGGTGTGGGAAGGGCTAGTGGATTAGCAGAGTAGACCGTACCTGAAGCGAAGCTCCTGGATAGTCTGGGAAGTGAAAGGGATCTAATTAGTTGGAATAGAAGGCCGTAGGAGATGGGATTCCTGGGATCTGTCCTCATCCTGCACAGGACCCTTATGCCCCATTATCAAAAATGGCTACCTCTTTGACAGCCCAACCCTAACCAGTGCTTGCTCAGAAGTCCTATGGGGGTGGGTGGGGCTGCCTTCCAAGTAGGTGTGGTAGGATCGTGGCTGTGGGTTGTTTGAGGGGAATCTCACTTGAGATACCTCCTCCTCCCCTAAAGTGACATGGATGAGACCTGACTTCATCTCAGTCAAAGAAATGGGGAAAAAACCTTCAGCAGTATAGCGTAGAGGGGATTGATCTCCACCAACTTAAGATACCGTTAGTAAATGCTGCCAGCCATCTGTTGCCTTGGACCTTCTCTCTGATCTTGTCATCCACTCAGCCACCAGAACAGGTCAACGAAGAGCCTGTAGATGAGGCTTTAGGACATCTGAAGCCTTAGAGAACCTAAACCAGTGGAAGGAAAGTTGGCAGCCACCTCAACTTCATGGGTGATCCTTGCTGAGATTGAAATCGTTTGGGCAAAGAAAGTCTCTACTGTGATGTTTGGTGGGAACAGCCCACTCGTGCAATTTTATCCAGATATAAAAAAAGGCAATAATTCTACAGGAAATGGCAGAGGAGTGAAGGGATAAATAGGCTGGTCTGCCCCAAAGGATCTGCTGGAGGAAGTAGCAGGGTTGGTTGTATTCTGCTCCTCTTCTATAATTGCACCACGGAAGTGCCGCCTTCATCCTCCCAAGACATTTTGGTAAGAACAGCCGATATGAAGGAAGTTCCTTGTCCACGGGACTGTGAAAATAAGCTTAGAATATGGTATTCAAGATGGGGAGCAGGCCTTTGCAGGTTTTGATGGCGGACAGAAGCAAAAGAAAAGAGAAAGCTCTCTGGGTCACTTGCTGTTGTCACATGATTTGGCTTTTCTAGGCACGAGGCATCGATTTATGGAAGGAACAAATGTCCTGGAGAATGCAGAGTGTTGTCTTTTAGAAAACATTTGTGACAAGCACAGAATCGTTTTTTTTCTTTAGTTTTATTAAGAAGGAAGAAACTGTAACAGAACAGGAAGAAAACCAGAAATGCAGATGTCGGGCTTAGTGCTGTTCACACATTACAAAACCATGTTTAAATTAATAGGATAATGGCTATATCAGTGTTTCTCAACCTTGGCCACTTTAAGACGGGTGGACTTCAACTCCCAGAATTCCCCAGCCAGCCATGCTGGCTGGGGAATTCTGGGAGTTGAAGTCCACCCGTCTTAAAGTGGTCAAGGTTGAGAAACACTGGACTATATAATATATAGAGAATGGAGTTGCTTTTAACTGCCTAGAAAACTCAAGGAAATTTGATCAAATGGCTTGAAGAGGCTCTTCCCTCTCTGTCAAGAAAACTAATTCAGATATTGCTGAAAAGTAGTAAAATAAGACCCTCCAAACTGACCTTGATTCCTGGTGATTTCATGAACACACACATGTAGTTTTTTTTCTTGGCCACTGTGGAAGTTGCTTTTTGTTTCAGGATTTTTTTTTTTCCAATTTCCCAGAGAAGTCTACAGTCCTGGAGTTTTTCTAGTGGTCCTCCGCTGGCTTAGCTCTCTAAGATCAGCTGAGGTCTCTTAACAGCGCAGGCAACTTACCTATTAAACATTCGCAGCTGCAGATCTGTTATAGATTTATCCTCCAGTGTTGCATAATAATTATTTGGCTACTTCCCCCTTCTTGAAGTCTCCATAAATCTTCAAACTTATATTCACACATTGTGCTAAGCAGGAGTTTTTGTAACCATGGTTTATTAAACCATAGTGGCTGGGTTCAGACAACTCACTAAGCCTAAACATTCCCTCTTATGGCTTGGCATAATGTGCAAACCCAACAGAAATTTTTGGAAGCATCCTTACAGGACTGGGGGATACTTGATGCTTAAAAGTAATCAACATGCCAAGCTATGAAATGCTGGATTTTGCAATCTATAGATGGAGAAAGTCGATGAAGCGGGGGCGTAGGGTGAGAAACATATCAAGTACAAAATCTTAAGCCTTGTCCGTTGGAAAGCCAGTTGTGGCTTTTTGGGTGTCCCTGGATGTTGCCCATGCACTTTCAAGAAACTATCAATTATTTCGAGGGCTGGAAAAAAAATTCTTCAAAACAACCAAACAGGGAATTGAAATGTTCTGGATTGCTGTATTGGATATTGAGTTGTGAAAGGGCAACCTGCATTGAATCTCACCATGCTGGAATTGCTGCCACAAGTGACTGTGGGGGATTTTCCTCCTTGAGATGACAAAGACTTTGATCCCATGGACCCTAACTAGTTTTTTTTCCCCCCATTTTATTTTGTTCTTAAAAAAATAAATAAAAGCAACCCTAATACTGGTGCTCTTGACTGGATTTCATTGGGGAAGGGAACCAAGATTTCAGACTCCTTTGCTGGGTGTCCTCTCGGCTCCCAGATTTTAAGAGGAGAATCTATCCAGTGGATCTGGACTTCTGCTCACAGAATCACCCGGCCAAATGTGAACCATAGTTAGTCCAATGAACTGTGCCAAGCGAAAGCCAGACCAACCCCAGAAAGGCTCACTGCCCACGGTTCTTCAGGAAATGAAGGGATTTGCGGCCCTCCCCAAACGCAAGAGCCTTGCCACCAACTACGAGCACTTTTTCACAGATGGACATTCTTGCAAAAGCGGTCTTGGGAAGCCTGATCCCCAGGTACTGCCCCCGTGAACAAATATTTCTGCCCGAAAGGTAAGGCGTTTGGGACATACTCAAACAACACCCTGGCCGATGAATCTGCACACGTTCAGAGTAGATCCCTCCACCCCAGTGTATCAAGGGTATTAAAAAGGGAAGCAGGCATCTTTTTTCTCTCTGCCCTATGCCTGTATTTTTTTTATTAACCTGTTATCCTCTGTGCCAAGGGCTCACGGCAAAACGGCTATTCCAAACGGCACTCCTTTTGACGCACCACCAATCCCATGCACACTTTTTTGTTGGCATGGAACGGTGATGTTTTCCTGAGGAAATGCACGCGAGACGCCACAGCCAGGAAGCCAGGTGAACATAGGAAAACGCATGGACCTCTTAAAAGTTACATTTTGTATATGTTAGGCTCTAAACCACTGTTTCTCCACTTGGACAACTTTAAGATGCGTGGACTTCAATACTCAGAATTCCCCAGCCAGCCATGCTGGCTGGGGAATTCTGGGAGTTGAAGTCCACCCATCTTAAAGTTGTCCAGGTGGAGAAACACTGCTCTAAACTCTGTAGCGCAGCTGCCTGACGATGCCCTCCCGGCCGGGAGGACTGCAACCCCCATAATCCCCAGCCCCCGTGGCTTTCGCCGGCTGGAAATGCTGGGCGTTCCAGTCCTAGCAGACCTGGGGCACCAGACTGGGGAAGGCCGCTCCGGCGCCTCTTCCAAAGGGAGCGTCCCGGGCCTGAGCGCGCGGTGCAAGCTCGGCCTCCGAGAGGTCCCGGGCATCGCTCGCTCGCGCGCGCGCCCTCCTCGCTCTTTGTCTGAGCCGGATGAATGGAGGCGCTGCCCCTTTAAGCGGCTCCCTCCCCCTCCTTCCCTCGCCCCGGGGCCGTGACGTCAGCGCGGGGCCGGCTCTGCTGCCACCGCCGCGCGAGGCCATGGATGATGTCGGAGCGGGAGTCGCTCAGGTTTGGGTCGCGGAGGGGGACGGACCCGGGCGGCGGCGGTGGGAATTGCAAAGCGGCCGTGCGAGTCGGGCCGGGGAGCAGCAGGAACTCCCGGGCTGCCTCGGCCTCGCCGCCTCCTTTCTGGCTCCGTGGGGCGCGCGGGGAGGGGCTGCGCGCTGAGGAAATGCAAAAAGGAGGCTGTGTTTGCACCTGGACGGGAGCTGGAGGAGCGGGCGGGGGGAGGCGAGGAGGAGGCGTGACCTCTCGTCCTGCCAGCTTCTCCGGTGCAAAGAGAGAGAGAGAGCGAGCCGGGGGTGAGCCCGCGGTCCTGCACGGGTCCACGCGGGTCGCGGCTGCAGAATTCGGGCATCCGTGGCAGCCGGGGGGAAGAAGAGGAAGACGCTTCCCTTCAGAGCGGGCGCTCGCTTCGGAGCTGGCCCCCGCCGCCTCGCGTCCCGTGACCTCCTCTTCTCACGACCGGTGGACACGTTTCCCCCTAGCCCAGCTCGCAGCCCTTGTGGCGTTACGTCCCGCGTGCATCCTTCTCGCGTTAAGAGCCCGCCCCTCCTCCGTCCTCGACCCTTCCCCTGCCCCAGAGGCCGCGGGGAACATGATCCTCGCCCTCTCTTTGTTGAGGGTTAATTCATAAGGAGAGCGCCTTAGAATGTGGCTAAAAGTATTTCGCAGGGATTTTTCACCGAGTTACATTTGGTGGCCCTCCTTTCTGCCCAGGGCAGCATGAACGGGGCTCTCTGGCTGCCTGGGCTCACACAACTGGTTAAGCGGATGGCAAAAGCTACCTGCAGGGAACATGCTAAGCCAAAGTAGATGATCTGATTCACAAAACAGGGTAAGAATCATAGAATGGAGGAATTGAAAGGGATCTTAGAGATCACCTAGTCCAACCCCCACCTAGTGCCACATTGCACGTGCCTTCGAGTCAGTGTGGACTCCTGGCGACTGCCTGGAGTGGTCCCTGCAGTTTTCTTGGCAAGATTTTGGAAGTGGTTTGCCATTGCCTGCTTCCTAGGGCTGAGAGTGCGATGGGCCCAAAGTCACCCAGCTGGAGCCCACCACCTCTGGAGGAACGCTTTTCCATTGTTGAATAGATCTTGCCATTAGAAATGTGTTTCTGATGCCCAGCCCAAATCCATATCCTGGTAATTTTAAGACCGCTGTTTTTTGGCCTGTCTCTTGAAACCACTTTGAACAAGCCTTCTCTGTCTTTTGATAGCCCCTTCAGTACTTGAAGTGTGTTTCCACAGTTTTCTCCACAGCCTGGCTTCTGGGAGTTGAAGTCCACCCATTTTAAAGTTGCTGAGGTTTGAGAAACCCTGCTCTAACCATTTGCAAGTTTTTCCTTCCAGGCCCCTTATCCCCTTGGTTGCTGTTCTCCACTTTATCAGCGTGTCTTCTAAAATATGGAGGCCAGAACTGAATACATTATCCCAGGACTGGTCTGACCAAGGCAGAAGAACAATGACTTTTCTTGATCCTCACATGATGCTTTTATTGATGCAGCTGAAGGTTGGCTTGTTTTTTTCGCAGCTGCATCCTTCTGCTGGCTGATGTTCAGTTTGTGATACCCCAAGACCCCTAGACCTTTTTTACAAGTATGGCTGCCCCATCATCTTATGCCTTTGATTTTTCCAACTCATATGTAAGGCTGCCTTTTTAAAAATACTCTGTTTTAAAATTTTAACAGATTTTGCGTTTGACCCTGTTGTTTCAGCTTATCAAGATCCTCTTGATACCTTTGTATCATCTGCAAATTTGATTATTGTATTATCTAACCCCTCATTTAAGTCATTTAGAAATAAAAGACCTAGCCATTGTCATTGGTTAACCATGGTTTAAGGTGTTATACAAACACCACCCTGTTGTCTATCAAACTTATGAGATGAGACAACCCTCTACCACCCATTTTCCTGACTGAGGAAAAGTACTGTAGTAGTTCTGCCTCTTAAAATTAATGGATTTTGTAGATTTTATTAGGCCTGTCCGCTTTTACAGCAGTCTTGACACCAATCTTTGTCAACCAACAAGCGCTGGGTAGGGAGGATTTTAGTCACATCACATCTGGAGGACACCAAGCTAAGGAAAAAAGCCTTGTCTCTTGTAGATTCAGGCTATGGTCCTCCATTATCTTCTGAAGCAGCAGCCAGAGAAACAGAAATCAGTAAGAAAACTTATAACCGGTCATGATTTGTAGAATGTAGTTCTGTTTGTGGATCCAGAACCAGCAATACATAAGTCCAGTGAAGATTTACATATGTGAGTGTGCTAAAGAGTAGATCTTGGTTGTGTTTATGACATGCTCATTGCAAAGCTCAGCTAACAAGCTCTTGTACGGAGGCCTGTAAGCACACCCCATCCTACAATGTAAGCAGCACTTTATTTGAAGTTTGTGGCTTACCGGAACAGCTGCCATCTTGGATGTCCAGACTTTATAAACTGCAGCAGACCGCAGTGTTGCCAAAATGAAAATTCTTACACAGTTATGCAGCTCCATACATGCAAAGCACAATCAAAGAAGCAAGATTCACTTGATTTTCTTTAATGAGTTTCGATGCCAAGAATTAGGGTTTCAAATACAAAATCTTGGAAACAGGTAGGAACACTCCACCCCTCCTTTATTAATGAGTTAATTTAGGATTTCCTGGAAGCTTCTGAATTCTTTCCCAGAACATTTGCATGACGGACTAAGAGTCTGTTCATTTACTAAGCCTTTAAGAGGATCTGTGTTTAGAGATCCTCCTCTGTTTTTTCCAATCTGAGTCCAATCTCGCATGACAATGATGTCATCAAACAAGTGCCACCATCACCTACTTGCACACTACATTGAACACAAGGGTGTAATTTGTGGGATTTCATCATTTGTGCGCCCCCCCCCATTTGCAGACCCGAATCGTACCATGAGATTAGATGCACCATATCGGTGCTTGTTAACCATTTTAACATGAACCTGCTGTATGAAGACAGCCAGGGAGGATGTAAGAAGGTTGTAATAAAGAATAAAAAACAAAACCTATCTGGTGCATGCTCTGTTCTTACAGTCATGGAGACACGTACAAGGCTATGATAGGATGTCGTGAGCAGCAACTAATAGAGGGAAACACCCAGCTCCTGATCATGGGTGCCCCTGCATCATTGCAGTGAGTTGTGGAGTCTTAGCCTTCATGAATGGCTCTTTTCAGGCTGTCTTGAATTGACAGCCGTTGCAATGTTGAATGGTTGGACCATGCCCCCTGTCAAGGAGGACTTTCTTTTCTCTGTCTTGAAGCTTCCACTATTCAGATTCAAGGAAAGATCACAAGATCTAGTATTAGGGGAGAGAGAGAGAATGAGATTGAGTTCAAGCTTCACAGTAAGCTATGGATTCCTAACCATGGTTTATGGAATATATTCCAACTGGCACCATGCACTGTGCCAAGGATGCAAAACCTTATTGACTGGGGAGCCACATCAGGCTTTGTACGGCATGTGCAGGACCATTCTCCCAACTTGGGTAGGATCGGGCATTGATTCGGAGGAATGCTCAGGATTTTTAAAGGCTCAGAGGCCGTTTTAGCCCCTTAAAGAGGCCCAATCCCACAAACGGTGGTGGTTGCAGAAGGCCCCTGGCAAGCTATAGAGAGGGGAGGAAGTGACAACATCTGCAACATGATGCAAACTCTGCCTCTGTTCTACTTGCATTGTGACATTGCAACCATGGATGCGAGGGGCAGAGCTTGGATTATGATGTCACAGTCCATGTTTCCTTCTTTAACAAAATTGTGGCCTGCTGCAGATGCCCTGTGATAAGCTGCACTTTTCTACTCCTGCCTAAGCCGCCTACAGGAGCTGGGTGCTTGCTTTGCTCTAAATTATAGTTTAATTTTGTCTTAGGATGCAAATCCAACTATTCATTTCTGGTGTTTCTTTTTCCTCCCCCCCACATCATGTATGATTTGATACACCCCTGTAATTTCATCTTCATTCTGCCCACCTTGAAGGCCCTCTAGATATTCAATCTTAGACAACTAAAAAAAGCATTTAAGAGAGAAAGATTCCAATTATACACCTAAGATTCCCAATCTCTTCATAAAATGTCTGTGTTCATGCAATACAGGTAGTTCTCAACTTACGACCACAAGTGGGACCGGAACTTCTGTTGCTAATCAATGTGGTCATTAAGTTAGTCACACTGATTTTATTATCTTTTTTGCCACAGTCGTTAAGCGAATCACATTGTTAATCAAATCCAGCTTCCCCCATTGACTTTGCTAGTCAGAAGCCCTTTGGGAAGGTAGCAAATGGCAATCACGTGATCCTGAGATGTTGCAGCCATGATAAATACGTGCTGGTTGCCAAGCACCCGAATTTTTAACATGTGACTGTGGGGATGCTACAATGGTCATAAGTGTGAGGACCCATTGTAAGTCACTTTTTCAGTGCCGTCGTAACTTCAAACGATCATTAAATGAATGGTTGTAAGTCAAGGACTACCTGTATGCTGAAATTGGCTTGTTTTAACCTAATATGTTGTTCCTTTGTTCATTTGTGGTTCAGTGGCTTGAGTGAGCTTAGAAGACTGTGAGTTATCTTGATCAGATTAACCATAGTCCCATCTCCCCTATAGCAACAGAGAAAAGGAACTGCTTTTGGTAAATGAGGCAGGTTGGTATTGTTGTAGGGACTGAATTGATAGGACAGTGAATGGGATCTGGTAATTGACAATAAACTACCTGTCATTGGCTGGAGGGAAGAAGGCTTGAATCTGATGTGCTTCATTCAGGTGCTGGAAATGGGTCAGAAGAGTTCTAACACATTAGCTCAGGTTAGAGAGAAATTTGGGGAGCAAAGAAACCAAAACTCATTTATTTATTTTATGTATTTATATTTCAAATTTGTCACCACCCATCTCACTGTGGGGTGACTTGTTATTGTTGAGGAAGGAGGAGTTGCATCTGAGGGCTTGTTTTAGTCTAGCATAGATGAGAAAGTTGGTATATTCAGGTGCTGGGTTTGCACTGCATGCTTACCCACAATTTAACCATGGTTTTTAAAATGGGCCACAGTTTGGGGCTTTGCACAGTCTTTTAAGCTAGGAACAGGGGTGCTATGTCCCATAACATGCTAAGCCATGACCAAACCAAGGACATAGTAGCTTTGTGGCTTATGCTGTTAATATATTAGGAAACGTTGAATGGGAGTTGGTTGTTTACTGGGGGATGATTAAATAGCTGAGACTCAAGTCTAATTAAGTGAATTAATATATCACGGTTCTTTCCCCCAGTAGCAGATTGTACATTTGTGACTGGGAGCAAAATAAATACAGTGGGGCAAAAAAGTATTTAGTCAGCCACCAATTGTGCAAGTTCTCCCACTTAAAAAGATGAGAGAGGCCTGTAATTTTCATCATAGGTATACCTCAACTATGAGAGACAACATGGGGGGAAAAATCCAGAAAATCACATTGTCTGATTTTTAAAGAATTTATTTGCAAATCATGGTGGAAAATAAGTATTTGGTCACCTACAAACAAGCAAGATGTCTGGCTCTCACAGACCTGTAACTACTTCTTTAAGAGGCTCCTCTGTCCTCCACTCGTTACCTGTAGTAATGGCACCTGTTTGACCTTGTTATCAGTATAAAAGACACCTGTCCACAACCCCAAACAATCACACTCCAAACTCCACTATGGCCAAGACCAAAGAGCTGTCGAAGGACACCAGAAAGAAAATTGTAGACCTGCACCAGGCTGGGAAGACTGAATCTGCAATAGGCAAGCAGCTTGGTGTGAAGAAATCAACCGTGGGAGCAATAATTAGAAAATGGAAGACATACAAGACCACTGATAATCTCCCTCGATCTGGGGCTCCACGCAAGATCTCACCCCGTGGGGTCAAAATGATCACAAGAACGGTGAGCAAAAATCCCAGAACCACACGGGGGGACCTAATGAATGACCTGCAGAGAGCTGGGACCAAAGTAACAAAGGCTACCATCAGTAACACACTACGCCGCCAGGGACTCAAATCCTGCAGTGCCAGACGTGTCCCCCTGCTTAAGCCAGTACGTGTCCGGGCCCGTCTGAAGTTTGCTAGAGAGATTTGGATGATCCAGAAGAGGATTGGGAGAATGTCATATGGTCAGATGAAACCAAAGTAGAACGTTTTGGTCTAAACTCAACTCGTCGTGTTTGGGGGAGAGAGAATGCTGAGTTGCATCCAAAGAACACCATACCTACTGTGAAGCATGGGGGTGGAAACATCATGCTTTGGGGCTGTTTTTCTGCAAAGGGACCAGGACGACTGCTCCGTGTAAAGGAAAGAATGAATGGGGCCATGTATCGTGAGATTTTGAGTGAACACCTCCTTCCATCAGCAAGGGCATTGAAGATGAAACGTGGCTGGGTCTTTCAGCATGACAATGATCCCAAACACACCGCCCGGGCAACGAAGGAGTGGCTTTGTAAGAAGCATTTCAAGGTCCTGGAGTGGCCCAGCCAGTCTCCAGATCTCAACCCCATGGAAAACCTTTGGAGGGAGTTGAAAGTCCGTGTTGCCCAGCGACAGCCCCAAAACATCACTGCTCTAGAGGAGATCTGCATGGAGGAATAGACCAAAATACCAGCAACAGTGTGTGAAAACCTTGTGAAGACTTACAGAAAACGTTTGACCTCTGTCATTGCCAACAAAAGATATATAACAAAGTATTGAGATGAACTTTTGATATTGACCAAATACTTATTTTCCACCATGATTTGCAAATAAATTCTTTAAAAATCAGACAATGTGATTTTCTGGATTTTTTCCCCCATTTTGTCTCTCATAGTTGAGGTATACCTATGATGAAAATTACAGGCCTCTCTCATCTTTTTAAGTGGGAGAACTTGCACAATTGGTGGCTGACCAAATACTTTTTTGCTCCACTGTATAATGTATGTATGCATATAAATCTAGCATTTTAAAAATGAAAGCATGTTGATTTTGAAAAGAAGACATCCATATACATAGTACATGATACGCTCTCCTTCAACGCATTTCAAACCCCTAAAAATACATCTAAAATGTTGGCCCTATCAACTTGGTTGGTCTGGAGGGGCCATTAGAGTAGTGCCAATGGCCAGTTATAGGCTGAGGGTTATCTCCTCTGCAACAAACCATAGTGAAGTAAACCATGATTTAGCATTCTGTGTAAGCCCAGGTAAACATTTGCAAATTCATCTCAACTTGAGTTTTGAATTTCTTTTTCTTTTTTTCTCCCCCTCAGGATGAGGCCCATCGGGGATTAACAGGGGCGCCAGCTCTGGTGGAAGTTGAAGCAGATGAAATAGGTAAGATTTATGGAGGTCCAAGATTGGAAGCTGGAAAAGGTGCTGCTTTCATCTGCAGCCCTGATTTGAAACCCGTCAACTCTAGAACCCTCCTGGGCCCTGAGAGACTTTGTCTGTGTCTTTCTCAAGATCCTGTACCCTCCAGAGAGGACTCGGAGCTCTCTTCAGGGGCCTTGTCTCCTCGGAAGACCAAAACTGCACTGGGAGGAGTAGGAGACAGCCTACTGGTCTCCAGCAGAAATGGGGACGATGGAGTCTGGACACAAGCGACTGGGAGTGGAAAAGAAGGGGGATGCACGTCTCCAGAATCGGGGGGCATCTTGGCCAGCTCAAATACTAGTCCCACCCCCGGGAGCAAAGGCCTACCTGGTGAGTCAGAAAGGGGATCGGTGACTGAGAAGCACATCAATAGGAAGGTGGTTTTCCTTTGTGGAAAAAACTAGAATTCTCTGGCTGACTTTTTTGAAGGATTTTGGTGAGGAGACCTGTAAGGCTATGGTTGTGTGATTTCTGTTGGATGATGTGCTGCTTTGCATTTGTGTTCTGTGGCTGGTGTTGCAATTACCTCCATGTAATTTAGAAGCTTCCAGGAAATTGGGGTATCATGTCTTGATTAAGAGGTTGTCTTGGACCAGAGAGATCCAGGTACGAGTCTTCTCTCAGCCACAGAAGTTCATTAGATGACTTTGGGCCAGTCACTGTCTTCCCAACCTACGTCCCAGGGTATTTGTCTCTTCTTCTGCTTGAATGTTCTGATTTCTTTGGGATACTGGCTGCAAGGATTGCATGGAGGGCTTCAGTCTTCTAATGGGCTCACCACTGCTTTTCCTGTGACTTGCTGGTTTCTCTTCTCTCTTTGAGCCACTGGTCATGCCCACAGGGAGAGACAGCAGAGGCAATGTGGTATAATGTGAAGGTGTTGGATTATGACCAGGGAGAGCCAGGTTCAAGTCCCCACTCCCCTATGGAAGTTTGTTTATTTCTTGGTTTATTTCTTGGTTTGTTTGTTCATCATATTTATATAGCCTCCCGATCTAGGAACTGGTGCACAATACAAAGCTTTGAAAGGCCCTCCTAGCCACGACTGCCACCTGCTCTTTGAGCAGGAGTTATGAGTCTAGGAGGACCCCCAGGTTGCGCACTGGGTCTCTTTGAGGCAATGTGACCCCATCCAGCACCAAAGATGGCATAGCCCTAGCACCAGCAGGCCCCAAAGCCACTCAGTCTTGCCAGGGTTCAGTTGAAGCCTGCTGTTCCCCATCCAGACCCCACCGCCTCCAGGCACTGGGATAATTTTTTAAAGTTTTATGTTTTATGTATTTATATGTATTTATGGTTTTAATGTTTTGTGTGAACCGCCCAGAGTCCCCCATTGGGGGGAGATGGGCGGGGAGAAATTTAATAAATAAATAAGACATCAACAGCATTGCTTAATTCACCAGGGGCAGAGATGTCTAGCTGGGTATCATCTGCGTACTGATGGTACCTCACCCCCATGGTGATAGATGAGCTCACCCAGCAGCCTCATGTAGATGTTGAATAGGAGTGGAAAGAGCACTGACCCCTGTGGCACCCCACACACTAGGGGCAGGGGGTGGGATCTCTCTTCCCCAATCACCACCGATTGGAATTGACCCTGGAGAAAGAAGGCGAACCAGCACAGCACCATGCCACCCACCCCCAGTCCTCTGAGTTGATCCAGAAGGATACCATGGTTGATGGTATCAGAAGCCGCTAAGAGGCCCAGGAGGGCAATAGAAAAGAAGTTGGGCAAGGGTGGATGCACAACCCCCATCCTGCCACTGCCAGAGATCATCCAAAAACATGACCAATACCGTTTCTATCCCATACGTGAATCTGAATCCTGACTGACAAGGATCCAGATAATCCAGAGGGGGACTCTGGCCACCTTCTGTCCTTTGGTCCAGCCCACCTCAAAATTGTAGAGGTGAACAGATGGAGTAGAGAGTACTCTGTATAGCTCTTGGAGCCTTGAGGATAGGTGAGATGTGAATCTTCTTTGTTTGTTTTGCTATCTTCAAATTCATTCTTGACCCCTGGAGGCTCCCCAGACAAGTCCATGTCATTTTCTTGGCAATGTTTTCAGAAGTGGTTTGCCCTTGCCTTCTTCCTACGGCTGAGAGAGAGACTGGCCCAAGGTCACCCAGCTGGTTTTGTGCCTAAGGCAGGATTAAAACTCACAGTCTCCAGGTTTCTAGCTGGTGTCTTTAACCACTACAGGTAGTTAACAACCATAATTGGGTTTGGCAACTCCATCGCTAAGCAGAAAATCATGTGACCACGCCAGCTTACAACAGCAGTTCCGGCAAATTCCAGTTGCCATCTTTAAGCAAATTCTGCGTGGTCATTAAGCACGATGTCACATGACTGCATCTTGCGACCTCCTGCTGGCTTCCCCATTGACTTTGCTTGTCAGAAGCCAGCAATGAAGGTTGCAAAGGGCGATCATGTGACCACGGGACACTGCAGTCATTATAAGTGCAAGCTGGTTGCCAAACACCCGAATCATGATCATGTGACTGTGGGGACACTGTGACGGCCACAACTTTGAGGACCAGTGGTAAGTCTCCTTGTTAAGCACTGTCATAACTTTGAACAGTCACTGAACGAGTGATTGCTAGGTAGGGACTACCTGTGTACCAAACAAGTTCTTGGAATATGAATCCCACAATAAAATTTCTGAAGAGATGTAAACTCTTTCAAGCTCAGCAAACACCCTGTATCTAACCTACCAGACATATTGCAATGGTGTTCTGACCAGTCTAGAAGTATTCCATACTGCTTCCAATCTAGAACCACTGTTCCAGCTCAAAATGGGGTGTTTCAAGGTTGGATGTCTTCCAACCCGGTCAGAACCATTGTCTCAACCTCCACTTGTTTTGCACTTGAACCATTCTGTGCCCTGCTAATAAAAGACATCGGAAGCTGCTTGTATCAAATGGCACGTTCGGCCTTAGTAATGGTCCACAGGAGCTTTTCCCAGATGACACCTGTATTGGGGCTACAGCTCCTAGAATTTCCAGCTGGCCTGACTAACAGCCAGCTGAGAGTGTGGGCAGCTGTAATTCCCTGCAGCCTCTCTCAATCTTTTTATCCTGGAGGAACCCTTGAAATAATTTCCAGGTCTTAGAGAACCCCTACATAAACATTATATACTACTAAAATTCTGATTGTGTTTGTACCCTCAAGTTAGCCCAAATGGTGCATTATACCACAACAATTTTTGAATCAAGGTACCTAAAATCCACTAATTTAAACAATGAGTAAAAAATCCGGGACCCATTATGCCTGTGGAATTGAAATTTCCAGGATGTTCAGACCAGTTTTATTCACTAAGTTGTGGCCGTTGCAGTGTCCCCGTGGTCATGTGATCATGATTTCTGACGCTCCCTGCCAGCTTCCCACGAGCAGAGTCAATGGGGAAGCCGGCAGGAAGTTGCAAGTCACGCCTGTGCCCACTGCTTCTTTGCCTGCCCGTGATCATTCTGTTTAGCTGTTTAGGTAAGTAAATATTGACTTATTATTGAAGCTCGTTTGCCACTACAATTATTTTTCTATTTATGATGTATAGTCTTCTTAGATGATGACGGGACCATCCAGCATTGGGGTAAAAAAAATATGGTCAGCCTAATTATGCCGTATAGAAAGAGAGGGGGGACGTCATGGTCAAGAGATGACACCAAACGTCGTCGGGACGCGGCGAGGAGGAGGAGAGAACAAGAATCGGGTGAGGCCAGGGCCACACGGCTCCAGGATCAAAGAGTCAGGACAAATAACAGGAGAGGAGGAGAGACAGAGGAGGAGAGGCATGCGCGTCTCCAGAATGACAAGAACAGGCACCAAAGGAGGAGAGCAGAAGAGACAAAGGAGCAGAGAAACGCCCGTCTCCAGGATCAGAGAGAAAGAACAAATAGCAGAAGAGGTGAAGAAATGGAGGTTGAAAGGGCTGCGCATCTCCAGAACAACAATGGAAGCCACAGAACGAGGAGACAGGAAGAGACGGAGGAAGGAAAGGAAGATCAACTTGATAATATGTGGCAAGGAGTAATGACCGGGAGAGTTGCTGGACGCGACAATGCCCGCCTTCGACGACAAGACCTCAACAGAGAAAGAGCAAGGCAAAATGCACACCTCACATGGTGTGATAATGTACTACCTTTCTCTCAAAGGATGATCCAACAGGTCACAGGGTTGTCTAGTTATATTTACGGTTAGCATTGCACAGCTCCCAACGTTCAAAAAATAACCTTTTTTTTTTTTCTCAATCATCATCTCTTGTGGAACCCCAGTTGAGAAAGGCTGATGTAGAGGGTATCATCTTTGGGAAGGATGTAGATGGTGTTACAATTTGAAAGCATTTTTCTTTAATATATTCACCTAGGGATAAGCAGTAGCTTTCTGGGGCAGTAGGCCATTGTCTTTCCAAGCCCTACTAGAAGAGGCCAAGGGTTGTCTCCTCCTGTTCCTTCTTAATCAGAAAGGAGAAGCAGTTGAGGTGCAGGAGGAAGGCAGAAAAGCAGCGGGCCCCAATACTTGGCAAGCCTTGGCAGATTCTTCATGTTGCTAATCCCCCAGGACTTTGGTGAGGGAGAGTGAGGCCCCTTGTTTTATTCCATCTGTCGCACTTGCTGAACTTTTATCTTTTATTGTATTGATTTTATTGTAATTTCTTTCTTTGATTGTCGTGAGCCACCCAGAATCGTTGGGAGTCAGGCAGCGTACAAGTTTATGATTATTGTTGCTGTTATTCCTACATCAGCTCTGCCCTCTTTTTATTTATATATATATTTAATAATATTTGTGGCCAATTTGGGCCAATTTGTGACCCAATCTGGGAAGAATCTGGGGAGTGCACATTAGCACAAGAAATAAAGATTGTAAGGAAAAAAAACCAATGACATAGTTAATCCAATCAGAAATGTCTTTGATGGGTTCCCACAATCACATAATCTAGAGCCAAAGCCTTGTTGAATAAGGCTGATTTTACTAGTTCGTGAAATGTGCTTCATGTGGAACTGTCACGTGGATCTTCTGTAGCTCCACTTCAGCTGCATTCATGTAGTCTAGACTGGGTGTCCTCACAACTCCTTCCCTTCTCTTCAGGTCATGCTGCTAAGACTTTCCCATCATCCCCCAGCAAAACAGCTGGACCCAGCCGTGCAAAGATGTCCCTTACCGGGACCAGCAAGTCCCCAACGTCTATCCAGAGTCTGGCTATGCGCTTGCTGACTATGCCTGGATCACGTCTTCCGGGTGATTCTGGGTCTCCCACAACAGAAGCCCCAGCTCCAGCCTCAGCCCCAGTCCCAGATTCAGCCCCCACTCCTGCTCTAGCAGTGACCTCTGCTCCTGGTCAACCTTCAGCCCCAACCACTGAAGAAGTCAAACCCAAGGTTCACAGGGCTCGGAAAACAATGTCGAAGCCCAGCACTGTACAGGTAGGCTTACAAACGTACCTTCTGCCCAGGTTGCTGATTCAGAAGATCCATTGCTTGATTGTGTACAATGCTGTTTTGGCTACATGGAGAGGTGGACTTGGAGATTGAGTTGTCTTTGTCGATGATGATGAGAAGGCTAATTTACAGCGTTTATGATTAGTTCAGTAAGGCACTTAGCAGACAACCAGGTCCAGAGGAATTCTTATATCAGTGTGAAAGTTGACCAACTATGACAAATCTTTAAATAATAAAGTACAACTGTTCCATATCACTAAAACAGCAAAACCAATTAAGATACAGTACATATAATCCCACTTTGCCATTAGGCTGCAGAATGATGGTGCATCTTATGATTAATTTTAGCAGCTGAGCACCATGGATTCTTACTACCAGATCACCAAGAAATGCTTTTCAGTGCGTAAATGTTTCTTTTGTCTAGACCAGTGTTTCTCAACCTTGACCACTTGAAGATGTGTGGACTTCAACTCCCAGAATTCCCCTGGGAATTCTGGGAGTTGAAGTCCACACATCTTCAAATGGCCACGGTTGAAAAACACTGGTCTAGAAGATTTGGCTGGTTTTCCCCCAGTGAAGGGATCTCGGTATTTCTTGCAGGCCAAAAAAAAGATGGAATGTGTATTTCCCCACATAAGGAACTTACAAATTCGTTGCTTCTTCCAGCAACTGGTTGCATAACTAGGAGAACTGGTAGCCCAACTCAACTTTACTGTGTATCTGATCAAAAGTTGTCTGTGCATCCAGTCTGATTGTGACCTGGCTGTGCGTCAAAACACGTTTCCCCACTCTTTTTTCCTAACCATCCCTGAAACTCAAATACCTAATAAAGGTATTTCCTCAGTGGGTATTGGATTTCTTTTCTTCATAGCCAACAAAACTACAATTGCTTTTGATGCTTAAGAATGGCTAATTTTGGAAAAAGGTAGATCATCTGGCTTGGCATCCTTATTTATGGTATCTTCCAGCTGGGTGGGAGTATGATTTCCATTACCCTAAATGGCCATACTGAAGTAACGGGCATGATAGTCCAACGTGTCTGGTGGGTACCAGGCTGGGGAAGCTGAGCATAGACCCAAACAGGAATTCTGAATTATTCTTCTAAACAGCTGCAAAATTCCATTGTGTGAAATATGTGGGCTTTTTCTATTGTATTTCTGCACCACATGAGATTTCTGCTTATACAAATGGATGGGGCTGTAGTTAAAAAGGTGAAGTCCTAACTGTATGGATGATCATCCTTCGTTTTCTTCTTCCTCAAGGTGCCTGAAAAGAGGGTCTCAGAGATGTTACATTTCCGTGTCTCAGATGATTTGAGAAGCATTGAAGAACCAGGTATGGAGGCCACAGATTTAGAAGGATACCTATGTAGGCTGGTATAGAAAGATATTTGGGTCTGAAGGTGTTGGCTAGAGCAGATTCCTCAACCTAGTCTTCTATGGTTGCCCAAGATTCTGAGAATTGTAGTCCCATCACTTGGGGGATAGGGGGAAGGCTGGACTAGAGTCTACCAGATGCTCATTTCACTCCTCTTCTTCCCTCTCTTTCTAAAGAAGAACCTGCGAAACACAGGAAATACGATTACATGGTAGACGCATTGCACAAAAGGATTCCCCTTTCGCTTCAGCGGTCAAGTCCCCGAGCTACTACAGAGGTGCATCTCTTCCTTTTAAATGCTCAATGGTTCTCTTAAGGGCTGAGGGTTGAATTTAAGCCCCACCAGTCTGATTAAAGAACTTCTTATCTGCATGAGTAAGGATGGCTTTCAGTCTTTGACTTCACTGAATAAGGAGTAGAAGCACCAGGAAGAAAGCTCACTGATTTTAAGATGATTATATAGCCACCCAGAGTCGTTCTGTGTGAGATGGGCAGCTGTATAAATGTGATGGGTGGGTGGGTGGATGGACGGATGGACGGACAGATGTAAGATGATGCATAGATGCGTCCAAGCAAAAATGGAAGTGAGCAGATCTGGGTGTTAAAATTGGCTAAGGAAGTCCTGCTAGTAACTGGGAAAGGTGGTCCTGTTGATAATACTCTGGTGTGTTTTATTTTTTGAACTGAAAGAAATTTAAAATAAATGCATGTTTCTGTGAAACAAGTCATCTTAATGCCTGAGGTAGAAACTTCAGGTTTGCTATGGAGATTTTCTACTGATATTTGAGGCTAATTTGGTGATTGTGCTTCCTCTGTGGTTGTGCTCAAATGATAGAGCTCCTTGTTTTCAGTACTTTTGTATATTCTATTTATTATTTAGAGTCACCTTGTGTGAGATGGGCGGCTATATAAATATGATAAATAAAATAAATTAACTACCTGATGATAATCCTGGTGGAGACGGACAAAATCATGAAAAAAAAGTTACAGGACCAGAATAATAAAATACCTGTATTTTATTTGTATATGCATATTTGTATTGTTCATTTGCATATGTATTTTTGCTATCAAGAGAATTTCATTCCTGGAGGAATAAACCATTGTTTGCCATTGTTTTTTAAATGGTAGCTGCTGCTTTTATATTTGTCACCAGTTTGTTTTAATATTAGCAACCGCTTTGAGTCCCTTGCGCAGTAGAAATATGAGTGAATTTGAATTTAAAATTAAAAAAAAATGAAATGGCAAATTTCTTTCATTTAGCAAGTCCCAGTTTGCTGCCTATGAATGGTTCTAACTGTGCCTAGTGACCAGGGGCCAGCCCTGGCTCTTGGGCTGCATTTTTAACATTGATATATTCTTGGAAACTAGGACAGAAAAGGGAGTTTTTCCAAACACAGGAAATGAGGAAAGACATTTCAGGCTTATTTCTTAATCAAGGCCTTGATCTGTCACCTAGGGAATCTATGAGAAAGAGATTCAAACAGCTCGCAGAGATCCTGCGACTAAAAATGAGAATTGTGGTTTTCTTATTTAGTTTCCGAGATTCTGTAATCTCATCCCTTCTTCCTGGTATGAAACCTGATTAACAAGACTCTGCAGGAATCTCGCTTCCTTGGCCATGGGCTGATGTTAGGGGTTTGACAGATGGGGTATCAAGGAAGCAGGACAGGCCAACGTGGAGTGAGGAACACGGGCACAGCTTTGGGGCTGGGAATCTCAACCAGCCAGCAGACAGATCTTTCTACCGCAATAACTTCCTGATGGGCATAGATGAATTTTATGCCAAGACTAGAAGCTTGGTTTTGCTCATCCCTGCCCACTTTCCTCCCAGCCTTATGGCTAGAGAAGAGAGGCACAGCCTTTTCAGCCATGGCCCCTGCCCTTTGAATTCCCTTTCAAAGATCTTCTCCAGATCTTCTCTTGATTTCTTTTCATTGGCAAAGGCAGCAGCAGGGGAGGGAAGACCTCTTTATTCAGGCCTGACACGTTACCTGTTTTCTGTGATTTCTGCCCATTCTTAGGCTTTGGTTTTAGAACAGTTTCTCAACCTTGGCCACTTTAAGATGGGTGGACTTCAGCTCCCAGAATTCTTCAGGACTTTAACTCCTGAAGAATTCTGGGAGTTGAAGTCCACCCATCTTAAAGTGGCCAAAGTTGAGAAATTCTGTTTTAAGAAGTTGTTCTGAAGCTAGGGGAAAAAAGACACGTATGTTTTTGTTTTGCCCGACTTTGATGCCAGCCTCTCAGAAATGACTCCCCCCAGTAGAAAAGCAGAAAACATCTACCCCTTCCTAGGTAACCCGAACAGTAATCTCCCCAAGGAGGAACAACTTCACCAGCTCGACACCCAGCATAAAAATAAACCTTCAGCAGTTTTTAATGAAAGACATGCTTTTCTCTAGATCACGGTGACAGAAGAGATGACAGCTCCAGCCACGGCCTCGCAGGAGGACGGAGGCCAGGAATGGGAAACCGAAGTGGGGGATGACTTTAGCCTCTTCTACGACAGCTATTCTGTGGATGGCCACGTCGATTCGGACAGCAAGGTATGAAGAAGACGATGCTGAGAACTGGAAGCAGACCCCTTGCAAATTTAATGTAGTGCCCTTTGACGTTAGAGATTTCACAGGACGTTGTCCACGTGTTTCACTATTAAGTTGCAATCAGGAGGACTCACAACTTATTTTGGGAGGAGGTGGGGAAAGAAACATGGAAATCTTGGAAAACTGCATTGAACAGCAATACCACAATGAGTGGTGGTGGGTTTTTTTTTTTAGTTTCCCTCTTGTGTCGTAAATAAGAACGTTGAGTTTCCCTGTGGCTTTTAGTGAACAGATGCTCCTTTAGGAAAATACCTGGTTGAATATACCTTCAGAATATTTATCAGTGAAAGCTTATTCCAGATTTTCCCTGGTCCTTACATAGGAAGTTCCATCAGGACAAGCAGCCTTGATAGGAGCTCTAGTTGGAACTGGAAGCAGGTCCAACTGCTCTTCCTGTCTTCTCCTTTCCCCTCCTCATTTTTTAATTCATTAATCCATTCATTTCTTTTGGTTATAGTCTGATGCAGATGTTACCGGAGAACACATGAGTGAGGAAGAGGAAGAAGAGGAGGAGGAAGAAGAAGAGGAGGAAGAGGAGGAGGAGGAGGAAGAAGAAGAGGAAGAAGAAGAAGAGGAAGAAGATGAAGATGATGAGGAAGAGTCAGGAAACCTCTCTGATAGGGTGAGTTGAGACTCGTCTTGGTTGGATAGGGATTCATTCATGGTGGCCCCTCAGTTTATTTATTTATTTGTAAGATTTCTGTTACCCACTTCAGTCTAAACCAGTGTTTCTCAACCCCATGCTGGCTGGGGAATTCTGGGAGTTGGAGTCCACACATCTTCAAGTGGCCAAGGTTGAGAAACACTGGTCTAAACAGTTCTAAGATACAGTACTTTTTTTCCCGCTGCTTTGCACTGTACACTATTGGTGAAACCATGTTCAAACAAGCATTGCCCAGATGGAGAAGTAATATCTGTGTTCCTTTCTCCACATTCATATAGTTTATTTCCATCTGCTTCATCCATGACTATCTTACACAAGTTGAGGAGAAAGAATACCTGGAGGCAATTTTTTTTTTTAAATTACAGATCGTACCAAAAAGGTTTGGTCTGAAATTCAACAGCGGCCCCACCCATTTTTGTTTCTGGTTCAGTGGAGTTGGGCGTTGCTTTAGATTTAGCTGCCAGAAGGTGCTTTGGGGTATAAACCTCTTACTTTAAATGCATAGAGCAGCATGGCTGGCTGGGGAATTCTGGGAGTTGGAGTCCACCCATCTGAAAGCTGCCAAGGTTGGGAAACATTGGCGTAGAAGTTAATATTTTGATACGTCATGGCCCATTTAGTTTAGAGGCTCCTTGTTTTATATTACAGTGTTCTAAGTAATTACAATATATTACTCTATCAATTGGTGTTTTGTTTTACGTCTGTACTGCCCTTAGTTATAAGCACGTGATGAATAAAACTATTGCTACTGAACTATTAATTTGCACTCCATGGGCCCAAAAGCACAAGAGCTGTGGGTGGCTTTCAGGCCCCTGTTGCCAACCTCTGGTTCCTTCCTCCAACAGGAAGTTGGCTTATAGTAGATGAGGCTCTTTACCCATTTAGCCCAAGATGCAAAGAGGAGCCTCCTGCACATAGACCCATCGTTCCTGGCCCTGAGCTGTGGTCCTCCTCTAGTCTCTGCTCACATTGCCTGGGGCTCTTCTGTTTTCCTTGTCCTCCAGAGCACGGCCTCCAGCTCCAAACGTAAAGCCCGGAAGCGCTGGCGACACGACAGTCCATGGATCAAGCCATCCCGAAAACGCAAACGCAAAGAGCCACATCCCAAGGAAAACAAAGGTGATTTTCTCTCAGGGCAACCAGATCTGAGATGCAGAGCACTTGTTTCTTTCCCTCTGCAGAAGGGAAAGACATGGTACCTCTGGATTCTGATGGGAAAGCTTGGCTGGAGGTATGTCAGACCAATCATTATTGTAGGAAGATGCTGGCCTCTTGTAGGTTGAACCTTTCTCTGGAAGAACACAGAACTAGCCATCTAAACAAAATAATACTTAAATAACATGTGTGGCCTTAGCTCAGACTTCCCCAAATTGGTGCCTTCCAAAGGTTAGTAGAATACTGGTAGTCCTCGCTTAACAACCATTCGTTTAGTGACCGCTCGAAGTTACAACAGTGCTAAAAAAGTGACTTATGACCAATGCCTGAAGTTACAACTGTCCCAGCACTCCTGTGATCGTGTGATCGTGATCCAGGTGCTTGGCAACCAAGTCACACTTACAACAGTTGCAGCGTCTCAGGGTCATGTGATCGCCATTTGCCACCTTCCCAGCCAGCTTCCAGCAAGAAAAATCAGTGGGGAACTGCGTCATTTGCTTAACGACCGTGTAATTTGCTTAACGACCGCCGCAAAAAAGGTAGTAATATCAGGTCCAATTCACTTAACAACTGCCCTGCTTAACAACCAATTTTTGGATCCCTATTGTGGTCATTGAGCGAGGATTACCTGTACAGTTCTGCCAACTCCAACCTTCATTTTGAGCAGTTGGGTTTGATTAGAGTCCCAAATCATTTGGGAGCCCAAGATTAGAAGATGCTGATTTGTTTCATTCTTCCTTCACAGAATTTGAGGCAAAATGCTGGGTTTTCACTTTTCTCCCATTTTATCCTCATAATAACTTGCAGGGAAAGCTGTGCTGCAGATGAGTGGTTGACTCAAGATCTTCAGCTGAGATGCATGTCTGAACGGGGATTTGAACCTGGGTCTTCTTGGGCCTAGTCTGATCCCACTTAAGCACTGAGGAGGCCACCACTCTTCCCCATAATGAGTTGTTGGGAGAGGATGGAAGATAGGGCTAAATAGACCATCTCCACACTAGATTCTTAAAAAGAGGAACCCTCCCAGGTTTATTAGAGAAATAGTAGCTATTTGTAGCTACTGTTTACAACAGAGGGTGCCATTGTCTCTACCTCAGGTGGCCGATGCCTTACTCAGCACTTGGAGTGCCTAATCATCTTTTGGTTGCCCAGTTGACAGAGTTCAGCTTAGACTGGCAAAAAGGAGAGCTGAAAAGTGGGCCTTTCCAGGACATGCATCTTCTCTTCTCCCCTTTCCATTTCTGATGAGACAACTTCTCTGGAAAGTGAGCGGTTTGACAAATTGCCCCAACCATCATTAGAGAAATAGTAGCTGTTGATGTGATCTGAAATTATCTGGGAGGTTACAAAATCTGAAGTGGTTGCTAGCTTCATTCAGAACTCCAGAGTGAAACCCTCTGAAAGAATCTCTCCAGATAGAAGGCCATCAGAATGGCAGTTATTTAATGAAAAGAAATCAAAAAGCATCTGGGGTGCTTTTCCTCAGGGTGGACATTCTCTTCCTCTTTTTCCCTCCTCAGGCCTGAATGGTGGCCCGTCAACCACCCAGAGCGAGTATACGGAGGTGCCTCTTGGCTGCCTGGAACTGCCCAATGAGGGGGCGCTGTCCCCCAACAATGCTGGTGTGTACCTATCCATCCCTCCTCTTCCTTTGGAGCAGTGGGTTCAAGAATTCAAGCTGTGTTGTTGTTGGGGGGTAGTTTGAGTAAATTGTATATTCCTCTTTTAAGAGGAGAATTGTTCACAGCTTTCAATATGACTTACATACACTGTGCAGGTGAGCAACATCGTTGACTGTAAATGAAGAGCTATCAAGGCATATCTGACTATCAGACCAGAGGAAAGAGAGTGGGCTAGGGGTACCTTTTGAACTCTTGCCCCAAGAAATAATCTTACTGCTGTCTTTTTACAACTTGGGCTTCATCCATTGCACCTCCTACCACAGTGTTTCTCAACCTTGGAAACTTAAAGATGTGTGGACTTCAACTCCCAGAATTCCCCAGCCAGTCATGGGGAAGTCCACACATCTTCAAGTTCCCAAGGTGGAGAGACACTGTCCTACCTCAACAGCAAATCATCTTGGACCATTTTTAGCTCATCATTAATGGACCCATAGGTTGAGCAGAGCCTGCAAGCTCAGGAGAACGTGCATTGCTGAGGAGGATGGTGTTGATTCAAGACCAGGGTGGTAAGATGGGAAGCTGCAGCCAGAGCAGTAGGTTGGCCCCCACCTCTTAAGCTAGTGTAGTGCCTTCATAAGCTGTGGAAGATGCTGTCCAATTGCCACTGTTGAAGAAAAGTTGCATGGTCAGCCTCACTGGCTTTTGTACATGGAAGAGGGTGCCACCTTTTCAACCTCAAGTCACAGATGTCTTACTCAAGACGTAGAGCACCTGATAAATTGGGCTGCCCAATTGATACAATTTGGCCTAGATGGGCAAAGAACCTGGACCTGCGTAGCTGACAAGTAGGCCTTTCCAGGACACACATCTCCTTCTCCCCCTTCCCAGGTGTGTCTAATGAGACAAGTTCATTGGAAACTGAACGCTTTGAGGAACTTCCGCTGTGTTCTTGCCGCATGGAAGCCCCAACCATTGAGCGGCTTAGCCAGCAGGCTGGAAATCAGTGCATGGCAACTGAGAGTGCTGATGGGGAGGTAAGCAAGGATAGGGAATCTGGAATGAAGAAGGTCCAGCTGGCTTTATTTAGGTCCTTTCCATTTTGCCCTGTTGATTTGAAGTCAAAACATCCATCGCAGCCTCTCTGTTGCTTCTAAATAGTGATAATAACAAGGATTCTCTTTGATAGTTAACTTAGCTGGAGGGCGCTGATAACAGAGGCCAGATATGGGCTCAGGGGCATCTGCAGGGGGGTGTCAAATAAGGCAAAGCGGTGGCCATGAATGTATGAGCAAAGCCCCGACCCCTTTTATATCACATGAAAAGAGTGGGGTTTGATCATGTGGTCGCGGTTGCCATCTTGACTTCCTTGATACGCCCTGTGGACGTCCCTGCATGGGCCCATTAAGGAAGGGGAAATGTCAACATGCTTGAAGGCCCCCTGAGTTTTACGGAAGTACAAAAACGTTTATTTAAAAAATGGAGGGGGCAGCACATCCTGAACAGCCCATTAAGGACTGACCTTTCCATAGAATGTTAAATTTCAGTTGAAAAAGAAAGAAAACATAGAAGGGGAAAGTAAAATATCCTGTAATGGACTGGAATCTTGGAGAGCTGTGCTTTGGTTAGCAGGTAGCATATGTAGTTAGTCCTTGATTAGCAGCTGCCTTGTTTAGTGACCATTTGCAGTTATGACGGTGATGAAGAAGTAACTTTGCAACCAATCCTTGCATTTATGACGACCTCAGGTTTGTAAAACAAAGGAAAGCTGAAGTAAGATCATAAGCACAGACACGGTTTCACTTAGTGACTGGTTCTCTTAATGACTGAGTTGCTGGTCCCAATTGTTGCTAAAGGACGACTACCTGTATAGCAACATTTTGTTGAGGGTCAGTTTGTAATAATACATAGCTGGCTGGGGAATTCTGGGAGTTGAAGTCCACACATCTTCAAGTGGCCAAGGTTGAGAAGCCCTGCCCTAATGAATTGCCTCGGTGGGACCTGCCCAGAGAGGGAGGGAGACACGTTCTCCTTTGTGCCTTTACAGTTAAACGGCTGCAGCAGCAGCATCTTAAAGCAAGAGACAATGCGTCCCTCCAGCCGGGTTCCACTCATGGTCCTGTGCGAAGCCCATCGTGCCCGGATGGTGAAGCATCACTGCTGCCCTGGTTGCGGCTACTTCTGCACGGCGGTGAGAAAAGAAAACCGGCAGGCGTGTGGGGACCCGGTAACGGGGTGAGCGGGTCGCCATCAGAGGGAGGTATTTGAGGGGAAGAGCATGGTTCTTGGAGCTGTCTCCGCCTGAACGAATCCATTGGTAGCCAATTTGAGCCCAGGCCTCAAGTTCAGTTAGAAGAAAGCATGGCTGAGTTGGTCAGGGGTGTAGAGAGGGCCAGGCTTCTTCAAATACTTGCCCTAGGTCCAGTCATCCTGCTGGTGACAAAGGTTGGGTTTTCATATCTTTAGCTTCCAGAAGCGTCAGCTCTGTCATTTCTACAGGCCTGGTTGTTAATTCCAACGTTGGCTATCCAGTAATCTTCCAAATGTTGTGGAACTACAGTTCCCAGCAGCCTTTGCCAGCTTGACCAGTGGTCAGGAACCCTGGGAATTGTTGCTGAGCGCTCACACACGTAAGGTTTGGGTGGGCACCCCAATCCCTGACACCTGTTTTCTTTTTTCTCAGGGCACCTTCCTGGAGTGCCACCCTGACTTCCGTGTGGCACATCGCTTCCACAAGGCCTGCGTTTCCCAGCTCAATGGCATGATCTTCTGTCCACACTGTGGAGAAGATGCTTCAGAGGCCCAGGAGATCACCATTGCCAAGGCGGACACCTCCACGCCTGTCCCCATCCCACCATCGCACGGCCAAAGCGCTTCCGAGTCCACCGGCCGTGCTGACACCACCCAGCCCAGGTGAGTAGGCTGCGTCTGGCAGGGATCCCAGTCCCAGGTTTTTTGGAAAGCAAAAGGATGTGTCTTTTTTCTTCATAAATGGAACCTTCTTAGTATGCAAAAACTTATGCAAAAGGTCTTCTGCATCACTCTCAAGCTGTAAAGCAAGTAGGAGATCTACAGGCCCTGCGCTGCACCTCCCCCCCCCCTCCTCCTCCTCCTCCTCCTCCTCCAGAGGGCAAACAATTTGACCAAATCTCTGAAATTAGGAGCCGGGCATCTCTCAACTTTGACCCTGCCTACAGGGAAGCAATTTGCTCCATTCCTACCTCTAAATCCCATAAAAAACCGACCTGCCCCACCTGGTCAGGCAGAGAGGGCATGTTGCAGAACCATCAGCAAGAGAATGTTGGCAGGTGGGGCCCAGGAAGAGAGCCTTCTCTGCTGTTGCCCCCACCCTTTGGAACATTCTCCTCCCAGAGGTGCAGCAGGCCCCTACTCTCTTGGCCTTCCAGAAAGGATTGAAGACCTGGCTCTGCCAGCGGGCATGGGGCAACAATCTTACCCAATCCTGGGGGTGGTTGGCATCTTGATGACGCTCCCCGAGTGACTGCCAATTTTAACATCTATCCTTGAATCTATTTATTCTCTATTTATTTAGGATTACTGTATATTGTAAATTTAATTGATTTTAACTGCTTTGTAAACTGCCCAGAGTCGTTTCAGCGAAATGGGTGGTGACAAATTTGAGAGAGAGAGAGAGAGATGGTCTGCTGTTGTAGTAGCATTCCATAGACTATACAACAGCAGACCATAGGAATGCTACTACAACAGCAGACCATATATATATATGTGGACAAAGTCCAGAAGACAGTGGTAGTGATAGATGTAGCAGTGCCAAGTGACAGCAACATCAGGGAGAAGGAGCATGAGAAGCTGGAGAAGTAGCAGGGCCTGAAGGAGGAACTAGAGAGGGTGTGGAAAGGAAAGGCCAAAGTGGTCCCAGTGGTGGTAGGAGCACTCGGGGCCATGACTCCTAAGCTGGGAGAGTGGCTCCAACAGATCCCAGGAACAACATCCGAGCTCTCTGTCCAGAAGAGTGCAGTGCTAGGAACAGCTAAGATACTGCGCAGAACCCTCAAACTCCCAGGCCTCTGGTAGAGGGCCCAAGATTGAGGAACACACGTACCACCCATGGGGTGAGAGGGGAATTTTTTATATATAGATAAATAAATTAAAAAGACAACATTGCACTGCTAGACCTCAACAGCAAAAGGGCCACATCTGAACAGGGCTTGGGAGGGTTAAGGTAGATTTGTATCTCAAGATCTTCCATTTCCCCAATGCCTCCATCTTACTAGAACGTTACGATTTCTTAACTCGGTATCTTACTACTCTGTTTGGCCTTTCCTCAGTGCTCGGATGCGTGGGGGCTCAGGGGTTGAACACCCAACAGATGATATGATGGGCTTCGGTGGCCCAGGTATTGATAGTGCAGGCCCACGGCTGACTCTTCCTAATGGGGCTGTGCTTTCGGCCCAAGGACTGCCAGCAGGGGCTGGACGGGAGCAACTAGAGCGTGCCCTGGTGGTACAGGAGTCGGAGCGGTAAGCAAGCTTCTGTTCTTGCCCTCTCTGCCTTGGTGGAAGGACCGTGATTATCGTTGTTTCAACAAACCTTTGTGGTTTGATAGCAGTGGTCAGGGCTTGGCCGCGAAGCAAGGGGAGAACTCTTCATGTGTGCTGAGTTACCATGATTTCCCCCCTTCTGCCCTGTCTTTTGCCTTCCGCAGTTTGCCCTTTCTCCAAATTTCATTTGCCTGACCGAGAAAACTCTTTGATCTCTCTCCTCTGTCGCTCCCAGGCGCAAGAAGCTGCGATTCCATCCTCGTCAGCTGTACCTCTCAGTTAAGCAAGGAGAACTCCAGAAAGTCGTCCTGATGTTGTGTAAGTTGCCCGGGATCTATGGATGTGGATGAGGAGGCCAGCGATGGAAACAAGAGCATCCTGTTGGGTTCCTGTGTAACAGTGTTTCTCAACCTTGGCAACTTGAAGATGTGTGGACTTCAACTCCCAGAATTCCCCAGCCAGCAAAGCTGACTGGGGAATTCTGGGAGTTGAAGTCCACACATCTTCAAGCTGCCAAGGTTGAGAAACACTGCTCTATAAGATTAAGGAGTAATACTGGAATAGAATATTGGCCCGTATTTAACAGCTTCTGTGAATTACCATCCAGGTTCTGTATTTTTCTTGGGTTCATGGCTGCTAATATGACCAAATAGGACCTGAGGATAATGACATAAAGTAGGACAGTTCAAGGTGCTGATTGTTACCAGTAAAGCCCCACATGACTTGGCACCGAGGTACCTGTGGGGACACCACTTCTAACTAGAATCAACCCCCATGGTCCAGGAGGAACTGTTGATCGTTGGCATTTCCACAACGGTGGGCGGCTGATAGGCACAGCTTCTCAGCATCAATATCTACATGGCATTTTCAGATATGGTGCATTGAAAGCCCCTTGAAAGGCTATATTCAAAGTGCAGGAATCTGAGGCTCGACGCCCCTTTTTTTGCTCACACACCAAAGCATGGTGTTGTGCAGTGCTCCCATGAGTTGGTTTTTGGAGTCCGATTTCAAAAGGGGAGGGGGAGAAATTTATCAGGACTTTGTGAAAGGTGAAGACATGTTCCTCTCGTCTTTCAACGCTTCCTGCACGAAGATTAAAATCTACCATTTTGTTTTGGTGAATCTGGAGCCAACTGGGGCAACCCGGTTTGTTCTCTTTTCCCTTTCTTTGTCACTTATCTTCTCTTTTTTTTTTCCCCAGTAGACAGCTTAGACCCCAATTTCCAGACTGAACAACAAAGTAAACGTTTCCCACTACATGCTGCGGCACAGAAGGGCTACCTGGAAATCTGCCATGTTTTGCTGCAGGTGTGTGTGCGTGCGTGTGTGTAAGCCTGGGCCTCTGGGCTCCGCTGGTTTCCTCTCCTCTCCTTCTTATATGTGAGGCTTGACTTGTAGAGCTATCAGCACCAGCCCCTGAGCAAAATCGTAAATTAACATCCCTTCACCAACTTTTGTAAGTTGCAGTAGGTAAACTCCCTCTCAGGAGCTTAAAGATTGCAGGCAAATTTGATAGTAAGAAGAAATACTAATATCTGCTTGGATCATTTCACTCTTTTTCAGTTATAGTATTCTAATCTATAACATACACAGCACGGATTCGCTACTTTTTGGAAGTTCTGCAGCCTGTTTTGAGAAAGTGGGGTTCAGATTCCTGATTCGCAGTAACTTGCATGCAGATTTGAATGTACATATCCTTGCTCAGCGGCAACAGCAGATTGTTGGCTTTGCTCCGGGGTCACAATTTTACACTCAAAAGAGCCTTCTGAAAGAGTGAGGGATGGAAAGGTTAAAGGATGAAAATACACAGTTCTGGGTTTGCTGAGAGAGAGAGAGGAGCTGTTGAATATTCATATTTGAAATATGACTGTATTAAATTGCCCTGAATCCATTGGTTGAAATTGGCATACAGGTAGTCCTGGTTTAGCGACCACAATTGGTTCCGGTGAAATGGTCGCTAAGTGACAGTCACTAAGCAAACCAAGGGATAGAGCAAGAGAGAGATGCTGCAAAGATCACTGGTTGCGATGTGGTCTCAGTCAGATAAAGTTCTCTGGTACAGTGTCCTGAGCCTGACCTGTTTTTTCCCCCCCTTTTTTTTCCCCCTAAACAAGCAATCTCTTCCTGAGCTGCTTCTCTATGCAGCCCATGCTTTCCTAAAAAGTGCTAACTGCAGATTAACCAACTCAGCTCTGCACCTTAATTAGTTGATTAGAACCCTCCTGGCAGACTCCCAGCTGCTGCCTGAAACTGACCAGACTTTAATCAGTTTCACACTGAAGGCGTTTGTTGCCCTAAATTCAGGCATTGGTGGCAAAGTTACTTTTGCATCACTGGGGTAATTGCAAACGGTTGCTATCCAAGGCAGTCACTAAATGAGGACCACCTGTATACCAGTTAAATAAGTAAACAGGCAAGTCAATTAGTAATAAATCATAAATATTCTCTCTGGCAGGCTGGAGCCAACATAAATACAGTGGACAAGTTGCGTCGAACCCCTTTAATGGAAGCTGTTGCAAACAACCATGTGGAGCTAGCCCGTTACTTGGTCAAGAGGGGTGGTTGTGTGTACACAAAGGTCAGGAGATGAAGGAAGAGCTCTTCTGGTGGAAGGAGAGCTGTGTGGACGGGAATGGGGTGGGGACATTTTCTTAAAAAGGGGTCAGTGCAGGATTCGAGTTGCAGCTTTTCTTTTTCTGCAACAGTCCTGGGCCTTCAATAAATATACCACAGGCAGAAATTGCACATGTTCAGTTGTTTCGGTCCATAATGGCTCAATTTCTATGTGTGTTGCTGCTTTTAAAAGAGTAAGACTCTTCAAAATGTCATGTAGGAAGTACTTGCCATAGCATTTCTTTGCAACATGTGCCGTGTTTGAGAGAAATCGTAGATTGGTGGAGTCTTGAGCTCACTCTTTGTTGAAATAATTTCTACTTGAAAACTTGACATTCAGCATCAACAATGCTTTTTTTAAAAAAAACCGTATTTTTTGTAACAAAACCATCTTTAATCTTAAAAAAAAAGAAACTTAAAAAAAATGAAAAATAGAAATTAAGAAAGGAAAAGGAAAAAACTATCTTATATTTTATATTTATCAATAGTCACCGGATTACCAATGAATTTGCTACTATAAATATAAACAATATAGTATATTATTGAAAGATATCCCAGAATCTCTGCTGTAACAACACATACTGCTGCGTCTGTATGTGGCTGTATTGACTGGTAGAAAATACTGCCTTTTCCAGAACAAATAGACCACACATTTCCAACAACCCACATCAATAATGCTAGTCCACTTGGTCTAACAGGATGACTCAGTGACCGGGTTCAACCTTTGTATTGAGCATGGTTTGTTTTAACCATGGTTTGTTGAGCCTGTCAGAGTGGCCTGGATTGCACATCCCCCTGAGCCATTGTGCGCAAACCGCACGGGCTGGGTTTACAAAAGACCCTGAGCCGGAGCCAGAGAAATCACAGGAAGCTTAGCGTAATGCATGAATCCAGAGTTTGAGGCTGCTTCTTGTGGGATGAGGGTTCAAGAGGGTTCAAGATGTTTTATGAGAATGATAAAAGTAGGGAGGGGACGTTCTGTATTAAGGGTACTGTTGGAAGAGAAGTGGCTGCCATGCAAGTTAAATCAACGTTGTTTCATTCTTCCCGATGTTACTGCCAAAGGAGGATGACGGATCTACCTGTCTCCATCACGCTGCCAAGAATGGAAATGTGGAGATGGTCACCTTGCTCCTTTCCACGGGGCAGGTGGATGTCAATGCCCAGGTGAGTGGGGGGGCTGGTTCCTCTTGGTGGGTGACAGTGGCTGCCAGGTTCACCCAGCAACAGCTCTCCTGGACCTTCACACAAGCCGGTTCTTTCTGTTTCTGGTTTAGGATAACGGAGGTTGGACCCCCATTATCTGGGCTGCCGAGCATAAGCACATTGAGGTGATCCGCATGCTGCTTACCCGGGGAGCTGATGTCACCCTGACTGACAATGTACGTGAGTTTGGGTTTCCTTGCAGGGTGAGCCCCAGGCTTGTGAAGCTGTTCCAAAGCAAAGGGAGTGGGATTTGCTTTTGGGAACCAAAACTGTGGCTTGACGAAAGAAATCTCTGGTTCAATCTACATGCAGAATGGACAACTTCAGGTTGTAGGTTGCCAGGGCCAGCCCATTGCAGTTGGCCCCTTGCTTAAAAGGAAACCCCTGCAAATAGAAAAGTAGCACTAGGATTGTTCTAATCTGGTCCTTTGACTGTATATTCTGTAAGAAACCATTTAAAAACTGCAAGTTCTGGAGTGGCGCGTTCCATTCACCTCCTTTAATATCCAGTCCTCCCATCCTGCTCATAAACAGATTAATCAGCTCCACTTACATAAAATATGCAAACTGCCAAGAGGTGCACAGAAAAAGATCGGGCTACTATTTTTTCAGGAGACGACTCCCAAAATAGCAAGTCCCGCTGTCTCGAGCAAGTTGTATCTTCCCATAAATGTGTTTTTCCAAAAGAGCAAGAATTACAAGGCTGTTGACCTGCGCTTTATCTGGATTCAGTCATTACCCTCATAAATGCAACTAGGCTGAAATCAAGGTGTCCCAGATATTTCTCTCCTAGCCCACCTGAGGGAGCCATCGTTGCACTCCTTGCAGGAAATGAACTTAATACGAACAGACAGACAAATGTGGAAACTGCCTATATTTGCTTTGGAAGATACAGCAGCTGGAGAGCGGGGAATCCTTTTCGTTCCTCCCAAACATACATACATTTATTTATTTATTTATTTATTTATTTAGCAAATTTATGTTTATGCTAAACATGACTCTGGGCGGTGCACCGCCAGCAACAATTAAAACGATATCACAACCCTGTTCTCAGCGGCCATATATATTTATATTGTGCTATATGGTACTTGCTTTAATTGTCTTTATGATGGTTTGCCCGGAGTCACATTCAGTGAGATGGGCGGCTATAGAAATAAATTAATTAAATTAAATTAAATTAAATTAAATTAAATTAAATTAAATTAAATTAAATTAAATTAAATTAAATTAAATTAATAAATAAACAAATAAGACACTTAAAATAAACGAACATAAATAAAAGCAAGATTGCAAGAAAATAACCATTTAGGCCACTGTTTCTCAACCTTGGCCACTTGGAGATGTGTGGACTTCAACTCCCAGAATTCCCCAGCCAGCCATGGCTGGCTGGGGAATTCTGGGAGTTGAAGTCCACATATCTTAAAAGTTGCTAAGGTTGAGAAACACTGATCTAGGCTCAGTACAATCATCGCGCAAGCTCCCCATGGGATCCCCAAGGTTGGTGGAAGAACCATGTTTTGGGGGCTTTTTGAGAGGCTAACAGGGATGGGGCTAACCTCCACTCGGTTAACGATTGTGGTGACAAGGAAGCCACATGCTCAGAACAGCAGCCTGAACAGAACTCAGGAACAAAGCATAAGAAAGCAGAACTGAAACCAAGTCATCTCCTTTTTTAAGGACAGGGCCACCCTAGCTGAACAAGCTCATTCTGTGGAAGAGGTTCCCTGAACTTGAGCGTCCCCCCAAGAAGCCTCTAGCCTACATGCTTCCTCAGTACACCAGAAATGATGGCGAGCAACCAGCAGTGTCATTTTTGGAGGGGGGGTAAAAATCACATGGTTACGGCACTGCCATTGAACGCCTGTTCCTTTGTACATGCATGCAACATTGATGCATGTACAAAAGGGACTGCCATCTTGACTTTTCAGACCCCTCTTGTGGACACCACTGTGAGGGATAGAGGAGAACTTCTGTAGATCTTTACGGGCCAGCACAAAGTTACTACAAGGGAACGTGTGAAAGTTGGGCCTCCTGCCATGTTGCCCGTCACTCTTTAATGCCTTCCTCTTCTTCCATCCAGGAAGAGAACATCTGCTTGCACTGGGCCTCCTTCACCGGAAGTGCGGAGATTGCCGAAATCTTACTGAATGCCCAATGTGATCTCCACGCTGTCAATTTCCATGGAGACACGCCTCTGCATATAGCTGCCCGGGAGAGCTACCACGATTGTGTCCTGTAAGCAACAGGCAGTCGGGAGATTTCTATTTCGGATGCTGTGTTGCAAGATGGTGGGAGACTAGCAGTTGCAAGGCCTTTGCTCTAATCCCCTATATCCTTCCTCCTCACGTAGCCTGTTCCTATCAAGGGGAGCCGACACTGAAATACGGAACAAGGAAGGGGATTTGCCAGTGGACCTGACCTTGGAGAACTCAGATGTTTGGTTTGCCCTTCAACTCAATCGCAAGATCCGCCAAGGCATCCTTAACCGTTCTGTGCGCACGGAGCGCATCATCAGCAGGTGAGATGGTCAGGTTGAATGGTTGCATACAAGCAGATTTGGTTGGGTTTCAGTTTCTTTTTCCTAGTGCTTGTCATGTGTTCAGGCACATGATTCCAGTAGGAGGGGCTTCTGCTTTAGGGTACAGCCAACAGCTGCATAGATCTATAAATAGGCTTCCCCAGGGAGCTTACAATTCAGGGTAAGTGGAGAGGAGCTCAGATGGAGTTTAAAAAGTTCAGAAATAGAACAGGTGTTTAAGACAACTACTTCTACAAAGAAAAGTGGGAAATCTATCAAGTGGCACTTAGTGGTGGAATCAGTTGAACAAACAAGGTTTATCAGGAGGGAGAGATAAACTGGATACCTGACATTTCACAGGGTTGAGGACTTGGATTTATTCTGCATAGCCCCTAAAGGTATGCTGAGAAACAGTAGATGGAAGCTTAATACAGGTAGTCCTCGTTTAGTGACCACAATAGGGACCAACAACTTGGTCGCTAAGTGAAACCGCGACTGTGCTTACGATCTTACTCCAGCTTTCCTTTGCTTTGCAGACCTGCGAAGGTCATAAATGCGAGGATTGGTCATAAAATTACTTTTTCATTATTGTCATAACTGCAAATAGTCACTAAAGGAGGCAGTCGCTAAACGAGGACTACCTGTAGAGAGACTGAAACTTGAACTAAGGAGAAATTTCCTGAGTGTGAGAATTATTAAGCAATGGAACAGCCTGCCTCTTGAAGCTGTGGGGGCTCCATCACTGGAGGTTTTCAAGAAAAGGTTGGGTAGCCATTTGTCTGGGATGGTATGAGAATTCCTATGCAGGGCGGGGGGGTTGGACTAGATGACCCCCAAGGTCCCTTCCAACCTTAGGATTCTATGATTTCTCCTAGACAGTGATAAAGAGAATAAAGCACAATAAAGAGAATAAGCTGTGACAATGGGAAAGGAGTGGAGATTTAGGATGTATCCACATAAGTGTCACATGTATGTATATATTGACTTATTTTACAATGTTTATAGTCTACTCCAATCCTGGCAAAATTCTGGATGGGGTACAAGACAGACAAAAAAAAAAAAAAGGAACCTAAACATAACATTAACAGTATCATTAAAAGGATCAGTAAATGTTATAGGTGCCCTTCCCCTAATCTAACCTAATCTAAGGGTCAGAGATTATGAGGATGCTGAGAAAAAAGCAGGAGAAACTCTAGACATAAACAGTCAATAGATGGGAGTTTGATAGTGACTTATCTCAGGATTTTTCGAAGTTTGTCCGGCAAGAACTTGGTGGGGTACTGTGAGAACTAAGTTGGGGGGGGGAAGCTCCCAGTTTTCTATCCTTAGAGCTTTGCTTCTTGATCAGGGTTTCTGGCATTCTTTTTTTTCAGACTAACAGTTTCCATAGCCTAAAACCAGTGTTTTTCAACCTCAGCAACTTTAAGATAAGTGGACTGGGGAATGACTTGCAAGATTGATGTCAGCCTTACCAGGTAGACCAGACAGGAAACATGAGCAGATAAGCTAATTCTGCTTTAAGCTACATTAACAGAAACTTGCAAGTCTGAAAGTACAGTTCTCCTGCTGTCTCCTTTACAGCCTGAGAAACTAGGGAGGGTCCCTTCTGACCCTCTTGCCCTGCCCACTATCCAGCTGTGGGCTATGCCCTCTCTTATCTGACCGTTCCCTAGGCAGCATCGCCCCATCTCCCAGGGTCTTTCCCACATACCCTTAGAGTTTATAACTTTCTAAAATCGAAATTTTAATCACCCTTTTGCTTTTTAATTAAGTCCTTAAACTTGTATTTAAAACTTCTTTCGCTAAGGATTGAGGGAAACTCACCCGGTGCTGTAAAACCTGTTGATGCAAAGGTTCCTAATAGTTGAAAAGCAGTTAACAAGCAATATCCAAGAGAGATTAGAAAAGGAAGTATGCAAACCCAGTGTCCTTTTTTAAGGCACCGATCGCGGTTTGAGCAAAAGGTGGCTATTCCCTCGTCTCCCAGAGCTGTAAACCTGTCGAAGACTGCTATCTTGCAGTCTCTTCACAAAGAACAACTGTCTGGAGTACTTGTGGGCGATCTCAGTTCCTGTCCTTGTCCGGAGAGGTTCAAAGAGCTGGTCTACTCGCCAGCTCTTCATTCTTTGCCGCAATTGTCAGCTCTGATTTTCGCAGAGCCATCTTCCTCCGGAAGTCCACCATTTCTTCCTCCGGAAGTCCCCTTTCCCCAGTCTCAAATAATGTTATTACCCCCACAAAAAAGCCAGACCCTGATTGATTGATTGATTGATTGATTGATTGATTGATTGATTATTAAAATTTATAGAGCCTCCCATCTCATAGATATGACTCTGGGCATCTTACAAACAATGAAAAGAAATATAAAAACAACAAAAACCAACCAGCAACCATTGAAAAACAATATCAAAGCATATAAAAAACCAAGAGTTTCAGCAGCGGCAGTCCCAAACTGGATCCTTGACTCATAAACCAGCAATTACAAATTGCTCCTGCGAGGAAAATACACTTTCTTCACCTAAAAATGTATGTGAGGAAAATACAGTTTTAGGCGAAGAAAATGTATTTTCCTCACACTCCATTACCCCCAGTTTAGGAACCACTGACCAAAAACATTTGAAAACTGCTGGCTTATCTAATCAAAGGCAGTTCAGTCCAGACTGCAAAAGAGATTCTGCCTAGAGAGCTGAAAGATCTTTTAGCAGTTTCTACAAAGTTCTGCACCTTAGCCCTAATTCTTATATTAAAATGCCTTATGACGTCTGTGTGATTCTTGCTTCCTGGATCATCCCCTCCTTCCACTCCTTTGGTGGCCAAAAACTCTTCAAAAAAAGCCAGGTCTTAACGTTCCAAAAGCTGGCCAGGCAAGGGGCAGTCTTGTCTCCAAAGACAAATTCTTCCACGGGAGGAAGATGCTTGCTTCTGATCCCCCTTCCACCTAGCCTCCTGACAGAGGGAGCAGGGGACAGGGGCTTTCAGCAGGCACCTTCTACTTATGCATGTTGGATGTGCAGGTGCTCCCTGGAGATCTCTTGCCTGTTTCCAGCCCCGGAGAGTTCAGGTCCCTGTATCTTAAAACATAACAAGGTCCCAGAGAGCTGAAGCTACAGCAATAAATGGACAGCTAAAATAAAAAAGGACTGCAATGCCCCCTGTGTAGAAGCATCCTACATTTGGGTTCTTTGGAGTCAGAAAATGGGAAGGGTTGGGGGAACAAGATAAATTTACATACAGTTATGCACAGTGTAGAAAAATAGGCGAGAGAGAAGTTTTTGTCCCCTTTCCTAAGATTAGAAACAAAATTAGCTTGACAAAGGAGGAGATTCGGCAGCTAGAAGCAAATAATTCATTCAGCGTAGCTGAACTTGAGAAGTGACTGAATTAGACCAATTCATGGAAGAAAGTGATTCGCATTGTGATCCAAGGACAGGTGATATTGGGGCACATGAACTGTGCTTTTCTGCTTGTGGGCTTTCTTTCAAAGGCATCTGACTGTCCAGGATGAAGACGAAACTTATGACTATTTGGTCTCATCCTGTGTGGTTCTTGTGTTTACTGTTCCTGTCTAGTCTGGGGGATCAAGAAGTTGCAGCAACTCTGAGTACACAGTTCTGATTACCTTCTAGCAGTTCAAAGTCCAAGGTTGGAGAAACTTTCCCCTTCGTTATACCTCCGCCGATTTCAAGTATTTTAATTAAAAACAGGGGGAGAAGAGTGGAAAGATTTTCATGACGCTGTTTTTTGTCCTAATATTTCTTCCCTACTTTTCTGTATAAAAATAAAATGACTGAGACTTACAAAGAGGGTCCCGCAATCATCCACAGTAAACACTCATGTTAAGCAGGGTGGAATATCATTTAGCAAGATAGTGGAAGCAAAAGCTGTTAAAACACGGTGGTGTTCTTGAAAACTGCTGCTTAAAAGGGGCATCCGTCATGGGTTCTGCTTTCTTTCTTTAACCAGGGACGTGGCTCGTGGCTACGAAAATGTGCCCATTCCCTGTGTCAACTCTGTGGACGATGAGCCCTGCCCGGATGATTATAAGTACATCTCGGAAAACTGTGAGACCTCCACCATGAACATTGATCGCAATATCACCCACTTGCAGGTATCCTTTTAATCTAACCCAAAGCAGCAGGGCTCCCAGGTACAGCCAGCAGAGGGGAAAGCCGAAGTTGAGGGCCAGAAGCTTTGCCTGGCTCTAGATAGTTATTTTGGCCTGGGAGGGACCATGGTTTGGTGGGAGAGCAGATCCTTGGCGAGGCAAAGGGTCTCTGAAGTGATTCCTGGCCCTTCAGTTGAAGAAAGCTATGGAAAGGATTCTTCTCTGTCCAAGACTGATGAGCCAGTGCTGTTGGTTAGGGGAGGCAGTACAGACAGGAATTGGGGACAGCAATTTGCAATGCCTCCAACAGAAGAGAATCTGTGTAGTTCAGGGTTGAACTGCGGAGTCCTTGGTGCTCTCTGAGCTTGGTGGTTTGCTGGTAACATCATCAGTGCCAGTGAGTGTAGGGTTTGCTCCCTATTTATATACAGTAGTTTGCCCTGCCAGTGTTGGTGGGGGTGCGGTTTTCTCCTTGGTAGTTCCTTGATTAGGGTGTTGTTCTCTGCTTGAAAGAGAAAACAGAAGAGGAAAGCAGAAAACGATTGAAACAGAAGCAGAAAACAACATCCTAATCAAGGAACTACCAAGGAGAAAACCACACCCCGCCAACACTGGCAGGCCAAACTACTGTATATAAACAGGGAGCAAACCCCACACTCACTCGCAGTGATGATGTTACCTAGTGGGGCAGTGAAACATCTGCCAGCAAACCACCAAGCTCAGAGAGCACCAAAGACTCCACATCTGTAATGCCTTTATGTTGCACTACCAACATTTCCAAATCAAATGAATAGTTTGATTTAAGAACCAACTTTAAGTTTTGATTAAGATTTTTAAGAATTAAGCATAATAAGAATGGCTGGCAGTCTCGCAGGACAGACAAGCCTTGCAAGAAGACTGGTTCGAGCTCTTGGGAAATTTGGGGCAGTCTTTAAAAAAACATATAACCTCTGCAAGGCTAGCTTCCTGGCTATTGGCTTAACAGCGCTAAAACGTATAAAAAAGAGGTGTGGAATTGAAGCAGTTTGATTTCAGAGTAGTACAAGGCTGCCTGTTAGGTATGGCTCCTGTGCTCCCATTTTTGCTACCTCTGGTTTCTTAATGGCTGGCTTTGCATGTGGCACAGAACTATGGTTTATGTATTTCCTCCGTCTGGAGAGGCTACGTAGCTGCCCTAGCCTAGAGCAGTGTTCTTCAACCTTGGCCACTTGAAAATGCACGGACTTCAACTCCCAGCATTCCCCAGCCAACATAATTCTGGGAGTTGAAATCCGCGTGTCAAAGCTGCCAAGGTTGAAAAACACCAGCACAGAGGCTGGGTGGCGTTTGGCACCATCACCTGCCAGGTGTCACCTCCGTTTTCCCGTCTCTTCTTCTCACATTGGCAGCATTGCACATGCCAGGACGACTGTTCCTCCAGCAATTGTCTCTGTGGACAACTCAGCATCCGCTGTTGGTATGACAAGGTGAGGGGTTGCCTCTGGGGGGGCAGAAGAGCTGGTGAGCAAACTGAGAACCTCAGGTTGAGGATGTGCGAAAAAATCTACTTGGGCGCATGTGAGAAATGTCACTCAGCTACAATCTTCCTTTGTTAACATGCTTCCCTGGGCTTTTAATATTTAATATTTATTTTTATCAGGCCCTTAAAGCAGCATACACTCCCCCTCATGTTTTCCCCCACAGCTACAGCCCTTTAAGGCAGGGTGAGCTGAGAGAGGGGGACTGGATCCAAATCACTCTGAGCTTCCATACTCAAACAGGACTAGAACCTGGGTTCCTCCCCTCCATTTCTAGTCCAGGACTAACCACTACACCATATGACCTCTCTTTCCAAGGAAGTCCTCCTTTTTTCAGAACCTTACATGTCTTTTCAGGGCCCCTTTAACTGATGCTCCTGTTCGTGGTGCCAGTCAGGCTGGGCCTTAAATATATATTTATTGGTTTATTTTACAATACTTGCATCTTTCTGTTGAGGCTTCTCCTTTAGCAGGAGATTTGAGGAAAACTCAACAGCCCCCTGGCCTTTCAGCGTCTCCTCTTGGTTCTTGCTCCTCTGTCCAAAGGACAGATCATGGATGGAACCGGAAGGGAAGAAGAACAGTTTACTCAGGAGACCTTAAGATCCTGATCATTGCATGGCCAGGTCCTGATACGTGTCCCCTAGTAAAAAAGAATTTTTTGCAATTCTCTTGAGCTTTGAAATGTGATCTGCAGATCTTCTCAGCAGATGAGGCAGTAAACGCCAGTTTCTTAAAAGGAGGAAATGTACATATCGTCAACTTTCCTGATATCTGCTGCCTTCCAAATTCACTGTGGTCGTAATTTCCAGAATTCCATGTCAGTCTGCATTTCTGGAAGTTGTAGCCCCCAGTAGGTAGGCATCACATGTCAGAAAGTGAGGCCTAAATGATTCTTCTTCCTGTGAGAGGAACATTTATTTTTAAAGTTGACAACTCTTCTTCCCCCCCCCCGCCCCACTCTTGCTAGTTCAGACAGTAGAAATGGAAGGGGAAATGTTGCCAGCACATGTCCCACGGCCTCATTGGGGGGGGGGGAAGATGCTGTTACCATGACAACGGACCCATCACCATTACCTTCCCCTTTGTGTGTCTCTGCAGGACGGACGCTTGCTACAGGAATTCAACAAGATCGAGCCCCCCTTGATCTTTGAATGTAACCAGGCCTGCACCTGTTGGAGGAACTGCAAAAACCGGGTGGTGCAAAGCGGCATCAAGTGAGATCTTGGATTGATTTACTGTGTCTCCTAAACTGAAGAATGCAGAAGTCGTTTATGGGATAAAGGAACAGAGACTAGAATGCTCTGGAGGGGACCAATTTGGTCTAGCACTTAAGCCGCTGAAGTGGGAATATGGAGGCCCAAGTTCTAGTCCTGCCAGCTGGGTGATTTTGGGCCAGTCTCTCTCTCTCTCATCCTAGAAAGAAAGCAATGCCAAACTACTTCTGAAAATAGAAAAGTGCAGGGATTTGCTTGCCAGGAGTTGAGGGGGGGGAAAGTCTTGGAAATTAGAATGAAAGGGGGATGCTCACAGATTTCACTTGTGGAATTCACTGCAACCACATGAAATAATTGGCATTAACTTCTTTTTTTAAAAAAATCGATTTTGTTGTCGTTGTCTTATTACTGCTGATCATATTATGTTCCACCCTTTCTCCAGTAGATATCATAGCCTGTCCTTTCTCATCCCCTATTATCTGGGAATTTGGGGGATTGCAGTGCAGCGCATCTGAAGGGCCCAAATTGGGGAAGTCTGGTTTAATTATTTCCTGCTATCCAGGACAGGAGTCTTTTATGAGAGTTATTTTTTATTGGGCTCCCCCTCCCCCCTTATTTTGAAGACCCTATAGATAAGGAAGCTTAGGGAAGCAAGCTTTACGTTTTCACAACTCTGTGTGAAGGAATGGTTTGATGAAGGCCGCGCTTGGAGAGATAAGCATTCCCTTAGCCCCCAACAGGAGTGTGGGAAGGTTAAGAAGATGAGACTGGCACCACCCTAAGGAATTCACGGTATTTTGGTTTGCTGGCTTGGGAAGTTTAGATTCAGTCTGGAGAGATTTCTGTCTTTGAGGTAGAAGCTAATAAACGCAACAGAACTGTATCTGTACTGTCTCGTGGAGTTCTTTGGGCTGAACCTGACATTCTGCATCTTTCTAATTCTTATATTCTTCATCAAAGGGTTCGCCTGCAGCTGTACCGAACTGCAAAAATGGGGTGGGGCGTCCGTGCCCTTCAGACCATCCCCCAGGGAACTTTCATATGCGAGTGAGTGAAACCTTTGTCCATCTGGAGCTTTCCTTTATATGGGGGGGGGGGTGGAGGGAGGAAGCTGTATGCCTCCAAGGTTTGGGGCTTGTTGTAACATGCTGGCTTAAAGGAACAAGCCATCCTCTAGCCGACTCTCCCCTTGTTATGTTTCCTTGCATTAAAAGGTATGTAGGAGAACTGATTTCTGATGCAGAAGCTGACGTCAGGGAAGATGACTCGTACCTGTTTGATCTAGATAATAAGGTAAAGTCTCCGTGCTTTGTGGTTTGTATATTTTTGATTTGTCATTTTCATTTTTAATCATGATTGTTAAACAGATGAATAAATAAAGTTGGAAATTGGGCATCAGATGAAAGACTGCTTCTCCACCTATCTTCATATTTTTTTTGTCTGAACATTACACATATTTCTGTCCAGGCACAACACAAAAAACTCTGAGCAAGTTCCATAGAATAAACAGCAGAGTTAAAATATCCACAGTACAGTTTAACAAACCCAGCAGTTGGTGGAGGGTACAACCCTCATAAATAGGGACAATAAAGCAACAGCAAAACAAGAACAACCATGATAACATAAAAATAGAAATAAAGATGGCGACATCAAATCAAATCAGGGGAAGGCTGTCCGAAACAGCTTGTTTGTCAAGAGTTTTCGAAAGATCAACAGAGGGGTGAACCTCATCTCCAGAGCGGGGCTCTTCCACAAAGTCACGCTTCCTTCCTCCAGCGTTCTTGAACCTCCCAGAAATATGGGACTTATAGTAGTTTCTCCCTAAGAGAGCTAACTGGTTGGGCTGGTACTGGCTGGAGTAGGCAGTCCTACAAGTATTTTGAACACTGCACAGTGTCCCCACACATCTGGGGAAGCTTAACATAGCTCCTCCTTTTAAATAACCTAGCCATGTTGCAGCTGGCACTATTTTCCAAAAACAGCCTTCCTGTGCTGTTCCATTTTTAAGATGGTGCTTGTCCTCTGTAGTTGTATACTTCTATTAAAAATAGGTGTTTGTGCAGGGAAAGAACACAGAATGCTGCTTGAAAGGAGCAGACTGTTTTTAACAGAAAAGAAGGTCTTGTGGCTGCTTAATGACTAACTAACAATGATCACTGTTAGGTTAGTCATTAAGGAGTCGCAAAACTCTTCTATTAATCGTCTGTATCGTTTAAGTAGCATGCTCTATTGTTGTTGTCCCCCCCCGCCCAAGATTGAACAGAATATTCTTGGGGGGGGGGCGGTTTAGGACATCTCTGCTTTTACAAAAAAACAGCACAGATCCTCGTTTCCAGAGTTGGTCAGAGAGGCATAAATACAGTTGAAGCTGGAGCGGCAGCTTCCTTAAGGCATGAAGGAGGTGATGCAAATCTTTGATCTTTAAAAAAAGCAACAAACTGGTTGTGATCTGCAGGGCTGGAGCAGGTGTGTAGAGGAACTCCGGAATTTGCTTAGGGAGTCACAACGGGTGGGGCTGGAGCAGCAGGTGGGAGCAGACTGAGTGATTAGGTTGATCGCTAGGTGGCAGCAAAGAGATGCAGAAAACGTACTCTTTACTGCTATCTAGAGGTTCTCCAGATTTTTGCAGCCTAGATCTGGCATCTCCAGTACTTCTGCAGCCTGCTAGCTCTGCTCCTCCCCCAAAAGAGGGCCCAGAGCTGCTCCTGAGAGCGGATGGTGTGTGCAAACCCTGCACCCCATGAATCCTATGCAAATCAGTTAAAGGAGTGTTTCTTAACCTTGGCTACTTTAAGATATGTGGACTTCATCTCCCAGAATTCCCCAGCCAGCATGCTGGCTTATGTTTAGCCTAAAGAAGGGAAAGCTAAAGGAGGACATGACAGTAGTCTTCCAATACTTGAAGGGCTGTCCTAGAGTAGAGGGTGTGGATTTATTCTCCAGAGGTTCCAAGGGTAGGACAAGAACCAGTGGGTGAAAGCTTTATACAGAGAAGGATCCAAACTCAAAATAAGAAGAGATTTCCTGGGTATGAGAGCTGTTAAGGAACAGCCTGCCTCCTGGAGCTCCATCACTGGAGGTTTTCAAGCCAAGGTTGGACAGCCATTTGTCAGGGATGGTCTGAGGATTCCTGCCCTGGGCAGAGGTTGGACTAGAAGGTCCAAGGTCCCTTCCAACCTGAGGATTCTAGGACTATCCAGAAGAGTTTGGATAATGGTTGGTCTTTCCTCCTACAGGATGGCGAGGTATACTGCATCGATGCCCGTTATTATGGCAATGTCAGCCGCTTCATCAACCACTTGTGTGACCCCAATATCATCCCTGTACGAGTGTTCATGTTGCACCAGGACCTGCGCTTCCCCCGCATTGCTTTCTTCAGCAGCCGGGACATTCAGACTGGCGAAGAACTTGGGTCAGTCTCGGGGGAATTGTGTGTTGGGTGGAATTAGCCAGGAAGCTGCTGCAGGTTCGGAGTGTGGGGGGGAGATGCGCTCCTCTGCAAGTAGCTTCATGGTGGCTCTCAACCTTTAGCACCTTAAGTGCCACCGATAACTCTGTCAAAGAACCCAGGTCTGCTGTAAAGGCAGCGGGTGGAGAAATTCAGACTTGCAAGGTTGCAAGGTAGTCCAGACAGGAAGTGTGCCCAGATGAATTAATTCTACTTTATTGTAAAGTTACATTAACAGAATCTTGCAAGTCTGAAGGTACATTTCTCCTCTGTCACCTTTACAGCCCAAGAAGCTAGGGAGGGTCCCTTCTGAGACATTTGCCACACCCACATTCCTGCTGCAGGCTAAGCTACCTCTTATCTGACCGTTCCCCTGGCTGTGGCTCTTCCCCCTGTCTCCCTAGGCCAGTGTTGTCCAAACTTGGCCACTTTAAGATGAGTGGACTTCAACTCCCAGAATTCCCCAGCCAGCATGGATGAGGAAGTCCACTCATCTTAAAGTGGCCAAGTTTGGACAACACTGCCCTAGGCCATTCCCACAGACCATTACAGGTACCAAACAAACATGAACGTAGGCATAGAACCTCCCCTAATTAGGGGGTCCCAATTGAGAGCCCCCTTTCCTTTGTAACCTCTGCCTTCTTTCACCGGGGAAGGGTGCTCAGAAGAGAAGACTGAAGAGCCCAGCCATAAAAAAGAGGAGGGGACATGAGATATGCTGTCCTGAGCTCTTCATCAGGACTTTGAAAAGCTAGATTATTCCGGTACTCAAGGTGAACTAAGTCATCGTTATGCTTTTTTCCCCTTGTATCCTGGGCTGCAGATTTGACTACGGGGACCGTTTCTGGGACATCAAAAGCAAATACTTCACCTGCCAGTGCGGTTCAGAGAAGTGCAAACATTCGGCGGAAGCTATTGCCCTGGAACAGAGCCGCCTGGCTCGCCTGGAGGCCCACCAGGACGTGCTGCCAGACAGCAGCAGCTTCCCGGCCTCCCAGGCTTAAGCTGGGTCCTGCTGCCATCCTGCATGTCAAATTGCTCCTCCTCCCGGCCCCGCCCCAGCCCCGCCCCTTCCTTCCACCCGCCATGGACTCTCCTCTTGGCCCGGGGTTTGGAACACGGAGGCTGCTCTTCTCCAAGAGGAATTTGCCTTAAGAAATGCCAAGTTGGTGGAAGGAGAGAAGAAGCCCGAAGAAGCGTGCCTGGAGAGGGGTGGGATGGGTGGGGTGCCTGTGTGTGAAAGGAAATGAAACCTCTGCAACAAAGACAGCTCCTGGCACAGGAGAAAGGGCCAGATCATCTGCGCTCCTGACGTTTTTCCTCAACAGACCGCTTCTGAGGCACCCGCAAAGTCTGACCCTCGTGGCCTGCTGGAGAAACATCTGCAGGGGTGGAGTGTCTTCTTCCTTAGATTTTGTTTTGAAGTGAAGCCGAGGCAGATGCTGTTGTGCCCTTTCTCTTTCCCCTGAGCTCAGTGGCCTTCTGACATGGCCCAGCCAGATCTTTGGCACATGCCTCCGTTTCTCTACCTGGAGGCAGCCAGCAAAAGCAAGAAATTAGGAGCTCTCTCCAACTTGCTGGGCCAGGAAGACAGCCTCCACCAGAGGCTTGGGGATGCTCTGGGGTTTGCTGAGCACAGAAGCAAGGAGGTGGTCCAAATTCCGTGGCAGGAGGCAAGTTCCATGCGCTCTTCTGTGCATCCACGCATTGGGGAAGGCTGAGCGTAGAAACCAAGGGTCAACTTTAAAGGCCTTTTTGCCATCACTCGTGGACTTGTGCTGATGTGTGTATGTGTGTTGCTGGCTGGAAGGACCAGCGCCCGTGGTGGCCCTCCTTGGGGGCAAGTTCATTTTGGATCAAGGTTCACTTTTGAGTTGAAGCCGTAACTTGTCCACTCTCTGTCTCCAAGGCTCCGGTATTTTTAGTTCTTTTTTCCCTGTTCAACCCCAGTGAGGGAAGTTTGACTCAGTTTTGAGGGCCAGCCTTATCTCAGTCTCTTTTTTGTATGGGTTTCATAACTTGGGGGTTTTATAATGTAATTTTCTGGCACCGTAAAACCAATAAACGTTGGCAATCTGCTGGATTTTGATACGATGAAAAGCAGCTGCAGCAGCTCGCAGATTATTTAGTGTCTTTGTAGTCCATTCCTCTGACAAGTGCATGCAACCTGCATTATGCCTCCTAATTCACATACCTTTCCCAGGGCTGGCCCGATACTTTTCATTTCGCTGTTGGGGGCAGGAAAGTAAATGCCTCCACAATCAGCTCTCCAAATCCTTGAGACCCAGGGCTAGTCAAATCCTTTCAACATCTGAGATACACGACCCCCTAATGCCTCTATCTCTTCCTGTGTTTAAGGTGAGCGGTGCTTTAAATGACAGTGATTTAAATAATCCTCTGCTGTCCTTATTAAGAGCTAAATTAATAGGAAGCCATTGCATTCTGCTTAATTCTACAACTAGCCCTGTTATCTAGCCAAAGTAAGTTTTGGACAGTGAAGGTTCCCATTGCCAAAAAGGCGCGCTCTTTTGTAGCTTCAGGCCTCTGACAAGGGGTTTAAGGACTAAAAAGATACATATCTGGGGTGCACAACCTTCAGGGCTCCCCATGTTATTTTCAGAGGGCCAAAGTAGGTGGGCACAACTTGGATTTTTCACTGGGCACCAAGAAAGATTCTATGCTTTTTGAACATTTTGTATCTTGAAGTGGTTAAGTGACACCTCCAATTTTCAGCAGTTGTCTCTCAGTGACTCCCGGAGGACAGAGGGCACAGAAAGGACTTGGCAAGCCCAGATTGTCATTAATCTTGCAGGTAAACTACAAGTTTTAACCTACAAAGGCATGAAAGGCTTGAGACCTGGTCTCAAGCCATTCATGCCTTTGTAGATTAAAACGATCTGTTTAAACTGGAGGCAGTTTGAGAACAAGAGCTGCTAAAATGGAGTGGCTTAGGAGGAGGTGTGGCTGACTGGCCAACCAGGACTCTGAAAGCACCTACGTTTTATTTTGTGAAAAAATCTACGTATTTGTGGAGTCCTTGGGGTTCTCTGAGCGTGGTTGTTCAATTGCAGACGTTTCATTACCCAACTAGAGTACATCATCAGTGCTAATAGGTGTGGGGTTTGCTCTATTTCTATACAGTAGCTTGCCCTGCCAGTGTTGGTGGGGATGTGGTTTTCTCCTTTTTTCCCCAGCCAAGCCAATAAGGGAAGAAGTCAAGAGAGGAGGGGAGAGTTTCCCTACACAGCATTGAGGAGAGAAGAGCAGACAAGTGGAAAATAAAAGGTATAGGGCTAGCAGCTGAGGCTGGTGGGAGTTGAAGTCCAACACAATGGGCAGCTGCGACCAGGATGGAGAAATTGGGTGACGCGGCTAGAAAACGGAATAGGGAAGTGGTTGGTGTCCTTGAAAGGAGTAGATTTATTTCCTTGTGCAGTAAAAACTCCCAACAGAGGGTGAAACCAGAAGAAAACATGGCCCCTTCAGGGATGATGAAATGAATCAGGAAAAGAGAACAGGTTTATTGCTCGTTTACAGAGCACATACTTGACCCACCAGATCCCAATTTTAATCTGTAGATGGGTTGGAAATTAGCTCTTGTAATCCCTACTGATTGACTAGGAACATTTTGGTGCTGCTTCAGTCAACTAAGTACAATACCTAACTTTACAGGAATTAGCAGATTCTCGGTATTTTCAAATCTATTAAAATATAAATGCAATCAACATAAATCCTATTGCAATTATAAAAACCATAACTTACCTCACTGAAATAGCCAAATGCATTTCAAGCTCTCGCATCTTTGAAGGAGCCCTGTTTCTAAAAGCTTCCTAAATGTTAAAAGTGAGAGTATGGTTCTTGTAGCTGGGGGGGGGGGCAATTCACAAGGAGAGGAGCTCCTCCACAGAAGACTCACCCCAAGATCCCTCATGAGAGCTCAGACCCCTGAGATCCCTTAGCAAGTGCTCTCTCCAAGCAAAAACACATGGTCTCAAAGATGTCCAGGCCCCAAGCTACGTAGGACTCTAAAGATGATCACCAGCACCTTGACTTGCATCCAGAAACACATTGGCAACCAGTGCAGCTCCTATAGTATTGGTATAATGTGACAATACTGGGTGGTCCTAGCTAATATGTGGGCCACCACATTTGGCCCAAGTTTTCATTTCCAGGTGCTTTTCAAAGGCAACCCCACCTACAGGACATTGCAGTAGTCTACTTGGGAGGTGGCAAAAGCATGAGTAACTGTAACCAGCACCTTCTACTCCAGGAACAGTCACAACTGGTGCACCAACCAAAGGTGGGAGAAAGTCCTCCTGGCTGTAGCTTCCATCTGCTGTTCTAGCAGGAAATGACAGTCCAAGAACACCCCCAGATTGTGCATCTGCTCTTCCTGGAGGAGCACAACCCCATCTAAAGTCTTGTCCCCAAGTCAGCCAGCTTCTGAACCCAAAGGCACTCCATCTTGCTAGGATTCAATCTCAACCTGTTTCTCCCTACCCAGATCCTTATAGTTTCCAGACACCAAGACGACTTCCACTCATCTCCTGGACAGCCTGGGATATATATTTATAAATGAGTACCATCAGCATATTGATGCTATTGAACTATTTGATGACCTTCCATCAGATTCATGTAGATGTTAAATAAGATGGGAGAGAAGATCAAGTCCAGAGGAACCCCATACTGGAGTCCCTGAGGACTGATTCCCCTGCCACTGGAAATGCCCACTTAGGTAGGAACTGAATCACTGAAGAATGGTGCCCCCAATTCCCAACTCTAATAGCTGGTCCAGCAGAATACAGGTTTGAAGATAACAAAGGCTGCCAAGAGATACTGTAGGACTAGTAGGATCATGCTTCTTCATCTAAGCCCTGCCATAGGTCATTAACAAAAAAACCAATGCAATTTCCATCCCATGACTGGGCCTGAATTCTAACTTCTAACTGAATCTAAGGAGGGGTTGGAATTCCCCCTTCAGGGACTCTGATGCCTCTTCCTTGCACAATATGGCATTCACAATTGCTTGAACCCAACTTCCTGTCCACTCCCTAGCAATATTTACAAGCCAGGTGGGACAGGGATCAAAGCCACAGGTGGCAAAATACATGTCCTGGAGGACTCTATTCAACTCCTCACAATCCACTGATTCAAAGTCTTCTCAGATAATGTTGCAAGATACTGCAGATTCTGTTCAGCTGGCTACTATGAGCCAATGAGAGTGATAATTTAGGACAAGTCCAAGCCATCTCAGACCTCACTCCTACGGGTGCTAAGTTGAAATCACCCAACGTTAACAGCCTAAGTATCTCGACTACCAAGCCTCAGGTGAGGTCAACCAGCTTTTATGAGTTTAATAGTGGAGACTAAAACACCCATTGGTGTAGAGGAGTGTATGGATGGCCTTGAAGAAGGAATTCAATTATTGTTGTGTAAACATCAACTTAGTCCAGATAGAAGGGAGGGGGTTGAGGGGGGGAAAAAAGCCCTACCTTGATTCTCTTTCATATAAGATGGAGTGGGGAGTGGGGAGAGGGGGTGGAGAGAAAAAGTGTTTCTTAGGCTTTCAAGATTATGTTATCATACTCTTTAACAATCAAGTAGTGTTTCAGTGGTTCCCATGGTGCCTGTTTCCTGACCTACAATATTGGCATTGCAGAACATTGGGCCAGATTTTTCACCTCACACGAACAGCTTAGAAGTAGCTTACTGCTTTTCCCACATCTACTGGTACTTGGACTTCTCCCAGTGTAGAAAAATTGACACCAAGCTAGGTAGGTGAATCTTCTGCCTAGCATCAGGCTATTCCTAATAAGCACCCTCGCAAAATCCAAGAGATACTCAAATAAAGATGTCGTTGGCACTTGGCCCAAGGATAAGCTTATGCTATGAAAAAAGTGAGATTTAAGATACAAAAGGCAGTCAGAGACACTTGCATTTTCGGGGTGGGGGTCTTTGGTGTAGACCAGTGTTTCTCAACCTTTGCAACTTTAAGATGAGTGGACTTCAACTCCCAGCATAGCTGGCTGGGGAATTCTGGGAGTTGAAGTCCACTCATCTTAAAGTGGCCAAGGTTGAGAAACACTGGTGCAGACCATTCAGAAGATACTACCCTCCATTGGACCTGCTGGGATATCATCTGCTGCCTTGAAGGAGCCTCTGGCAGTTGAAGGAGGAAGTGTTTGGGTCGTATTTCTTTCATGCTTCTCTCTGTACTTTAAATCTTATAGCAAATAAACTTCTATGTACACTCATTACATGTGGTTATTGCCCCTGAATCCCAAAAGAACCTCTTGGCTCAGCTGATCACCAGGGCCACCTGAACTACCTTGAAGGGGCAACAGTTGAGGAGCACCAATGGCAGTTTATTACAGTGTATTGGAGACCAGAACCAGCCAGTCTAATGGGTGGGGCTGTAACCCTTTGATACAGGTTTACAATACACCCATAATTCAGAGGTAATGGTACTACAGACAATGGTTTATTGAGAATGTAAAGCACTAAGGGTAGAATAGGTTACTTGTTAAAATAAAGCTACTTCTCATTTTCTCCTCCTTGCATACTCTCTCTCTTTAGCCTTCATTCCCAGAGCTTCTGACTCTTAACCGTGATTGGCTGTGATTGGCTTAGCCTGGCTAACACCATTTCTCTGTTTCACAGTTAGAGTAGGGATGTTCTGGTGCAGCTGGAAGGGCAGTACATCAACATCACCCCCAGCTTGTCCTACTGGCCACACTTCACATAGCAGGCTTCATACCTGACCACCTGCTACACAAAGGTTCTTCTGATCTTCAGAGGCTCTGGATAGACAAGCACCGTGCCCCACCCACAACCTTCTCATGATAAGACTGATGGAATTTCTGAAGCCCATATGGGCATCTCTCAGTCAGGGGCACTCCCCCATCCTTACCCATCCAGGTTGCAGTAAGGAAGATAGGACATCAACTCCCATCACACCCAGCTTGCCTGCACATTGGCAAGCATAAACATTCATTTATTTATAAAGTTATTTATAGAACACCCCCTTCTTGAAGGACTCAAAAGGTGGTTTACAATACAGAAGTGAGGAAATAAGCCTGGCATTGGGTCTGCACATCTTGCTAAGCCATAATAGGATTTGTCTGGTGTTGGCTTCAGGGTTGGATGGCTCCCTTTCAGAAATTATTTTGTGGATTCCTACACTCAGCAGGGGTTTGACTAGATCAATGTCTCTCAACCTTGGCAGCTTTAAGTTGTGTGGACTTCATGCTGGCTGGGGAATTCTGGGAGTTGGTCCACAGATCTTAAAGCTTCCAAGGCTGAGAGACACTAGACTAGATGATCCTGTAAGGTCTTTTCCAACTCACGCATTCTATGATTCAATGTTATGTGTAACCAGTATTTTATTCAATAAACCATGGTTAAACTATAGGCAGTATTCAAGGAAAGCTATAATGGACAGAGTTGGTGTGGGTAGACAAGTAGAGAAAGTTGAGAGATATGGAGAAAGTAAAGGGCCATAACAGATTGCCCCGACATCCCAATTTTGAGACTCCGATTTGGTGACAATAACAATCTCAGTTTATCCATGTCACACAGTTATCATGAAAATAAAAAGCAGGAGGAGGAGACAAAGCTGTTTCAGGCCCAGATCTTCATGGATTTATAACAGTTATAACAAAAATATACCAAATTAATGTCTTTAATTTCTTTAATTAAATTAATAGCTAATAATAATTAAGCGCTAATAATTAATAATTACTTATTAATTAATTTAAAGTTCTTAAGAAATCAATGAATTAATATTTCAATGATTAATAATTAATCACCTTTAATTATTAATAATTATACTTTTAATTAATGATTAATTAAAATAATTATTACTTGAAATCATTAATCATTAAAATGTTACTTTCTTGAGACTTTGGGCCCTCAAATCCTTGAGCTTCAAGATAAAGATGTAGATTCCTAGTATTGCTCAGCTCCTGGTAACTTTATAGCTAAGGCCATGTCATTTTCTGCTTAACAGTCCGGGAGTTGTTCAGACACCTGCCTTTGGGTTGTTTTTTACAACAGGTCCCACAATTACAACATTTTCTAGCAAGGTTACACCACAGAGTTTGGGTGAGAAAGCGGTTAATATAGAGCCCGGAGATGCTGCAACTGTCTTTCATAAGAAGGTGGGATTGGAAACTCCTGGAGAGGTCCTCCATGCTCTGTATTCTTTTATGTGGCCCAGAAGGAAAGTTTTCATTAAGTATACCAGCTTTTTTTCACTGGCAGGAGCCCCAGTTGTCAAATTCCTTCCTTCTGTGCAAAAATTAATGGTGTAGGTTCACTCTGTTTCTTTCTGGCAATGCCTCGGGGTTAAGGCATTAATTCACATCTAAGCAAGCCTTGTGGCACGGTAGCCATATTAACCGAGCAGTTAACTGCTTGTGCTAAGTAGTCTCTCTCGTTCCTCCGCTTCTCTGCCGAGCATTTTCACAGACCTGCTTTTTTGCTCACAAGTAAAGTAAAACAGGAGAGCCCATTTGGTGCAGGGATTAAAGACACTGGATTCAGAAACTAGGTAAACCGTAAGCTCTAGTCCTACCTCTGGCGTGAAACCTTGCCAAGAAAACCACAGGGCCTTGTCTAGGCAAGTCCAGGCATCAAGACGGACACACACATATATAGTTGACAAAGGGAGGACTTGGGGACCTATATTTTAGTTTCTGGATTCTTACTGTATCCCTCCTACATCATGGCTGGTCCCCCCAGCTAATCAAAATACATTATTTACCTTTGGTGGCTTAGCTTGCGTGGCAACTAGATTTGCAAACCACAGTTTACAGCTTAATGTGAGAACCCAGTCAACCATGGTTTGCTCACACACCCATCCTGCAAGCTACAGGTTAGTTTTCCACGATAATAGCCGCTCCCAAACTGCATTCCTGCCTCCCGCCGGCTGATCATCTGGCTGTTCGTGTAGTTCGAGCCCAGCCCGGCTCGGGGCGATTTCTCCGAGGCGCTCAACCGCGATGAAACCAACCCCGGGGGCATCGTGAACCCCTGCCCGGCCCGGCCCGCGCACTTTCCGCGGACGGATCAAAGTTGCCCCGAAGTCCTCCCTTCTTCGGCACGCCCCGAAGGGTCAAGCCGCTGCGTCCTGGCCGGAGTTGGGGGCGGTCGCTGCAAGGCGAGGAGAGGCGCCGGCGCAGCGCGGGTTAAAGCGCCCGGGCCGGCGCGACGGCCCCCCGCTGGCCGGCAGGGGGCGTGGCCGAGGCGAGCGGCAGGTGAGCGCGGCCAGCAGGTGTGGGGCTCGGCGCGAGGCAGGGCGGCGGTGATGTCAGCGCGGGCGGGGGCAGCACTGCCAGGCAACAGGTTCCAGCTCAGAATCGCCCCGTTCCGAGACTCGCCCGCCCGCCCGCCGCCTTCCATCACTTGGGGCTCCGCAGCGCCGGCGGGAGCCGCCTTCTCGGCCGCCTCGACATGGGGGGCAAAAAGACGGACGCCGACGACTCTTCCAGCCAGTACGGTGAGTCCCTGCGGGCTGATCGCGGCTCTCGGGCGTCCAGCGGCTGGAAAGTCCGGCGGCGGGAGCAAAGGCGACCTTCCCGCGCTCGCCTGCCTTTCGCAGGCTTCTCCTACCACCCGGGGGCGATGTCGGCCATGGGGGCAGGAGGAGGGGCGGGGCAGGAGGGAGCGGCGGGGGTCTCTGCCACCGGGGGGTTGGAAGGATTTTTTTTTAATTGTGTTTTAAAGCAAAAAGTTTGACGTTCGGAAAAGTGACGGCCGGTCGCTCGCTCGCGTTGCCTCTGCGTTCTTGGGCGCGGTAATTCCTGGCTCTGCTGGTTGGAAACTTTGGGATTCGGCTGGGTTAGACGGGAAAGGGTGAACCCGAACTCGGTCTGAGCTGGTAACTGGATGATTATTTTGAACTCGCTTGAACCAATTCTATTCCGGCTCTTTTCCGCCAGGCTCTAGACAGTCTGCTAGAATCATAGTGCCAGAAAAATGGCTAGCTGATGTCTCCTTAGACCAGTGTTTCTCAACCTTAGCAACTTTAAGATGTGTGGACTTCAACTCCCAGAATTCCCCAGCCAGCCCTTGCTGGCTGGGGAATTCTGGGAGTTGAAGTCCACACATCTTAAAGTTGCTAAGGTTGCGAAACACAGATTAGACACATCCAGGATCAGGCAGCCCATCAGCATTCTGGGTCCACTGTTGAATTTCTTTTCCCTTTTCCAAACAACTGGTCCGGATGTTTGGAAAACTGACCTTCATCTCTTCTTCGGAGGCTTCCCAAGGCTGAGGTTCGCAAAGCCTGTCGTTCTAAGGCTTCGTTTCCAGTTGCCTCCTCCTTGCCCTTCTCTAAACCTCTGGGCTGGTTGGTAATAAGGACCAGTGGCCAGAACTGTAGACTGTTCTCAAGGGGCAGAAAAAGAGAATCTAGCTACATCAGGAGAAATGGTGACAAGCATAACCTGTGGAATAAATGGATGCGTTTCCTGGATGCTTCGCTGAGTTCCTAACTAGGGTTCGGGGGTGTGTGGAAAAGAAGATTCCATGGGAGGGAGAGAGATCCTTCCTTCCTTCCTTCCTTCCTTCCTTCCTTCCTTCCTTCCTTCCTTCCTTCCTTCCTTCCTTCCTTCCTTCCTTCCTTCCTTCCTTTTTTGGTGCCTTTGAGTCAGTCTTGATGCCTGGCGACTGCCTGGACAAGTCCCTGCAGTTTTCTTGGCAAGATTGGGGAATTGGTTTGCCTTGGCCACCTTCTTCTTCTTCCTAGGGCTGAGCGAGAAGGATTGGCCCAAAGTCACCCAGCTGGCTTCATGCCCGAGGCAGGAGTAGAACTCAAGGTCTCCCGGTTTCTAGCCTGGTGTCTTCACCATGGCACCAACCTGGCTCTCTATATTCATAATTCCCTACCCGCTTCGCAGTGAGAAGGCAAATGACATCGTAGCAGAACATAAAGTTGGTTTGCAGAAGGATTTCGAATGGCATCTTCTCTGCTTTTAGCAGGAAAGGATCCTCCACCCACGTTTGGGCCCCTTCTGTCAGGCAGAATGAAATACCCAGGGCTAAACTGTTCATTGAACTGACTCCTAAGACTATATCAGTAAGCGAGGCTCCCTTTAAGCCCAATTACATGAGGCACAGCGTCAGAGTTCATCTCTGAGTTTCAGTTCACCCGTCATTCTAGACTATCAAATGATGATCAATGATGGTTTGTTCCCAAACCCAATTATCTGGGTTCACACAACTCACTGAGCAAAAACTAAAGAAATTGCATGATGCATCTTAGCATATTATGGGATATTATGCCAGATATATCAAACTGGATGTCCAAAAAGGTCAAAAAAGTCAAGATAGTGGCTGTGGTGTGATCAAATCCACACCTCTTTTTACATGCATCATGTATGTTAAAGAGGAACAGGGTTTGAACTGTGCAGTTGCAGCCACCATCTTGACTTTTTTGCCCTCTCCCATTGCAGATACCTATCTTTTCATGCAGTTAGTTGATTCTCTGAGTCAAGACTGAGTGGTCTTTCTAAGATGGGGGCTCCTTCAGTATCACTTTTTTAAAAATGTGATCACCCAGTCTTTTAGCTCATTCTGTTAGGTGGGACCCTGGGTCATCTACTCAAAATTCCTTCCCTAACAGCCCCATGATTTCAAAAACTGTGGCTGTGTGGTTACTAGGTTTTATACACAACAAAGATATTTCCCCAGCAAAGATACTTCCCTGTTGAGGTAGGTAAGTCTGAACATTTCACTAATCCTAGATATCGCAAATTCTTCCGTTTCAGCATCCCTTTATGTAAATTGACCAAGTAACTTTTATTGAAGGATGGGAAAAAATATCTGTCATGTGTTGGCAAACAACTCCAAGATCTGATCTTGTTGACACTCTGATTGTACTAAGAATTACAAGTGTGGTGCAATCTCTTTGAAGGTCTTTTGCCATAGAAAGTAGATTGATACAAGAAACCAGGAAGTCTGTGACTGCGTGATGTAAAAATGAAAGTCACCAGGAAGGAGGAGCTGCTCTTGACAAATTGAGGGGCATAATATAGAAGGAGTTAGCTATCAAATTGGGTTAATAATTTACTTTTATAATGTTCTGTCAGTGTCTTGGTCAGGGTCAAGAAACAGTGCTGCATGTTTATTTTGAATTTATTCTTTATTACCGTTTGTGCTCTGTCTAAAATTAGACCTGTAATCTTGTGGGGAATGAAATAAATCTCACACTTATTTTTTTCCAGGAAACAAAGTTGGCCAACCCAAGGCCACAGGATTTCATATAGGTCGTGTCAGGGCAGCCATGGGGGGGTGGAGTCAAAAAAGAATGGTGGTATGATTGAAGCCCCGTCCCCTTTTTATGGCCTTTGCACATGTCTGACACACATAAAAGGAGGGGGGCATGGCTTCAAACAAGCCATCCTGGGCATGAACTTGACTTTTTTGAATCCTCTTTGCAGGTGTTCTTGGGTTGCCTGATTCCATTCTCTGTGGCCACTGGGTGCCCCTTCTGAAAATAATGGGGTTCCCTGATTTTCTGAATCAGGCAATAAGGGAAAGAGAGAGAGAGAGGAAGGAAGGAAGGAAGGAGAGAAAGAAAGAAAGAAAGAAAGAAAGAAAGAAAGAAAGAAAGAAAGAAAGAAAGAGAGAGAGAGAGAGAGAGAGAGAAAGAAAGAAAGAAAGAAAGAAAAGAGAGTTTGTGCTTTAAAATACAATTAACATACTTTTTGAACATACATTTTTATTTTAAAAATGGATAAACTCAACTTTCTTTCCTTAAACTCACAAAAAAGTAAATATTGGCCCTGAGCACTTGGCATCATTGTGCCACCTACTTCAGCCCAGACACCTAAAGATTATTCTGCCCAGCTCTCTAATTAATATATATTATACACGCACAGGCACACACACACACACACAGACACACACAGCAGGTCACACACGAATCACAGCCTCAGGGCTGCCTGCTCAACATGCCTCAGAAGATGTGAAATAGTTGGAAGTTAAAACCTTCCTGCTTTACAGGAAAAGGCTCAAGCTTTAAACTCTGAGATTTTCAGGAACAACTTTCTCCTGTTACAAGGAATGTGTGTGGGTGTGTGGGGGGGGGGACTTTCCCCAACTTCGTGGAGGGTTACAGCCATGAGATGAAATGGCCCAGGGCTGGATCGATCATGGCTCAGATTCCAGGACTAAGGCAATTCCCTACATTCAATTGAGCTCTGTGAGCATTTCTGTCTTCGCCCATGGAAAGGTATCATCCCCCAAGACAGAGTAAACATGACTGAACTTTATTATATTTACATATCTTACATATCTGCCCAGATGCACACATGCATGTATATCCACATACTTGTATCGTTTGTATTTTGTATGTTTTGCTCTTCCTTCCTGTCATGCACCAAACTCCAGCAGGGTTGACCTGACACACTGAAAGACGAACCAGCCCGTTGCTTTTCACCATGTGTTCTTTGAAACCCAGCCTGGGTGGCTAATTTATAGTTCAGTGTGTTTTTCCAGTGCAGGAAATTGGGTTCAATTGGGTTGGGTAAACTATGGTTAAGTTAATCATGGAGAATTGTCATGCAGGCACTGCGTTGAAATGGGGGCCCTTCAAATCAAGGCCTGTTTTCTCTAACTGAAGAGGCACATGGTCATAAAGTTGCTTGAATGAGTTGGAGGTGACTTAAATTTCAAATAAGCTCCCTCTTGGGAAAATGGATGCCTTGACACATTTTACTAACTTTAATGGCCAAGAATAGGCACAGTGAAGAGGTTTGTTTATTTTTATTTATTTCTATATCGAATTCGTCACCGCCCATCTCGTTGAACGACTCTGGGTGGTTTACAAAACAATTCAAATCAATGACAATTACAAAATCACAATAATAAATGGAAAATAAATAGATCCAAAAATAATTGGCAATCACTCAAGGAGCGTCAGGTTGCAAACATCAAGATAGTCGTCACAACTATAAGTGCCCCTTTTTTACATGTGTTGTGACTCTTTAGACCCCCCCCCCAAGACACCCCTGTAAATGGCTCTTGGTGATTTTTCAAACACCTCCTGATCCCATTTCTGTTATCATTGGTGAATCCCTCCAAACTGTTTCTCTTAGTGTTGGAATGAATATGCTTAGTTTCGTCAAATGTATTTTAAAATGCACCTTTCAAATGCTTCTCAAATGAGTGAATCTTAAACAGACTGTTCTGAAGTAGCTTGGATGTTTAACTTCGGTCCCCTCTTTGGGCAACGGGGCTGGGTGTCCTGTACTTCGGGTGATGGACAGGGGGAGGGGAAGAATCCAGGGAAACCGACTGGTATGTTTGGCCAGGAGGGCGCAGCCCGCCAAGGTGGAGGGAAGGGAGAGGGCAGAACAAGGAAATGCGACAAAGCAAATAAGAAGAATTGTCCTGGATTATGTTTCAATCTCCTGTTTCTGTATAAGCAGGAAGCAAAACTCAGAAAATTGATCTCGGCTGTCCCCAAGCTCATACCCTCTAGAAGTATTGGACTTCAAGTCCCGTAATTCCCAGCATGTCTAGTATTGGACTTCAAGTCCCGTAATTCCCAGCATGTTGTGAAAAGCAAAGTGAGCTGGGTCCCTTCATTAATTGTTGAGGAAGGTCTTTCTTAATTATCTCTTCAAGAGAGCAGTGATCCAAGAACCATCAGCTAAATTCTAATTAAGGCCATTTAGGACTGAGATGATGGATGGATGGATGGATGGATGGATGGATGGATGGATGGATGGATGGATCTACTAAAGCATCCTTCTGCAAGCTGGGGGTCTGCCTGCATTCAGGCTGACTGGGAATTGCCCATCTGCCCTCAGTCCTTCATCTCATCCAGCAGCGTATTTGGAAGTTGCATCTTGGCTTATCTAACCTGGCAATGCTGGCTTAGTTCCCAGTGGAAAAGATGCTGTTGATCTGCATGACAGGGTAAAGCACATCTTTAGGGGGAGGAAGGGAGCTGAGGAGCAAAAAAACAGTTGTTACAGGGAGCTGCTCTGGAGAAGCCTAGGACAGTAGGTATCTTCTTTAAGTGAGAGCTCACTAAGTTAGATGCTGGTTTGGCTTTAAGTAGCTATCTTCACATCATGTGGGAATGAGCTCCACAAGTTTCTTCATTGTCTTACAGCTCTCCTTTCCAGGTCTGTTGAAATCTGCTTCATTGGATGCCTCCTGAGTTCTTGCTGTAGGAGAGACATTTTTCTTTTCCCACACCCCTTTCTTGAAACACTCATCCCAGAAGTTTGATGGTTACCTGTAATCACCTCGTGGAATGAGGTCTAAGAACACTGCATATATACAAGAGTGATTTCTTCCTCATCATAGCTTTACTTCCTGATTATCTATGTTATTACATTCCTCTGCGACTAGTAATGATTATTATTTATATCAGAGCTTTCAGACTATAATTTCTTCCAAAACAGCCAACTAGGAAAATAGATGTACTGTACGGTATATATTAATACAATCCAATTAAAATATAAAAATATAATTCACTGGACTCACTGCAGGTAGTTCATTGCCCTGGGAGGCAAGAAGAAAAGCTGGATATAAAATGATCTTTACTCTCCTCTTTGCTGAGTGTCTTTTCTTAAGAGGAAATGTCCTGGTGAATATGCATTTATAACATACATATAACAATTTAAACGGGTTAGTTCGGCAACATCTTTCTTGAACTCTGGTACAAAAACTACCCACAATAAAACAGCAAAAACAGCAATGCCACATCCTGAACGGGTCAGGGTGAATCCCTTATATATACGAGGGTGTGACTAATAATAATTAGCCACATGCGTTATGCTATTTCATAGCCAATGCAGCTTGATCTGAGCATGAAAAGGAAAGGGTGTTGCTTTGGAGGCACTCAAACCAACACTTAAAACTGGAGTGGATTTCTGGAATGTGCATACAGACAGTCCCCTACTTACGAACAGGTTACGTTCCAAGAAGCTGTCCGTAAGTCCGCTTTGTTCGTAAGTCCAAGTAAAAAGTACTGTAAAAAGTTTAAAAAAAAAAAAAAGAAGAAGAGTAGGCAGAGAAGCCCTGTCTTCTGCTGCCAATGTGAGGAGCGATAGCACACAGATTGTGGAGAGCGCAGAGGGATGAACTGGTGGGGCGCGGCACACTCCATTGCCAGACGAGGCAGGATGGTGACAGAGTGTGCCATGCCCCATCAGCTTGTCCCTTTGCCCAGGGAGCCACTACAACCTCTCCTGCCTCACCCAGTAAACTAACCCTTTCCAGGAATTCCAACTCCAACCTCCAACTTCCCAGAAGGTGGGAGAAAGTGGGAAAGGGTTAGTTTGCATCATGCCAGAAACTAACCCTTTCCTGCCTTCTCCCGACTTCCAGGTCCATCTTGTTCGTATCATTGAAAGTTCTCAACTCGAAAGTTCATAAGTATGGGACTGTCTGTATTAGAAAGAGAAAGAAGGAGAGAAAACAACAACCTACTACAAAACCTACAAAGATGTTGGGGATATGTAAGCCAGGCAGAAGTTTCAATAAAAGTTGTTTTTCTTGTTGAAAAACCAACCTGGGTCTGTTTCCCCTGAGAGAGCTGGGCATCTGTTCAAATACTCTGCATTCAAGAAAGAAGACAGCAGGGGAAGAGAGAAACAGAGGACTGTTTGATCCTTTCATTCCAAGAATGTGGAGTATCAATTACTGGGAATGGCCTCCAGATCAACACTCTCCTATCTTTAATGATGCTAACACCAGAGAGGAGGCCTCTCTTTGGCCTGTCAAACCATAAACCATTCCAGGCATCCCTTAAGGGGCACTGAGTTCAAGCTCTTTAAGTCTGCCGCTTAGGAATTCCAAAGCTGTAGGCTACACGCCTGATAATACTGTGGACAGCCACGAAAACAAATCAGTGGATCATCAAAAAAATCTACCCGGAGTTCTCACTCAAGACACAAAGGGCTGGGGTCAAATTATCCTAGTTTGGACACCTTATGCAAAGACCCAGCTCTCTGGAGAAGGCTCTGATGCTGAGAAAGGTGGAAGGAAAGAGGAGAGGAGAAGGACCAGCAGCAAGGGGGATGGACTCAGTATATGGTGATGGGGGCACTCTTGGAAGATCTGAAGGACCAGGTTAGGGACAGATCCTCATGGAGAAAATCTATCTCTGCAGTTGCTAGGAGTCAACAATGACTTGATGGCACATAATCGATTAGGCTAGACTAGGAAGTCAGAAGGAAAAAAAAAGAGGAAAATGACAAAACACTATTACTCCCAAGAAAATTATGTGGATGAGGCCATGAAGATGATGTCACCAGGAGCTATTTGCAAGCAACTCTTGGAGACTATATGACCTGTAACTCCCCAGAAAGTTTACCTGGAGGGAAATAGCCCTGGATCACTGGACTGAACAAACATTTCCATTTCTCACTATGACCCGTAGTGGCAATGTCTTAAAGCATTGTGAGAAAGTTAGTGCAGGAGTTAGGCATAGTTGCCCAAGGTTGCTCATAGCATCAGGTTGGATTTAGGAAGACAGACAAATAGGTTGGTGGATCCAGGCAGGTATTGAGGTTCTAAAGGCTTCCTGGTCTTAGAACTGTTGCCTTGTTCTTGAAAGTCAATATTAATAACAGTACAGAAGCAGCAAATAGAAGAGGTAGAAATGGAGCAGTAACAGACTTCATTTATTTGGGCTCCAAGATCACCACAGATGGAGACTGCAGCCATGAAATTAAAAGACGCTTGCTCCTTGGGAGGAAAGCTATGGCAAACCTAGATAGCATATTAAAAAGCAGAGACAACACTATGCTGACAAAGATCTGCATAATCAAAGTATGGTTTTCCCAGTAGTAATGTATGGCTGTGAGAGCTGGACCATAAAGAAGGCTGAGTGCCGAAGAATTGATGCCTTTGAACTGTGGTGCTGGAGAAGACTCTTGAGAGTCCCCTGGACTGCTAGGAGGTCAAACCAGTCAATCTTAAAGGAAATCAACCCTGACTGCTCATTGGAAGGATTGATAATGACGCTCAAGCTCAGATACTTTGGTCACCTAATGCGAAGAGAGGACTCTTTGGAAAAGACCTTGATGCTGGGAAAGATTGAAGGCAAAAGGAGAAGGGGACGGCAGAGGATGAGGTGGTTAGATAGCATCACTGAAGGAAAGAGCATGAAACTGGGCAAACTCAGGGAGGCAGTGAAGGACAGGAAGGCCTGGCGCAATATGGTTCATGGGGTCATGAAGAGTCGGACATGACTTAACGACTGAACAACAACAACATAGAAGCAGCAGAAGTCATAAAATATCAACAAGGACAATGAGAAAGTTGCTGAATTTCCCAGAATGCTTGCTGTCCCAACCCCAATGATCCATAGATGGGTTTGTAACATGCTGATGGGCACTGCCCAGGTTTGTCCTCACTACTGTCACACTCCCGAAACAGGCAATTTTCTGAAGCTAGAGTTGCCCTGTTCAAATTGAAGTTATTTTGGTGGACAAGAGCTGGAAAGCGAAGATTTTTTAAAATCTCCTTTTTCTTCATATTTGGGTCATTACATGTGTTTTTAAAACATGTATACGTGTGTGGGATACGTGGCTATTGTTTGTTTGCTGAAAAGTGGAAGCAAACTTTGCTTGGTTATTTGGCGAGTCACCACAAAATCTGGACAATCTCATCTTGGCAGCGGGGAGGCCACCAGAAATGGCCACCAGAAATGGCTAGCAAAATTGAAAGTTGCCTGTTCCTGTTGTAGACCACTTTCTTCTATAGAATTCATTTTACCCTGCAATCATTTGTTCTCCGTGGGGATGTTAGTGCATCTTGAAGTAAGCAGGAGGAGGAATTGTCAATCCTTCTCAACCCGGTGCTGTCCAGATGCATTGGCTAAGGCTAAGGCTTTGGGGCAGTGTTTTTCAAACTTGGCCACTTTAAGATGTGTGGACTTCAACTCCCAGAATTCCCCAGCCAGCATGTGGGAAAGTGCTCTCAGTGCTCTCTTAAGGCCAACAGGTGTTTTTGAAAGTGTTGCTGCATCGTCTGTATAGAGTAGAACAGAGATGTGTCTTCCAGCAAGTTTTCAGCTGTCTCCTCAACATGATGACCCAAGTGGCCAAGTTTGAAAAACACTGCTTTAGGGGTTCAACATATGTAGAAGTTACCAGGTTGGGGAAAGACTGACTAGAATTTCAGCCTTGCAGAATCTACTTTGTTTTTAAAAAGAACCCGTGATCTCTCCGTACTCTTTGAACTGTTTTGATAATTACTCTGTCTTTCTGCCCATGGGGCATTTGGGGAGATGAATAATGATAGTATTTATTTATTACCCTTCCCTGTCGAGGCAGAGTACGAATCAAAAGAAAAAGAACAAGAGTTACTAAAGTCCACCCAATAAAATTAGTCCACAACTTAATAAGTGACCAGTAAATGATATTTAGAATTAAAATAAATCAAGCCAAACAAATACGCTTATTTAAAAGAACAGCCTATGAGAGTGCAGAGGACATACATACCCTTCATTAACAGAAAAGAAGTTCAAACAAAAGCAAATAGAAACTACTACTCAGTCTGACACAAAATTATCAGATTAGATTAGATTAAATTGTAGCTTAGTTTTGCACCATGTGTGATACAACCATTTGGTCAGAAATCCTCAGTCATCTGTTCAAAATCATCTATCGATGGACCCTAAATCCAGATCTGGAGTCACTTGTATAATGAGATGGGTGGCATACAAGTTTGATCAATCAATCAATCAATCAATCAATCAATCAATCTACTTTCTGCTCATCCTGGATCCTAATCAGCCAGTCCCTTCCCACTCTGCGGTTGGGCTCTTAAAGCACAATTGATTGGGTTGGATTATTTGTTGATGGCAGACTCAACCATTGTTTGAGCCTGTTGTATGAACACAGCCATCTTATTATCTGAAAAAATGATTGATTTATTTGGGCACTGAGTGTCAGGTGAGCACAGCAATTGCACTTTGCTAACTGGGGTGGAATATGTTGCATGGTACTCAGTGTATGATTTTATGTGTGTCGCCTCCACTTTTGCATCCTAATGGAGTAAAGCAAGAAATTGCACTCTTCCCAGCAAAGCTGTAAGAAAGGGCCTCTCCTTCAAAAGGTGATCCACTCGGAGAAGGGACCAGAAGGCGGAGGTGCCTTCAGTACAGAGTAGGAGGCGGCACCCAGCTGATCTCAGCTAAGTTTGGGTCGTGCTTGCACATGCTACTGCTAGGAAATCCCAGGGCTGGGAGATAGGCTGGGAAGATTTTAAAAAGTGTTAGAAAAGGGGAGTGGCCAACTACTTCTATACTGTTGCCAAGAAAGTTACATGGGCTCTTCTACCAAGTCACCAGGACTCAAGGTCAACTTGAAGGAAACTTCTGAAGGAGGTTGCATTGACCACCAGGAGTCCCCACAAGCCCATCCTATTGGGACTCCTCAGATGTGGGTAGCCAGGTGTTATTTTATGGGGTTCAAAGCCTCTCCTGGGAATTGAGCTCATGAAGCTTTGTGCTTTAGATGACTATCTACAATGCATTAGCTTTGGAGCTCTCCAGGTCCTGGTGCTCAGCAGCTGCAGGAGGTGAAATATAGATGCTTTCTGAATGGCATCTACAGTCCGCCTTCACATAAACTCTCAGAACAGGGATACAGATGTTATATTATGTCATGCCTCCATTGTGGGGTTCTTTGTGACTTCCACACCCCTTCTTGGAGGGAGAGGATTTTCTCCATTTTTACACACTCGATATTCTGTGTGGTGTTTTCATTTACATGGACCACCAGGAGGCACCATAGGAGCACTTTCATCCCATTGGGACTCATCAGATGTGGGATGAGTTTTACTCTATGGGATCCAAACTGAATGGGGAGAAATGGCTGAGACCTCTTTTCTGTCTCTCTCTGTGGTCCTCCATGGCTTCTTGAGTTGGCAAAGAAGAGTCCAGCAGCTTTAGGAGATAATTTTGGGAATCAGACCTTTTGTAGAAGACTGAGGTTGCCATCTTAGGGTGTACTCTTTCTCCTCTACTTTGACACTGCCCTAAAACAGGAGTTGTCTGGGCACCATCAGTCTATGAACCAGACTGTAAAAAGATAAAAGAGCTTAAACCATCAGAACCATGTTAAAATGGACATAGATTTGACTGTCTCTGGTGCCAGCAAAAATAATATTTCCCTGCCCTGTCAGGTGGTGTTTGAGGGCCCAGGAAGAAAATCCAGATGATGCTAACACAGTTGTTTCCTTCAGACTCTGAACTACACCAAGATTTCTTTAAAGCGTGATTGCTTAGACAAGCCTAGGGTTAAGAGACATTCAGCAAAAGGAGGACACGTCCTCCTTTTTGTCCTTCAGGCCTCCGTCCAGCAGGCATAGCCTTAAAATCAAGCATTGTCCGGCTTTTTGAGAGTCTTGTTTTTTTTTCTTAAAAAAAAAATGGACTGCTTTCACAACCATAGTCATTCAAACTTTTGTGTATTGTAAATTATCTGCTTCTTTTTTTCTCTTGTCCATTGACAGACTTGACAGCCTAGATTTTTGTTGTTCAGTCGTTAAGTCGTGTCCAACTCTTCGTGACACCATGAACCATATTGCGCCAGGCCTTCCTGTCCTTCACTGCCTCCCTGAGTTTGCTCAGTTTCATGCTCTTTCCTTCAGTGATGCTATCTAACCATCTCATCCTCTGCCGTCCTCTTCTCCTTTTGCCTTCAATCTTTCCCAGCATCAGGGTCTTTTCCAAAGACTCCTCTCTTCGCATTAGGTGACCAAAGTATCTGAGCTTGAGCTTCATTATCGATCTTTCCAATTAGCAATCAGGATTGATTTCCTTTAAGATTGACTGGTTTGACCTCCTAGCAGTCCAGGGGACTCTTAAGAGTCTTCTCCAGCACCACAGTTCAAAGGCATCAATTCTTCGGCGCTCAGCCTTCTTTATGGTCCAGCTCTCACAGCCATACATTACTATTTAAAAAAAAAAAGATATTTATTTCCTGATTCCAGCAATCGGTTTCAATCGCTCTGTGTATTAACCCTGTTTTCTGGGTTCACACAATACATTGAACTGGAACCGATGATCTGGGTCTGTGCACTGAGTCCAGCTACAATGTTTAGTTGTGGAGGCAAAGCTGAGCCTTTTGTGACTTTTTAATTTAGTTCATCTTGTCTTTCTAATGCATTTACAGGATTAGCATTAGTTCGGTAACTTGTATTAGTGAGCCTCTGGATTTATTTCTCTCTCTGTCTCATCTCACTGTTTAATACGAGGTAAATCCCAATGAATTGCTGCAATTTCCTTCTATAAATTCGAAACTGACTTTCTTAGGTGTATCTCCTCCCTGGACTGGGAATGGCTTTGATTTAGGAACTGTGTGTCTTCATAAATGTAACTTCTTCAAGGATGCAGATGACAAATGTGTTTACAGCTTCCCCTTTCCCCCCCATGGGTTGAGGGTCAAAGTGTTAACATAACAACACATGGCAATTCGCATGCCATCTGTGTCTTCGGTAAACTAAGTGCCCACTAAGAGGAATGTTCTTGTTTGGGACAGGGGGAGGCACCAAATTCCTCTAGAACCACCATATGCATTCCAGATCTAGTTGTAAACTACAGTAATTTTCTGAGAAAGATCAACTGTGCTTTGGGGTTGGGGAGGGGGGTGGATGGGCTGTAACTTCAAATCAGTCTTGACTCCTGCATTTTTCTTGGCAACATTTTTAGAAGTGCCTTGACTTTGTCTTCTTCTTAAGGCCAAGAGAGAGAGACTGGCCCAAAGTCACCCAGCTGGCTTCACGTCTAAGGTGGGACTAGAACTCACGGTCTCCTGGTTTCTAGCCTGGTGCCTTCGCCATGGCACCAAACTGGCTCTCAACTATGCACATATTCATCTTTAATTCTTTGTAAACCTATATATGAACTGCATGACCAGTCTTTGCACTCTTAGCTCATGCTGGCTGGAAGCCCAGTGATTACTGGAACTTGGCTAACCTAATACTGGTTTGGACCTCTCCAATCACTTTTGCTTATTCCTTAAGTGGGGCCATCTCACAGCACCATTGGAACTGAAAAAGGTGTCAACCAAGGCTGCATATTGGCCCCACTCTTGTTCCATTTCTATATCAGTGCTACAGTGGGTCATCATGTTGAGGAGACAGCCGAAAACTTGCTGGAAGACACATCTCTGTTCTACTCTATACACACGATGCAGCAACACTTTCAAAAACACCTGTTGGCCTTAAGAGAGCACTAACACAGTTCTGCAAGGAAGACCAGCTAGAACTCAATTATCAGAAAACTAAAATCATGGTATTTGCCAAAAGGCCCAAAGGCCACTCCTGGAGCATAGATGGCCACAAGATTGATCTCCTGTTTCTAATACCTGAGAATAGTCCTTCATTCTGCCAGCAGTAGGAAATCCCACAGGGACTATGTTGCTGAAAATGGACAGAGAAGCTTATCTGCCATCCTCACACTCCTCAAGACAAGAGGTGGCCACTATATTCCTGCAGCACTCAAACTATTTGAAGCCAAGCCAATAGTACCACTTCTTTCTGGTGCCCAGTTGGGCCCCTTCTCCAATTTGGCACCATTAGAATTTGTATAATCCAAGTTTCTAAGATCGGCCCTTCAAGTCCCAAAATGTGTCTCTGATGCCACCCTGAGACGAGAGACAGGCCTCATGAAAGTGGAGGCTAGAGTGTGGGTCACCATACTCAACTGTTGGCTCAGACTCTCCTTTTTTCCCCTTGGCCTTGCCCCATTAACTATGAGGGATGATTTTCGGTCCACACGGAAACAGGCAGTGGCAACTAAAATCTCACCCTTGGGCTTCTCTCCAGGTCTTCTACTCAGCATAGGATAGGGCCAGGCCAAAGCACTCATTGAACAGCATGTAGCAGACCCAGAGGGCCAACTGGATGTAGCCAGGTCCCCATCCTGTCTTGCCAGTGAATCCAACAAGTACTCTGCCTCTAAACACAAAGTACCTGACCACCAGAAGACCTTTGCTCAGGCACAATGCCATGCCCTTCCCTCAGCTGTCCTTGAAGGCCAATAGAGGAAGATCCCTTACTTGGAGAGACAAGGCCCCTGTGACTCTGGACGCACACAAACAACAGATCATGTGCTTCTCCAGGGCCTTACTACAGAGACATTCACGCCAGCCTTATCTCACCATTACTGCATAAATATCCAGGGTGCGCAGGACAATTCTACACCTCCCTGCTGCTTTCAGATACCAACCCTGCTACAACATATAACGTTGCCAGGTTCTGCGCAATAGCAATTAAAATTCGTCAGATGATGATCTGTGCCATAAACTAGTCTTAATGAGCATCTAGTTCGTCATACTAGAGTGCTCTGTAATTGGATAGCTATAGTCTGCCATATACTAACCTTTATGCTCCCCCACACCCATCTAATGCTCCTTCCCCTCCTTTTAGATTCCTTTTAGATATATGCTTTCTGTTTTATATCTTTTAGCTTTTTATAATTATTGTTGGTCACCCAGTCAGCCAGATGTTTTGACTGGATGTTGTTTGATGGTGTTAAGGGTATTTTTTGTTACTGTTGTTGGTTGCACAGCCAGTCAGATGTTTCTACTGGATCTGGCATTTTTATCCACCTATCGAGTCCTTCCCAAGGACCTGGGATAGGCAGATGTGATTGTTTGATGGTGTTAAAGGTATTGTCACAGGAGGAGGAGGAGGAGGATTTAGACTCTGATATGTTTTCTATGCTTTTTAGTTGACTGTACCCCACCCTCCTTATGCTGGTCTTTGACCTTAATAAAGATTTGATTGATTCATTGATTCCTTAAGCGAGTTTTGCCAATCGTAGTTCAGTGGGTTATGGGAACACAAGCCAGTGTGGCCTGGTTTACATACAAATCTAAGGCATAACAGGTGGCTTTGCTTCATGTCAAATCACAAACAATCATACAATATTTTTAATACAGTGAATGAATATTTTTATTACGGTCACTGACCAGAATTGCAAATCTTTTTAATGAGACTTCTATATAGACAGAATATTCTTGGGCTGTGCAGGGGTTCCAGGTCAGTCTCCGAACAATGTTTCACGGCTGGCAGGCCCACAATTGTCACGTGCCTCCCAATCCTTAAAGCAGTCACCAACCAAATAACAGTGCAGTTGCATTAAGATCTTACAGACAGTTCATGAGCGCTTTTCCTGTCCTTTGCACAGCTGAACAAGCACAAACCACTCTCCCATCTGATCTTTTCGCCCTCTTGCCCAGCACAATGAGATCCTGGAAACAGGCTGTCAGTCTGACCAAGGCAGGGTTCAGATTTTGACAAACGGCCCACGTAAATCATCTCTAATCCTTAACCCGTCCCCGCTCTGTTTACATCTACTTCCTGGAACTACCTGCGTCATCAGAAGGATTATATGCGGGAAAATCCTGTCACTGGCTTTCTTGGTGTGCTCTTGATGGCACCCCTGCTGAGTGTGTAAGTGTAGCAGGACAATCATGCCAAGTTTGGTTTGGTGAGGAAAAGCCAGCCTTCTTGGCTGCCTGGATGTAGAATGTTTCTCAACCTCAGCAACTTGAAGATGAGTGGACTGGCTGGGGGGTTCTGGGAGTTGAAGTCCACCCATCTTCAAGTTGCTGAGGTTGAAAAACACTGATCTAGAAGAAAACCACTTGCATTTTTAGTTGGTACCAATCGAAGTGAAATCACATAGCTCAGGGTTGAACTGTGGAGTCCTTGGGGTTCTCTGAGCTTGGTTGTTTTCTTGCAAACGTTTCATTACCCAGCTAGCCAGGTAATGAAACGTTTGCAAGAAAACAATCAAGCTCAGAGAACTCCAAGGACTCCACATTTTTAGTTGGACCCGTTCACTAGAGACTTCATCCATATCACGCGACTGTGCCATTCCCTGTCCAACTTTCTTCATACCAAAAAGCCGGCTTCCAATCACAGGTCAAAGCTGGCTTGCATCTTCTGGGCTAATTCACATTATGCCACTCTCGCTGCTTTCTGCTCGGGCTGTTACATGCTAAGCAATGCTCTAATAATTGTTTACTGAACAAACCACAATTAGCTTGGTTCAGGGATGCTTAACCAAAACCCAACCCACAGAGGGCTTAGCAAATTATGTGTGATTGCAGCTAATGTGAATGAATGAACTCGCTGCCCCCCCCTTAGAATCATAGAGTTGGGTGAGGTTTAAGAGGTCATATTCAACCCTGTGCACACTGCAGGATTCACTACACCATCCCCAATAGCCTCTGTTTGAAAACTTCCACCAAAGGGGAAGAAACTACTCCATGCGGTAACCTATTCCGTTGATTTACAGCTCTCACTGTCAAGAAGCTCTTCCTAATATCTAATCTGTATCTACATCCTTAACATTTCATCCTATTTGTTCTAGTCTTACCCTCTGGAGCAAGTGAGAATAAGTCCAAACCCTCTGCAACGTGACGGCCCTTAAGGTATTTGAAGACAGCTATCATGTCTCCACTCAACCTTCTTTTCTGCTAAACATACCTACAAAGCTAAACACACCCACAGTAGGTCTTTGAACCATTCCTTGTAGGACTTGGTTTCCAGTCTTTTCACTATCTTGGTAGTCCTTCTCTGGACTTCCTCCAGTTTATCAACGCCCTTTTTAAACTAGGGTGTGTAGAACTGACTCCCATTCAATGTGGTTCCTCTGTGCATAGGCATGACATGTATGTATTGACTGGCCATCCTTTCTAGTTAACATTAACCAGAATTCCAAACCAACAAACATGGTTTCATGTTTTGGCAGTATCGATTGAATGTTCTGCATTTGCCCTCATGCTTAAACACAGGGAAACTGTTGAGTTTGATGAAGGAGATGTGTAACATGGGGCAAGGAGATAGAACATGCACCTGCATTTACTGGCTGTAATGGGATTATCAAGTTGTCACAACATACAATGAATCAGTCAAGGAGGAGACTTTTAATTCAGAGCTCTGACATTTAAAAGAATTCTTCACAGACCATGATTCTTAGATCTTTTGTGACATGTACTAGAATCCTGACAGGAAGTACTATATCACCTCTGTCTCTCTGTCTCTGTGTGTGTGTGTGTGTGTGTGTGTGTGTGTATGGAGTGTCATTCCTGAGAGCTAAGGATTTTGGAGAGTCAGATGCAGATGACTCTTCAGATCTGATTTGTTGGCTTTGATTGCATTTCAATGGTCCAAGAAAGGTGACTTTAACTAGCAATTTTCTAACTATATCCTGAGGACTCGCCCTTTGTGAGACTAGGTCAAGAGGTAGAGTTAGACCAGGTTCATTTTTTAGTTTCTGTGTGAGAAAAAAAAAGATGATTCTTTTGCTACTGGAAATCCAATAGCGTAGGTGATCTCTTGGGTCTCTGACGTGGGACAGAAATCAGCTTCTGTTTCTTGGGTTCTACAGTGCTTCGGATTGGATCTCCCAAAGGGGATATGGCATGCACATATAACACTTGTCTTTCATAGTGACAATTCCTAACCACAATGATGCCAAAATGATGACTACTTCATGGGGTGCCTCAAGGTTGCACTCTCCCTCCGCTTTTGTTTAACATCTACATGAAGCCACTGGGTGAGATCATCTCTCAGCACAGGGTTAGGTGTTATCAGTTTCCTGAAGATCCTCAGTTGTACATCTGTGTCCCGGCCAATCACGAGATGTTGTCTTAGTTCTTTCCCAATGTCTGGAGGTTGTAGGGATCTGGATGGGGAAGAACAAGCTTTAACTTAACCCCAGCAAGACCAAGTAGCTATGAGGTTTTGGGTCCCCCAGAATTTGATTTGGATTATTTTCCACCTTTAGCTCTGGGTGAATTTGCACACCCCAATTCAAAGTTGGAGTGCAATTTGGCAATGATCTTATACTTACGACTTCTGCTTGAGAAGCAGATGGCAGAAGCCTTTGCGTAACTCCATCTTGTGCGCTGATTGCTCCCATTTCTGATTTAGGGGGCCCTGCTCATGATCGCTCATGCCTTAGTTGCCACCCAGTTGGATTTCTGCAATGCACTCTACTGTCAGGCAAAGTGGAGGTGTGAGTGCATTCCACACCAAAAATGCACACCAGCGTTAGAGAGATGTAACGAATGCAAGGTCTTTGTCTTGTTCTCCAAATAAATCCAGCCAGAAGTTATAAACAATATCTGTTTGTTTATTGAGGAAAATAAAACTACATAAAATACAAGTCGCTTCTTCTCATTTATGTGGCATCCAAGACTTTAAAAAAAACTTATCCAATACACAAGGTCAACTCCAAAGTCTTTAGCCAAAAAACTCTCAGAGAAGAGGTACACTACTTAGTTATTAGTTACAACTACATAACCTATAAAATGATTACATGATGACTAAAACCTACTAGCCCTGAAGCATACAATCACCCACAATTTATTGAAACTATGCACCTCCCCTTAGGTAACTAGCATGAAGACGCCAATAGGTGGCAGTAAATAGCAGTATACGTGCTGTAGCCATAACATTTTGTTTGAAGATAAGCGATTTGCTCTTCTTCCCATGAGAACATCCTAACATCTACATGGGATTGCCCCTGAAGACCATCCAAAAGCTGCACCTGGTCCAGAATGCAGTAGCCTGAGTAATAATGGGTGGATCTTGATACACCCATGTACCACCACTACTACTCAAGTTGCACTGGCTTCCAGGAGGCTTCTGGGTGCAATTCAAGGTGCTGGTTATCACCTATGAAGCCCTACATGGAATAAAGCTGGGTTCTTTGTGGGACCACCTATTACTTCTGCCTATTCTACAAGGTTGCACAAGTTAAGCATGCTCCAGATCCCTTATTTAACGCAGCGTCATCTATCAGGATGTACGATACATGCCTTCTCTATTGTTGCACCTGTCCCCCTACTCTGAGGTTCAGGTGGCCCCATCCTACTGGCCTTTCATAGAGTGAGGAGGACGTGGTTTTCTCCTTCTCAGTGGATTACGTTGTTAGATGAACCTGTTGAGTGTTTCCTATATTCAGCCTCACCTACATGTTGATTGTGTTTGTACGGTATTTGTGGCTCTGTACGGTATTTATCTTTTCCCTTAATTGATTTTGACTGACATACACTGTCCAGAGTCACAAACTGTGAGTGAGGTGGTTTTATAAATTCCTTGATTCCTTAATTAAAATGACAAAAAAGGGACACCGCAGTGTTGTGACACAAACTGTGCCGCTTTGTACTTGTCATGACAGAAGTACCAAGGGCCTGTGTTTGTGTCACAACATGGCAAGGCATATTTCATCTCTTGTCCCTTCTTTATTCTTGGGGCTTTGATAACACAATCATGGCCACCATCTTGCCTTTTTCACACCCCACCCCACCCTTAGCATGGACACTCCTGCAGGAATGTTAAAATGGTGGTGCAACTGCCTTGTCTTGCCTAAACAAAAGGTTGGCTCTTCCTATGTTGATTAACTCAGGGTGGGCAACCTTTGGATGGATAGAGACTGTCTGACATTTTGGGGGAGTTTGGAGGGGATCACAGAGACTAGGTTAATGATGCACTGGGAGGTGCAGCCAGTTTTCATGCAGCCGTGGCCACCTTCTCTATGTTTCTGGTCCTGCTTGCTTGTTATTTATTATTTAATATTTATTTTATTTTATTAATTTATTAATTAATTTATATTACTAATTCATCTCTTTTATTATTGTGTTAATAATACTATCCATTATTATTAATCCATTAATTATCATAATAATTGTTGTTGTTGTTGTTGTTGTTATGGATAATCCTCAATTAAATTCATAGTTTAAGACTGATAGAAGCTTAATAATTCAAGTCCTAACCAAGGACCTAAGAATTATTAAGGTAATATAGGCAATTCCTAGCAAGGTCGGGGGTGAGGGGGGTTGTAAAATTAGGGTGTTCAGCTCTGATAAATTCAAAATTTCCAAATGTTGAGGGTGTCCTTTAGGTATTGCTCCAAGGAGTCCAATTATGATTGGTATAACAGCAGATTTCTTTTTCCATAAGCGTTCAACTTCGATCTGCAAGTCCCAGTATTTCGTAATTTTTTCCAGTTGTCTTTCTTCAATTATTATTATTTGTTCTTATTCATAATTAATCAATGATTGTTAATTATTCTTGGTTTTTATTTTGGTTTATAGTCTGTTTTTTGGCGTTAGTTGGATTTTTTGGTATTTTTGTGCATTTTTAAAAACTTGTAATAAATAAGGTTAAATAAACTTTTAACAAAAAGAATAATAATAACAATAATAATAATTTATTGAACTTGTATGCCATTCAACTCTCAATGATTCTGGGTGGCTTACAACAATCAAAGAAAGTACAATAAAATCAATAAACATAAATTAAGATAAAATAATGCCTCTTTTGTCCCCAGTGAGTGGATTCGTTCCAGGTGGACAACATGACTAGCATACCTTGACAAAGATCTGACATGTTGTTTTTGTCATAGAGGGAATGAAAAAAGGATACTATTTCACAGATAAAGTGTCCCTTTTATGATATTTGCATACTTTGGCAATGATCTTTCCTAACCTCTGGCATATCTCCGGATTGTTTTCAAAGATCTTTGGTTATTTCCTGGTTAATTTTTTACATCACTCTTTCTCTGCTTATCTCTTATGTCAAGGAGTTGGACCTAATCATTTCATTATTAGATTTGTGATTGAATCTGGAAGTGAAGGTGACAAACAGACCGAGATACCACACTTTTACTGTATCAAGTAGGAACAGAAGATATCACATTGTTCCCCAAACTGGTGCCCTCTAGACGTGCTGGGAAGTCATGGTGACTAAGGACTTAGCAATTGCATTCCCAACACATCTGTAAAAATGCCAGTTGGGGAAAGCTTTCTCTACATGGGAACACAACAATATTTTGGGGTTCTCCCCTCTGGAAAGATTCTTACACTTCATTGGCTTAAGAAATGAGCAGACGAAATCTCTCAGCCAGTACCAAACGTCAAAAAACAGGCAACGTGGAGAATTTATTAGTGCCATGAAATTCTAGGCTGCGATGTGCGTGACTGGGACTTAGAGAAATACTACTGTTTTTTATTGTAGATTTAATAGCTGTCGTTTTGGAAAGGGAGCTCCTAGCTAACCCAGCTTGGGCACAGAAGCTCTGCTGAGTTGAGCCTGGGATTCATGGCTTTGGGAGAAGGAGGGTCCCCAGGGTATGGTCAAAAAAATCAAGATGGTGTCCACAATGGTGCCCTTGAAGGTCTGCCTGTTTTTTATGTGCGTCATGTGTCCAACGTACATGAAAAAATGGCAGAGCTTCGACCACATTGTCATAGCCACCAACTAGACTCTTTTGAGGAACCTCAGCAGACACCTGTGTTTGGGAGATCCTTTCTTTGAATGACCAGATGTAGCACCTCTGGATGTCATAGCCAAACTGAGGTGGGGGCATCTATGCATGTTCCAAGATATTCTCCCTAGCTGACCTTACATAGGTCCTACAATCAGCCATTGAAAGTAGAACCTCTTGGCCCTGGTTCGTAGAGTACCAAGCAACCAACTTTGCTCATGTAGTAGATTTCTCCTTTGAGAATGTAGGTGGCCCTTTTCCTACATTTAACCAAGAGTGATTCTGCTGGAACCTCACGTCTGAAAGGTGGGGAGGCAGGTGTCTATTTGAGAGGTGGGACCCTTGGTCATTCTGTTGCTGGACTGCAAACTCCAGCATGGCAAATAGGGAGGAAGGCTTGGAGTTGTAGTCCCGCAACATCTGGAAGAGCCACAGGATGCTCCTGTTTGATTTGAAAAACTGGCAAACCTCCCTGAGCTAAAATACCCACGCTGGGAAGGAAAAACAGCCGAGGTCTGGAAGTGGCCAAAAGTGGAAAGAGGCAGACAATTCGATGCTACAACCCTCTCCGCCGTTGTGAGTTGTGCCATGTGTGTATTTAAACTAAACTCTAGTAATAATGTCTAAATGTGCACCCAGCCATACAGATCAGCATATGCAGAGTTAATGCAACCTCCTTTTCTTTTTGTAATACTTTTAGACCGAATGTGCTCTCACTCCTCCTTTTTCTTCTCCCCAGGAGAGAAATGTCAGTACGATCCCTCTTTTCGGGGTCCTATCCAGAAGAGGTAAGAACACCTTGTGCTACGAAGGGATGACTGGAGCGCCAACTGGTAGATTGATGCTGGTGGAGCTAAAGATGAGGGAAGAACTAGGCTGCTCAAGAGGGAAGAAGGGAGGCCTATGAATAAGACATCTGTGTGCAAGTGGGGCACAAGAAAAATATTAGGGGAGGGGGAATAGTTGCAGGAGGGGATGTGCAGATCTATATTTTGTTTGGGAGGCGGAGTTTTATTTCTGGGTATCAGAAATTAGATCTGCTATCTGATACACATTTTGGGGACTGAGAATATTTGAGATTCTGAAAAAAAAACTTTCTTTCAAGTAAGCCTATTGGCTTTCAACGGCGTTCACTTCCACATTGGCCTGCTACAGAATGCGTGGTTCATGTTTGTAATCTTAAAGGGGGTGAAGAGCTACTAAATGTGTTTATACTTGTTGTGAGGAAGGTTGGAAGTCAGTTCTTTATATATTTCTTTTCTTTTTCTGTCTTGTCTTGTCTTGTCTTGTCTTGTCTTGCCTTTCTTTTTCTTTTTCTTTTTCTTTTTCTTTTTCTTTTTCTTTTTCTTTTTCTTTTTCTTTTTCTTTTTTTCTGCACTTTCTACTCCCTCTTTCTCTTCTCTTTCTTTAAGTTTAGTTTGTATTCATTTTTACTATTGAAATCAAAATCCTTAATAAAAATTATATGCCAAGAAAAAAGCATATTTAGTGCTTTAACTTCCGGTTGACGATGCATTGACATTTCCCACTGGAGTCGAGTTTATGGTCAGTCTTCCCTGATTTGGCACCCTCCAAACGGGTTGGACTTCGAGTCCCATAATCCCCTAGCCGGCAGGGCTGGTGCTGGCACTGTTCCACCAGCACTGAACCTCTACTCTGAATTGCAGGGCATGACCAGGCTGGCTAGGATGCTATGCAAGTTGAAATTAAAGAGGACTGGAGGGCACCACGTTGGGGAAGGCTGCTTTAGGAAGTTGTTGAGGAGGAGTAGGTGACTTGGTCCCTCCCAACCAGAGCCTGTGGAAGAGCCCAGCATCCAGTGATGCCTAGCAATTATGCTCTGGGTCCAGGTTTGCGTGAACTGCCTGGCGTAGATGGAAGAAATGCACTCTGTCCATAGTATTTAAGGACATTTCTTTTTTCAGACTTTTTCCAGTTCAATGGCTTGATAAAATGTAACTTCCTCAGCAAGGCGTGTGAGTGACCACGTGCACACATGCCTGTATGTACATACCGGGTTAGTGCTTGGATGGGAGACCCCAGGAAATCCCATGTGTGTTAGCTAGCTTGAGAAATTATAAGAAGCTTCATGGGTGTGTGCACGAAGTCACCAGAATTGGAGCTTGATGGCTGAGTCTTTACCATTTATGTCAACACACATGTACGTATAAGTTAGCCTGTTGATGACTGATCCCCCCCTTCCTCTTTTCCAGGAGCTGTACAGATATTATTTGCTGCGTTATCTTTGGGGTCTTCATCGCTGGTTACATTGTAGTGGGACTTCTGGGTGAGTAGCTCTCTTAATGTAGAGAAGAGGACAGAGGAAACTAAATCCAGAGGTATCGTTCCGCTGCAGAGAAACCAGTTTAGTAGACTGCATATGAGAAACGAAGGTGCACACGTAGTTTTATCTCCATAGGTCATTGAGGTCTTCACTGTTCAACACTAATAGAAATTAAAATCTGGAAACGCTGTGGTGAAGGCATTAGACTGGGAGTGTTCTAGTCCCTCTCTCAACCATGGAAATTCCCTGGAGGATTTGGGGCTGACCTTCTCTCTCCCGGCCCAAGATTCAGAGTGGGGTTGTGGGGAAGGGTTGGACCAGGAGCAGGGACAGCTGTCTTCCGGTCCTCCTTAGGCACAGAAGCTATCTGGGTGATTTTGGACCAGTCTCTTTCAGCCTTAGACTGGATGACGTGCCACCAAGCTGATAGATTGATAATGTGCCACCAAGACTCTTAGTGACCACATAGATAGATTTTCTCCATGATGATCTGCCCTCAGTCTGGCCCTTCAGGTCTTTCAACGGTGCTCCCAACACCGCGACAGCTGAGTCCATCCCCTTTGCTGCTGGTTGTCTCTCTACTCTGTTTATTGTGCTAAATAATACTATCACAAGTTATATTATTATTAATCATTATTAGAATTGTTAATAACTAATAATTATATCATTATAATTATTATATAATAAATTATACTGGTCGTCTCTGTGCTCTGTTCATTATACTAGAGTGAGTCTCACATATATTATTTATGTATTTACGGCCACACGGCATGTCACTCTTGTTGGGTGCAAATGTGGTTTTCAGCCCAGCCCTTTAACCCAATGAAAGACTGGACTCGAGAAACTCAGTTACTCATTTATGAAGGCACCTTAGTAATTGAGGACGCCTTCTCAAGAAGAGAGCCCCGAAAAGAGAAAGCATAAATCTTTTATACCTTTTCAACAACAGCATCAGAATCAGAGGTTACATGATGGGTCACATAGTTGAGCATGCGTTCTTAACAGCTAACATCCCATAATCAAAACACCTTTTCAAACCATATGTGTCTGTGTCCATGACAACTGCTGATTTCTGTATCTGGATGCTTAGTGGTTTTAGAACATCTTTATTTTATGCTTTATCTGAATGTACCTCTACATCTCTGTCCTGTTCTTCTGCTAACTAACTTCACACCTGATCAATATCTTCCTCTTCCAACTCTTTTGCAAACTTAACCACAGAGCTTGTTGGCATGTTCTTGTTGAGGGGTGCAAGTTCAATAGTTTATGACCCCAGTCGGACTCTAACTCTATCAATGAACTCCAATTTTGCTGCCATCACTCTGCTCTAAGCATAACTCTGCTTGTGTATATAATATATGAGAGGACGATATAAATATAATATTAAATCATACGCATCTTTATATGTGCATGTGTAAGAGTAGGGGTGCATTTAACTACTTTTGTGTGTGTGTGTGTTTGATGATTGATTGATTGATTGATTATGGGCCATCAAGTCCTTTTCAACTCCTAGCAACCACATAGATAGATTTTCTTCATAATGATCTGTTCTTAATCTGGTCTTTCAGTTCTTCCACTGGTGCCCCCATTGCCACTGTAACTGAGTCCGCCCACCTTGCTGCTGGTCTCCTCTCCTTCTCTTTCCTTCCACCTTTCCCAGCATCAGAGTCTTCTCCAGAGAGCTGGGTCTTCTCATCATATGTCTGAAGCAGGATAATTTGAGCCTGGTCCTTTGTGGCTTGAGTGAGAGTTCTGGAGTGGTTGGTTAGATGATCTATGTGTTTATTTTCTTGGCTGTCCGCAGTATTCTCAGGAGTCTTCTCCAACAGCAGAGTTGAAAAGTGTCAATACTCTTCCTATTCTGCTACTTCAAAGAAGACCCAGCTCTCTGAAAAAGGTCTGTGGTTGCTAGGAGTTGAAAATGACTTGATGGCACGTAATCAATCAATCAATCCCCCAACAATCAAACTCACACAAAAAGGAGAAAGTAGATAGATAAATGCACACCCCTATTCTTACACATGCACATATATAGGTTGCACATGATTTAATATTATATTTATATAGTCCTCTAGCAGAGCCGTGCTTACAGCAGAGCGACATGCCGTGTGGCCGTAAATAAAAAATGTGTGTGAGACTCGCCTTATTTAGTATAATAGAGTATATATACATGGAGAGAGAGAGAGAGACAGAGTACGTGCACAAGGGCTTTCTGCAATTGTCAAGGAATAGAAACTGACAACATCTTCTGTTCCTGTCTCTGAAGATCTAGGAGAACATGCGGTCTTGGCTGTGGAATAAAAGAGTATTAATTGAACCTAGAACGTTGGGAAGAAGATGGCCAAAGATTGCTGGTGGCAAAGCCAGGGGCGGCATGGAAATGTTCAAGGGTCAGCCTTGGACCATCCCAGGCTCCAAGGGTTGTATCTGATTTCCTGAAAAGCTAGTCCTCAGATGCAACTTCCTTTGTCGCTCAAATGAACGGCTGCTGACTAGGATAGCCTATTATCACTCAGTCATGCATTTCCTGGGAACAGGGAATAGATCATTGTTTTGACAAGCCTGTATTTTAGCTTGCCAACCTTCAGCACTGTATTCTGTAAGCCAGTGTTTCTCAACCTCAGCAACTTTAAGATGAGTGGACTTCAACTCCCAGAATTCCCATGCTGGCTGGGGAATTCTGGGAGTTGAAGTCTATTCATCTTAAAGTTACTGAGGTTGAGAAACACTGCTCCAAGCATTCAGAATCAATCATACAGAAGGTAAGAGCCTTGAGTATGGGTAACAAAGTAGGGTCAAATAGTCTCCTTAACCTTCCTTAAAGGAAATTATCTCTTTTGTCCAACAAATAATTCAGTTAAAAGCCCTGTTGGGCTCCTCAAGGAATAACTCCTCCCTTGAAGGCTTTAGATAGGAAAGATTTAGCTCTCCCTCGGTCCTCCTACCCCCCCCCCATAATAGTTAAAGTATAGTAGTAGAATTGGACCTTTGTGGTTGAGAAACAAGGAGAAATTTGTTTGGGAATAAAAGAGAGAGGGATCTGTAGTTTCCATGTTCTACTGCAGTGTTTCTCAACCTTAGCCACTTGAAGATGTGTGGACTTCAACTCCCAGAATTCCCCAGCACATTTCCAGCTCTGGGAGTTGAAGTCCACACATCTTAAAGTTGTCAAGGTTGAGAAACACGGCTCTCCTGTATGTTTTGTAGTTTTTGATCTCACCTGATGCAGCTTCTCATTGACCTTGTCAACAGCTGCACTGGTTACCAAGATGTTTCTGGGCAAAATCCATAGGTGGTTAGTGGTTATTTTTGAACCCAAGCACAAAGTGATGAAGTAAGCACCAAACTACCAGGAGGATTCAAACCGATGTCGTATCTTTGCATGACACCAAAGCCAGGAATGCTGAAGGCCGTTCTGTCATTGCGAACCAGAGTACTTGTACAGACCCAGTAACCAGCAAACACAGAAATTGTTTCTTGTAGGATATGTTCTTGGAAAACCAAGACATGTCCTGAAAGGAGGTGCCCTGTGCCTGAGATCTTCCCCAAAACCAATATATCTAGTCACCCAAGTCTGAACAGAAGCAGGCCATCTTCCGCCAAAGGCGATGGGTTTTTTTTTTTTGTAGTACTAAAGATTCAGAAGCAATGAAGACACAAGTGGAGAGAAGTTAAATGATCTTTATTAATAAGGAGGCATTAATACATTACCAAGCAAGCAGCTTTCTTCAACCTGTTGTCGGGAGCCCCAGTAACAACAATGAAGAGACCCCAATATAGCCAGCATGCAGCACCTTCCCAGATTAGGTCTGCATCGAAGCCCACAAGATCAGGACTCCGAGGCTTTTTATCCTTAATTTAGAGGATCACTACGTGCAGCTAAGGATGGCATGATAATTAATTACACCTGTTTGCACATCTTATATTTCATATTCCTCCAAAAGATAAGCTAAAACCTAAAACGGGTGGACAGCAGCCAACTTTATCATTCCTGGTATACTCCCTAAATTCCAAGGTTGTACCTTCCTTAGCTAGTAACCATTCGTGCAAAACATCATTCAACTTAAATAAATTTAACTCTTAATAAAGCTTGATAGCTACGATGGCTCAGGAGACCCCAAGAGCAGAAGAGACAATCTTATTTGCTAGATCAGGGTTTCTCAACCTTGGGAACTTTAAGATGGGTGGATTTCAACATGCTGGCTGGGGAATTCTGGGAGTTGAAGTCCACCCATCTGAAAGTTGCCATGGTTGAGAAACACTGTGCTCGATGCATACCTTGCCTTTCCCCTAGAAACCCAATAGTATGACTTCCACTGATTTTATGCTCACAACAATCCTGCAAGGCTTTGCAGTCCTGTCTCCTCGATGTACAAAAGTCTTCCGATAGTTTTCCTCTACAGCCAACAGCTTCCCAAGGTCCAAAGAATTGGAGATAAAAATAGAAGATAGGAGCATTATGTACAGTGGGGCAAAAAAGTATTTAGTCAGCCACCAATTGTGCAAGTTCTCCCACTTAAAAAGATGAGAGAGGCCTGTAATTTTCATCATAGGTATACCTCAACTATGAGAGACAAAATGGGGAAAAAAATCCAGAAAATCACATTGTCTGATTTTTAAAGAATTTATTTGCAAATCATGGTGGAAAATAAGTATTTGGTCAATATCAAAAGTTCATCTCAATACTTTGTTATATATCCTTTGTTGGCAATGACAGAGGTCAAACGTTTTCTGTAAGTCTTCACAAGGTTTTCACACACTGTTGCTGGTATTTTGGTCTATTCCTCCATGCAGATCTCCTCTAGAGCAGTGATGTTTTGGGGCTGTCGCTGGGCAACACGGACTTTCAACTCCCTCCAAAGGTTTTCCATGGGGTTGAGATCTGGAGACTGGCTGGGCCACTCCAGGACCTTGAAATGCTTCTTACGAAGTCACTCCTTCGTTGCCCGGGCGGTGTGTTTGGGATCATTGTCATGCTGAAAGACCCAGCCACGTTTCATCTTCAATGCCCTTGCTGATGGAAGGAGGTGTTCACTCAAAATCTCACGATACATGGCCCCATTCATTCTTTCCTTTACACGGAGCAGTCGTCCTGGTCCCTTTGCAGAAAAACAGCCCCAAAGCATGATGTTTCCACCCCCATGCTTCACAGTAGGTATGGTGTTCTTTGGATGCAACTCAGCATTCTCTCTCCTCCAAACACGACCAGTTGAGTTTAGACCAAAACGTTCTACTTCGGTTTCATCTGACCATATGACATTCTCCCAATCCTCTTCTGGATCATCCAAATGCTCTCTAGCAAACTTCAGACAGGCCCGGACATGTACTGGCTTAAGCAGGGGGACACATCTGGCACTGCAGGATTTGAGTCCCTGGCGGCGTAGTGTGTTACTGATGGTAGCCTTTGTTACTTTGGTCCCAGCTCTCTGCAGGTCATTCACTAGGTCCCCCCGTGTGGTTCTGGGATTTTTGCTCACCATTCTTGTGATCATTTTGACCCCACGGGGTGAGATCTTGCATGGAGCCCCAGATCGAGGGAGATTATCAGTGGTCTTGTATGTCTTCCATTTTCTAATTATTGCTCCCACAGTTGATTTCTTCACACCAAGCTGCTTGCCTATTGCAGATTCAGTCTTCCCAGCCTGGTGCAGGTCTACAATTTTCTTTCTGGTGTCCTTCAACAGCTCTTTGGTCTTGGCCATAGTGGAGTTTGGAGTGTGACTGTTTGAGGTTGTGGACAGGTGTCTTTTATACTGATAACAAGGTCAAACAGGTGCCATTACTACAGGTAACAAGTGGAGGACAGAGGAGCCTCTTAAAGAAGTAGTTACAGGTCTGTGAGAGCCAGACATCTTGCTTGTTTGTAGGTGACCAAATACTTATTTTCCACCATGATTTGCAAATAAATTCTTTAAAAATCAGACAATGTGATTTTCTGGATTTTCCCCCCCATTTTGTCTCTCATAGCTGAGGTATACCTATGATGAAAATTACAGGCCTCTCTCATCTTTTTAAGTGGGAGAACTTGCACAATTGGTGGCTGACTAAATACTCTTTTGCCCCACTGTGTACCACCTTGAGTTGTACAAAAAGGTGGGATAAAAATCTGATAAATAAAATTAAAAAGCTTGACAATCCACCTGATTTTGAAGTTCTCCCCTCCTCCCCTTTCTGGGACTTCAAAGTTCTGGAAATTTCCAGATCCCTGGTGAAAATTAATGGTAAATTATTTAGTACTGATTTTCTCTCTCTCTTTCCTTCCTTCCTTCTTTTTTCTTTTTTTTTTGCAAGCCTGGCTGTATGGTGATCCCCGACAAGTTATTTACCCCAGAAATTCAACAGGATCCTATTGTGGAGTTGGCAGCAATCGGTGCGTTTGGAACCCTGGGAAGGAAGAGGAACCCATCAAAAGGGTTGCTTTGCCAGAGGGGGGGATTTTAATAAGTACCCAGTGTTGGGATCCAGAAACAGAGCCTGATGGACAGGCCAAGATCTCACATTCTCCCCTCTGCTTTTGTTCTAGACCAGGAGTGTCTGCAAGGTGTGGTCCAAAAAGTCAAGATGGCAGCTGGGACAGTGCAGTTGAAGCTCCGCCAATGTCTTTTATGTGCAAGTGCATTAAAAAAAGCAGAGCTCTGATCTCATCGTTGCAGCTGCGATCTTGACTTTTTGGACCACCTCCTGCAGAAACGCTTCTCCTATACCCTTTCCTGCTTTTACTTTCTCATTCTTCAGCCAGTCATGCCTTCCTGTTTCTCTTTTTTCACGTTTTCTCCCCAATCTTCTCTTCCTCTATGACTATGGCCTTGGCTCCCTGTTTTTTTATGTCTGTTGTGATGTTTTACATGGCTGGATAGAAAGGAAATCAATTTTTCTGCCGGGGGGGGGGGGGTAGGAGATTTAACCAAGCGCAGACACCAACAGTTTTTCTGGAATAAGAAACCTGTAATACAGGTAGTCCTCGTTTAGCAGCCACATGTGACTGTGATTTGTGATTTTACTACTGCCTTCTCTATTAACTCTGCTTGTAGCAAGCTGGTTGTGAAGCGTGCAAATGGCCATCATGTGACCGCAGGATGCTGCAATGGCCATAAATGCAAGGATTGGGTGCAAAGATGTTTTTTTCCTTCAACCATCATAACTTTGTGGTTGCTAAGCAAGGCAGTCAATAAGCAAGGACTACCTATATAAAAGTGCAGAATTGCAGTTGTTTTGGAAGGGCCAAGGGGAGCAAATACCAGGTTCAGAGGAGGACCTACTTGTTTGACTAACGTCCCAGTGGTCCCCAGCTGAAGTCATGTGTGAAAACTAGGTACAAAATAATGCCCAGCGGTTGGTTAGGTAGATGTACATTGAGAACTGATGCAACCCAAGCATCAGTTTCTCATTACCAGGATTTATTTCTTTTAATATGTTCTTCAATCTCTCTTTTTTTGTTTAGTGACAAACCGTATCTTCTCTACTTCAACCTCATAAAATGTGTCATGGACCTAAACCCATTGGCAGTGGCAATGAAAGGTTTGCAGTGCCCTACCACACAGGTAAGACCTATTCTGGGGGTGGGGGTGAAGGTGGTACCGATAGTCCTCAATTAGTGATCATAATTGGGATTGGCAACAGAGTTAAGTGAAGCAGTCACTAAGTGAAACCGCGACTCTGCTTATGATCTTACTTCAGCTTTCCTTTGCTTTACAGACCCGCAAAGGTCATAAATGCAAGGACTGGTTGAAAAGTTACTTTTCCATCACTGTTGTAACTGCGAACAGTCACTAAATGAGGCTGTTGCTAAATGAGGACTACCTGTATATCTGCTTTTGAGCATGTCCTGCAGGCACCTTTGGGGCCTGCCAACCTTCTTATCCACGATTTGTTTAAATGATGATTTTTTTGATTAAAGTTTACAGATATAAAGATAAAAAACTAAGGAAAAGAAAAGAAAAAATAAAAAGTACAGAAAGAAAAAAAGAAATAGTAAATTGTAAAATAGTAAAAATAAAATAAAAAGGAATATATGTATGTATGTATATTCCTTTTTATATATATTTTCTTATCCACAATTTTAATGTTTAGGGTTGTTTTAAATGAAAAAAAAAAGGGAAGCTAGCAGTAAGGATTTCCCACAATGCCTCTGGAAATGGAAATGGAAATTTCTACTTGAATCCACCTTATAGCCATTCTTGCGTCATGAGCTGGTTAAGAGCCAAGAACGGAGCCATGTTATAAAGTTGACAATCTCAGTGGCTCAGGAAGGGGCTTGTTGGGAGCCATTCCTTCCGGGACTCAGACATGATGTATAATCGGAATATTGGTCCAGAGGAAATCTGGGTTCAAACTGGCTTGGGGGCTTTGAGCCAGGCACTGTCTCTTCCCCAGTCTGCCTTGCAGGATTGTTGTGAGGATAAAATCAGTGGAAGTCATACTATTGGCTTTCTAGGGGAAAGGCAAGGTATGCATCGAGCACAGTGTTTCTCAACCATGGCAACTTTCAGATGGGTGGACTTCAACTCCCAGAATTCCCCAGCCAGCATGGCTGGCTGGGGAATTCTGGGAGTTGAAGTCCACCCATCTGAAAGTTGCCAAGGTTGAGAAATCCTGATCTAGCAAATAATATCTGTCTCATTCTACGTGCAAGCCAAACCATTGCAGATCCTCTCCAAATTGATTCCCTGTGCTCCTTCATTTTCAGATTTGTGTCTCCAGTTGTACTGACAAATTCTGGGTGGTGCCTCCCTCTGCCTTGATTCCCCCAAGTCCCTTACATACTATGAAACCTTCTGTCGTCTGGAATCAGACATTGTGCCAACCCAGCATTGATCTCAAGACGACAAACTTGGTACGTTGCCTTTTGATGGCCTAACCTTATCCTGGGCCTTCCTGTAATCCTGCAAAAGATGGTGCTTCAAGCTTCCTTGGATACTAATGGGGTGCCCTTGTTCCAGCTCTCCTGCCTCACCCCTTCCCCAAACTCTCAGCATTTTCTTGGTTGTTGCTTTAAGGTTTTTTTAAAAATATTTCTGCAAATCTTGGAATATGTGTAGCTCAGGGTTGAATTGTGGAGTCCATGGGGTTCTCTGAGCTTGGTTCTTTTCTTGCAAACGTTTCATTACCCTTACCTAGCCGGGTCATGAAACATTTGCAAGAAAAGAACCAAGCTCAGGGAACCCCAAGGACTCCACAATCTTGGAGTTGTCCTGAGTATGGCAAAACCTCCTTTTTCCTTAATGCCTCCCATCTCATTGCAATATTCCTGGCACTTAATCCCAAGAATCCCCTAGTAGGCGTGATTCCATTTTCTGAATGCCATGAACCTCTCGCTGTTTTCCCAGACGGTGTCAGAAATTCTCAACCAGCAACTTTGTCCCGAATTCACCATCCCAACCATGCCACGTAAGTGTTGATTCCTGCGAAGAAGAAAGGAGTCCGGTGCCTTGAGATCGCGTTTACCTTGCTGAAATGAGAGAAAGCAAAAGGACCTTAGATCTTTAGGTTTTCAAGCTTTGCTAGAATGCCAGATCCCACAGCCAGATGCAAAAGACACACATCAGGATTAAAGAATTCTAAATGTCCTGGGTTGGCTTATGGTTAGGCTTATGGTTGCTGATTCCTAATCACCTCTTGCCTCGATCACTGCAATACACTCTGCACGGGGCTGCCCTTGAAGGCCAGTTGGAAGCTACAGCTGGTCCAGACTGCAGCAGCGTAAATAGTTCAGGTACACCATGGTACAGCCCTGGCACGTGTGTGCTGTGCAAGCTTTACCAGTTGGATTCTGGCTACGGTTCAAGATTCTGGTTATTATGGCTCAGCACCTGATTACAGGTAGTCCTCGCTCACCGATCCCAATTGGGACTGGGAACTCCATCACTAAGCGCCACGGTCACTAAGTGAAAAATCACATGACTGTGCCAGACTTACGTCACTTCTGTTTCTGTTGTTAAGCGAATCACTGTAGTTGTTAAGTGAGATATCACATGACTGCAACTTGCAAGTCCACACGTCTTAAAATTGCTGAGGTTGAGAAACACTGGCCTAGTGGCTTCATGGTGCAGAAGGAGGGATTGTCCAAATTGTTTTCATGCCAAAACATGTCCAGTGTCTGAAAAAAATAGGAAATTGGAAGGTAGACCAAGAGAGAGTTCTTTGGTGCTCAGGATGGGGAAACGTCTGCATTTGCTTCAAACTGACTTTTAATCATTTGTAATTGACCCTGAGGCTGGGACTTTGCAGAGAGGAGCAGTTCATGCCAATTCTTCAGAATCACTCCTAATTTATACCCCCCTTTTTTTTACAGTTATTAATCGTTGCTTACCTTCTTTCAACACCTCTCAAGTTGGAAACTTTAATGTGAGTGGCATGACACAAAATGAAACCCTGAGCTATATCACAAATGGCACACAGTAAGTTTTTTTAACTCATATTCTCCATGAGGGCCTTTCTCCAGGCAAATGTCTTAGAGGGGCAATTTCTCTCTCTTCCCAGATCTCATTCTCAAGACTGAAAAAAGGCAGAGATCCGTGATCAGATTTCTCCTTTCTTTACCTTTGATCATAGAGTTGTCACCATCAGAGTGAAGTCTTCCTTAGCTTGGTTGCTTTATTCTTTCTGGGGATGTATGTGATCCAAGAAACCTGCTGGCTTTCCCAGAATTAATTGATGGATTGGATTGGATTTTTTAGAACGCTCTGATCTCCAAGGATACAAATACAATTTATAGTGTATGGTTCGACTCCACCTCAAACCACCTTTGAGTTGGCCATGCACAACAGAACAACAGCAACAAAAAATCCCACACCAAACTCTGTGTATCTTACACAGGATGAAAATACTGCTGGAATTTATACTGATTTATAAATTGGGGATCACTGTGCCTTCACTTGTCCAGCGTTCAATGGTTAGGGCAATGCCATAACTACTGAGGCAGAGTAGAGACTGGCGATGTAGACCGAGCAAACTGTGCTGGCGTACTTTTTCCTTGGAATATTAAACTGCCTGTCTGTATGGATTCCCTTCTATAACATCTTCGGTTTGGTTTCTTGTCTTTGTAGACAACTTATAAGTTCTCTGGGTGTGAAGGATATTAGCATGAAGATCTTTGAGGATTTAACACGGACGTGGTACTGGATTCTCATGTGAGTACTTCCTATAGCAGAAGGAGATTGTTCATGGGGGCTGAGGAAATTAAGAGGGCTTTCTGTGTTATATTCAGATGAATAATGACTCTTGAAGCAATGGGGGTATGATTGCAGCCAGAGCTGTGTGTGTGTTTTTCTACGTTGTGTAAGCGCCGATTCTGGAACTGGGCTTGGAATCAAGAACTTTATTTTTCTCGTCCTTCTTTTAAAGACACCTCTAGTCTTTGTGGCTGGGGAAAACACCTTGAGGAAGTCTCAGATGAATAGGTTTTTCAGGGATCAAGCATAAACTTTTCAAGTTCAGAACCTAAATGGTGGCATTTAAATCTAGAAATGTTCCTTTGTGGAAATTCAATTTATTACAAGTTAAACTCACCTTGAAGATTCAGATTTACTGTGTAACAGTTTGTCACTTTGTTGAAGCAATTCCTTACAATTCAGAACTACAGAAACTATTGGCTGTTTGTGAACTCGCTCCAGCAGATAAGAATTAGTTTCAGCAAAGTATACACCTACATCCTCTTTTTATTAAAAACGCAATCAGGTTTTTCCTAAATATAACGCTCATATATGGATGACTCAGCTCATGTATGGATATATAAGCATTGAACGATATCTAAGATTGCAAGAATTTAAAATTTTAAGAGACTGTCTTGAGCGATGAAGTGGCTAATGAGTTGGTCCAGATCGTGAAATTAAAAAGAGATTGCTAAGTACTCCAAGATGATTTTCCCAAACTAGTCAATGGATCTTAAAATGACAAATGCCAATTAAGTCATATTATACAAATTACATAAATCTGTGGTATCGTCGCACGTGGAATGCTGCGTATTGTTTTGGTCACCACATTTCAAAAAGGATATCGAAGAGGTTCCTGTTCAAGATGGTGTTGTAAGTCGCTCTGCAGTGAGATGATAAATTTGAAATCTAAATAAATCACACATTTGAAAAAATAAATTTGAAATCTAAATAAATAAATAAATAAAATCATCAAAGGATTATTGGGCATCTCCCCACATTTCTTCTGCTGATAATTATTTGCTGTAATAATTATGATTATCAGAACCAGAAAGAAGTGGTCACTGAAGTTGGATCACCAGAAAGAACAGGTTCATGATCTGCTTGGATGACTTGGCACCCAAGAACGTTCTGCCACCGTCTTCCTTTCCTAAAGTAATCATTTTGCCAGCTGTTGAGAAAAATGGCACGGCTGCTGTCCTGGAGATTAAAGGCATTATTAATACTCTAAGCTCTGGGACGGATGTGGCTGAGGACACAATATCCCAGTTGAAAGTTGGTTGAAAGTCAGCGGATGCATCTAAAATTGATTTGCTAAAGGTGGTTAAAACTCTTCAGGACAACATAATCCCTCTGGAATCTCCCCCTTGCTGGGCTAACTTGTGTGTCATCCAAAATCTGGAGGAGGTTCTGAAAAAACAGAAGGTTCATTTTACTGAAGCTTTAATGGGGAGAAACAAGCTCATCTCAAATCCTACCAAGATACAGCTGCTGTTTGTATATGAACATCTAGGATTTCCAGAGACATCAACCCTGATGGTTATTGTAGATGGGGGCCCTCCTTCCACAAAGGAGCTGGTCCATTATACATGGCTCCTCCTTGACTCACAGCTGTTGATAGAACAATAGGGGAAACCCATGCAGAGGAGGGCCTTCAGCTATAACTCACCTGCCAGTTATAGCCCCATCTGGACCAGGAAGCCCTTGTAATGTTAATTCATGCCATGATCACCACACAGCTGGATAGCTGCAATGCCTTGTATTTGCAATGCCTTGAAGACAAAGCTCCAACTGGTTCAGCCATGCCATCGGTTATGGAAACCTGCAGCAGAATTACTCCCATCCTGAGATCATGCATTGGCTGCTGGTATCTCCCAGACTCAATTCAAAATGCTGGTCATTGCCTATATAGCTCTATACAACATGGCACTGGATACATCAAGGACTACCTTGACAATGACTTTGCCTATCCAGTCCAAACATCTGGAGAGGTCTCATGGAAAGTCCCTTCCTCATTTGAGATACAGGGTATGCACCAGGCATCAGGACTTCTTGGTGGTAGCCCCCACTCTCTGGAAATCACTTCTCCTGAAGGTGAGTCTGACCCTAATATTGCTCTCCTTCCCAAAGGAACTTCCCAAAAAGCCATCTAAAGATGGCTCTTTCCATGGACCCATGGCCCTTGGTATGATTGTAGGCAGCTATTGAGCTTTTCATGGATTGTTAGATTTTGTTTCTCTTCTGAGTTTTGCTACACAGCACTCAGAGTCTACCAAGATTATATACAAGCATGGTTAATAAATCAATGTATAAAGAAGCTGGGAAGTATTGCCAGAAAATGATCAGCTAGATACTAAGACGTTCCAGCTTCTCCCTTTTTACTACTGATAAGCCCTGACCGTTCGCTGCAGGGTTCCTTAGATTTGCCATGGGGAATGAAATCTGAAGAAGGCCCTCTTGGGGTGTGCTGTTGGATGGGTACCATGGGCATCCACGGGGCAGGGGGAGGGTGGGTGTCATCAAGATGGTGGCTGCAACCACACAATCAACCAGGTTTCTGGCTATCACTGTTCTGGAATTACAAACTCCACTTAAAAGTAATTTCAGAACCATTTGGAAGCTGGGGAAAAAAAACTCCTCCTTGAAGCTTCCATTGAAAAATGTAGATCTTTTCTATTTTCTCTGATGTTTACTAACAGACTGTTTCTCTTTGGCTCTCAGTTATACTTATGCATTTACTTCTGTCTGGTCTTGGTTACAAGAAAAGTTTTGCCACTGTACCATTCCTCTTTCTTCTCTCTCTTTGGTTTTATCCTCTCCTTTAAATTAGCCTTTATTAAAGAAAACCCCCTTTATTAAATTTTATTTTCATTTCCAGTTGGGTTCATGCAGTGTGGATAATAATAATAATAACAGCAACAGTCACACAGGGATCTGATGTGATGGCTTGCTTACCACCAATTGGGGTTTAGAGAATTTGATTTTAATTTTATCACTGAGGTATTTATTTATTTTATGTTTCCTCACTTTTGTGTGAGGGTTGGTCTTTTGGACGCAATCAGATCTCCTGTGAATGCATTTCAGATGTGCCCTTTTTCCCCTGATCGGTGTTTTAAAATATCAAAGAGCAGTGTCGTTTCTAACATGAATGCTAAAAGACTGGTATCTCCTGACAATTGTAGATGGTCTTAGCTAAGTTTTTTTTAAAAAGAAGAGAACTGAAATTGCTTTTTTCAGGACACCCATATTTTTCCTACAAACGGCTTTTACGGAAAGCTTGGGCAGAAAAGGTGAATTCTAAACACGAGAGAAGGGTTGCTATTTTATTTAGTAGATTTTCTAACCTGATGGTTGAAGAAGAAATATCAGATTGGGTAATCAGAGTTTAGCACTTCTAGATTTATCTGGTTCACCTAGAGACTCTCCAGGACAAGTACATCATGGTTTTCAATACTTGTATACTAAATCGGAGAACCATAGAATAATTGGAGGTAATTTGAATCCAACTTCAGATCTGTTTTTAAATAATACCTCATTACCCATATTGTATTCTCGGATTCATAATATTCCGTATGAATGACATGTTTGAATTTAATTTAGTGGCTATTCAACATTCTAGTGATCCACATGGGGAACATTTTTTCCTTTCCTCTGCACATAGGAACTGTGTTTGTATAGATGATTTCTCATTCTTTGAGAAGTTTAACTTTGATCGGTAAAAAAGCCTGCGATAATTTCTGATGATGATATGGCCAAAGTTTTTGAAGTTGTTCTTTTTCATTACCTAATTTCTGGATCCTTTTTTTTTTTCCTTCTTCTTTTTCCCCTTTTCCCTTATTAAAACTGCAGTGCAGTTGGAAGTTGTGCTGATCCTTTAATGCTGCTGTATAAATTTAGCATCATCATTATCATCATCATAGAATATTGTGGAAGGGGAAAAGATTTAAAATAGTTTAGAGGCAACCAAAACTATTAGGGAAGAGAAACTTATTCACAAAGAGAGGCTACGCTATCTGGGACTCAAGTCAGATCATGAGTGGCATGTAAAATCAGGCACTGTACAGAAAATTTGGACAATTTTCTAGAATTCTCAGAATATTAAAATTCAAGATTATCCATTGAAGCAAAATATGGGCACGTTGAAACCATCCAACCAACCAACCATAAATACAGTAAACCCTCCATTGAATAGACCTCGGTTTAGCTCTTTCAGATACAATGGATGACACTTTCTTTCAAACTGCACCCTCATTTAATGGACAAATATTGGTTAAATAGAGGGTTTGTCTATTATATCAAGGGTTGGTCTGTTAAATCAAGGAGTTACTACAGTGATGCCATTTACATCATTTAAGTAATTATGTAAGTGGCATAAATGGATCCAAACGACATAATTTGGATTGAATGAACACCCCCTATCCCCAAGTAGTCTGCTAAATCAAGAGACTGGAAAAACAATGGAGTATCAAGTTATTAGTGGCTACTAGAACTAGTAGAAAGTCAGTTTGGTCTAGCAGTTAAGGCCCTGGATTAGAAGATGGGAGGCTATTCTTGCCTTAGGCACAGAAGCTGGCTGGGTGACTTTGGGCCAGTGTCTCTCTCTTGACCCTAGGAAGAAGGAAACACTTCTGAAATGTGGCCAAGAGAACTCCCTGTAGTCACAAGGAGTCAGGGTTGACTTGGTGGATTGTAACTAGCCGTGGTGCCTGTTTGTTATCTCTGAATAATTGGCACTACCATTTAAGCACGAATTGGTAGGGAGCAACAATAGAAGTCGCTCTTGCCATCCTGTCCATGCTTCCTGCTACAGCCTGCTGGCCACCAGCTGACCACCACCAAATGCTGGACTAGATAGCTCCTTGGCTTGACTTAGCAAAGCTTTTCTTTGTTTCTCATTCCTTTAAGGCAAGAAGATTGGGTCTGAGTTTGTCGGTCAAGTGGGGGTTGGAATGTGCATAGCCCCACCAGGAAATAATTCAGAATATCCTCCAGTATTGTTTTGGGTTTATCCTACTGCTCAGGAATAGTGAAAGGAGGGCCTGGACAGAGAGATTTGAGTTTAGAAGCAAAACAAGTGGAGAAGAAACTCACTCTACCCCATCCTTTCTCTTTTATGTTATTCTCTTTCCAGAGGTCTCCTGCTTGCCATGGTGCTGAGTCTCCTATTCCTCCTGCTGCTGAGGTTCATTGCTGGAATCCTGGTGTGGGTTCTCATTGTGGGAGTGATAGCCATCACTGCATATGGTGAGTAAAATGAGACCAAGCAGCTGAACCAGAGATCTTAATACGCTGCACCAAACTGATGAATAGGTCAAAGGTGCTACCACAGGAGAAAAACGTGGGCAATGGTTTGGTAAACCTTTTTAAACTGGTCAGGTCCATCACGTCAACATTTGGTGAATGGGCAAGGCCTCTCAGCAAGCATTTGGGGAGTGTGCTATGACAGATCTTCCAAATATTCCAGGTAGACTACCCAGTTTATAGATGTTTATACTTAGGATGGGGAGAACTTCCTTTCTGCCCAAACCTTGAAGAAATGTCCTCAACAGAAGGTATAGTATTGGCCTAGATGATCAGAAATCTTCCAGGTAGGCTACAGCTTGTCCAATTCCCAGAATTACACTTTCCCCTACTGACCTATCCCTTCTGTTCCGTTCCATTCCATTCCATTCCATCTTTACAGAATATGGACTAGGAAATAGGAGTTTAATTCCAGTTTAGTTGAGAGAGTGGCTTGCCCAAAGTTTCCATGGCTGAGAGGGGACTAGAACCTGGGTCTTCCTAGTGCCAGTCTAATACTATAACCACTAGCCCACATTGACTCTTGGGCTGAGAGAGAGACTGGCTCAAAGTCTTCGAGGGAGCTTCTGTGCCAAGTGGGGACTAGAACCTGGATCTCCTGAGTGCTAGTCCAACCCCTTGACCACTACAGAACACTGGCTCTCAAATGTGGGGCCTTTGTCTTACATCAGTTTCATGTTCCAGCTCCCTAGAGTGCCATGGTATCTCAACCATCACCAAGATGTGGTGCCTTGGTGCCATGATGTCATATCTTGGTTAGTTGCTGCAAGAAGGGAGGTTGTAATGGGGAAAGTAGTGTTCTGAAACAAGATGGGGAGGGGGGAATGGGACTGGAAGAATGTTCTTGTTTAGGTTTATTTCATCAGTCTTTCTTTTTTCCCTTCCAGGAATCTACCACTGTTACATGGAATATGATGTCCTCAACAAAAAGGAAGCCACTATCCAGACCATCGGATTTACCACCGACTTCAGTCTTTACGGCAGTGTCAAGGAGACGTGGTTGGCCGCCTGTAAGTCAGGGCAGAAGACTAAGCTTCCTTTGGCTTGGTTGGCCAAGGGCACAGATGCATCACCTTTTGGGGGGCTTGTGAATGTGGGGGGGCGGGCAAGGGCAAGAGGATCTGATCAAAGCAAAGAAAAGGGTGTGTTCCATGTACTACCCTCCATACATATTTTACTTAAACCTCATCCTTTTTTAATATTGATTTCTCAGCCCTCTCCCCTTCTTACCAAAATAGGTGGGAGAAACCCAGAAGGAATTGAGTGCCAAATATCAAATACAGTACAGACGAATCAGTCTCTGAAGCAGTGTTTCTCAACCTTGGCAACTTCAAGATGTGTGGACTTCAACTTCCAGAATTCCCCAGCCAGCACGGCTGGCTGGGGAATTCTGGGAGTTGAAGTCCACACATCTCGAAGTTGCCAAGGTTGAGAAACACTGCTCTGAAGGGATCAGCGATGGTAGGATTGCTACTTAAGGCATTTAGAGTCAATTCCTTAACAGACTAGATTCATTTTAGGCCCTGTGACAATAAAGACCGGATCCTCCTCAGAGAATACAAAAGCTGCTTGCCTGCTTTTCGAAAGCCATTTTTACAGCTGAGGTGAGCTCCTCCCACCACTTTGTCATTTGCTTCCTAAAACCGACAACCAGTTTGGCTGTGATGTCATTTTGCTCTTGGATTTGGGCAGCCAGCAGTAGGCAAGCGAAACGTGTTGCGCTAGTCCTCAAAAGAATTCAGCTGGAAGCTACCACTTGCAATCTTCTATACATAGTGACTGTGGCTGTGTTTAGTTTGGTATGTGCGAGTAATTTCCAAAGGCGAGAGGCCCAATGCTATAGTACGATGTACTGTAATGTTAAGCTCTCCTTGCCCTCTTTCCTTTTTTAAAATTTATCTTCCTTTTCCCTTGCCTTTCCTTCCTCCGCTGACTTTTTCCACTTTTGGACTGCAGCCCTTGGGTTATCCATACACAACCTGAACGTGATGGCCCAGCCTTGTTCTACAAGTGTAAAGAGGCATGAAAATGTTCTCCCTTTTTAAAATTAAATCTGCTAATTCAGAGAATGGGATTCCCTCAACAGGTTTCTGACCTGGGATTATCTTCGGCCGGCTGGGCTATGAATCTTCTGGTTGTTTTGGAGTTCAACGCTTCTTTCGTTGAGGAGCTCCAGAATGAAAGGCTGGATGGATGGATATAAGTGTGTGTGTGTGTGCACGCGTGCGTGTGTGTAATGCATAAGCTTCACCCATTTTATTATTTGGAGACAGGTTTGTACTAACTATGGCTTAGAAATGCAAGATAATAGCAAACTTACAAATGAATAATGGGCCAATCATGGTTTTGATCTTCTCAACACTCATTTGCATCCATTCTCGCCCATTGTCATGATGCAACAGCCTCTCCAGAGTCATAATCTATGCTTTGCCATAGTCTGCATAATCTGCCATGGTGCCCAGAAGTCCCTCAAGACCTGGTTATGTCACCAGGCCTGGGGGTCCCAGGGAACCAGAGACATTCTTAGATGGCTCCACTGTGGTTGGTATTTTACTCTCTCTGTGTGGTTTGTATGTTTTAAATTTTTTATATGTTCATTTTTAATAATGACTTTTTATATCTTTAGAATGACTGTTTTTTAATTATTAAAATTGGTGGTTTTATCTGATTGTTGTACGCTGCCCAGAGTCGCTTTTTGTGAGATGGGTGGCCATATAAATGTGATTAATAAATAAATAGATAATCACAGTAAGTTTGTGAGTCACACTGAACTGTAGTGAAGAATACCTGGAAGCTGCAGCTGGTTCAGAATGTGACAGTGTGGGCTGTTATGGACACATCTTGGTGCACCTGTTATTTCTCTGCACCATGAGCTACGCTGGCTTCCAATGTGTAGCTTTCTGGCTGTCACCTAGAAAGCCCTTGTTGGCCTAGGGACAAGCTATTTGTGGAACCACCTCTCCCCAGTTGTTTCCCATTAGGTCTGTCAGGAGACAGATGCCGTGGATCCCACTGACTAAATAATGTCATCTAGTGGGACCCAAGACATGTGCCTTTTTGCTCACTGCCTCTGCCCTTTGGACCACCATCCCCCTGAGATTTGATTGACCCCAACTCTGCTGCTGTTCTGTAAAGCATTGAAGACATGGGCGTGTCCCTGAAAGCTAGAAGTGAGAAGCTTAGCCTGGGAGGACAGGAGTAATGCATAGACTTGGGGGTGGGGGTGGGAAATGGACCCCCATCCAAGATTTGACATTGTCCACCAACTGTAGCTGCAACTGCATGGTCCATCAAGCTGTAGCTGTAACTCTGGGTTCACATGAACCCATGAGCTAAATCATGGTTTAGGTTAAGTGTTGACAGTGATACTACCACTGTATCTATACTAAATTTGTTTCATTTAGGCTCATCCTGAGGTGTGAACTCAAAACTGAAATTTGTAAACCATGGCTTAGTGTGACTATCTAGATACAGTCACACTAAGCCATGGTTTACAAATTTCAGTTTTGAGCTCACACCTCAGGATGAGCCTAAATAAATCCCATGATGGCTTAGCTCATGATGTCAGCCCAGCCTCTCTTTGGGGTGATTTAACCGAAAGCTCTTCCTGTCTCCTTTTCCTCTCTCTCCTCCAGTCATTGTCCTCTGCGTGGTGGAAGGCATCTTGCTGCTTTCTGTCTTGTTCCTCCGCAAACGGATCTTCATCGCTATCGCCCTGATCCAGGAAGCCAGCCGGTAAGTGGACCCCTACAATGCGTTGATGTCCCTGCAGTTTCAGATTCTGGGTGGGAACTGAGGGAGGTTGATTGCTCTCTGTTGTCTCTTTCTCCAGAGCCATTGGATATATGATGTCCACCCTTGCCTACCCACTGCTGACTTTCATCTTATTAGTGATCTGCTTGGCGTATTGGGCCATGACAGCTCTGTATCCTTTCTGATGATGCTATGATCTTTTTCTTCTTTCCAAGAGAATCAGCTGGTGCGACATCTGTACACAAAGACGTGATCATGACACCCCTTTCTATCCTGCTTGTCCTTGACCCTCAAGTTGAAAACTAAGGAACTTATTATTTCTTAATTTTAGCAGCTAAAATAATAATTGCCTATCACTGGAAAACCTACACAATCTTAACAACTGAGATGCGGATTAATAAAGCCTTCAGTCACCATGTCAGAAAAAATTATAAAGTTAAATCAAGGAAATATCAGAGGCAGAAGCCCCAATTCTATCAAACTTAGGCAGACCTTATGTATTAACTTAATTGCAACAGATTATCACCAATGCTTATGATGTTTGGTTAATATGAATGTGGTTTTTGTTTCTCTCTATTTACTTTCGGGTGGTGGTTTTTCTCTATGCATCCTGGATTTATAACACTCAGTTACTTGATCAACAGGATCTTTTAAAAAAGAAGTGTAAACAGAAAAACTAGGAGAGATCTCTGCAATGAAAAAAGAATTAAAATGGCAAAACAGTATAACGGTAACAGAAGTAATAGAATTGTTGTTGAGTAGCAGTATGAAGAGAAGTATAGAAATGTGCTTTTTCAGGCTACATGTGGGGAATTATCTTTTTTTAACATGAAAGAATGGACCTGAGTCACAGGAAGGGACATTCTGATGAGATGTTAGGAAGCACTTTCTGACAATAAGAGCCTTTTGACCCTGGAACCAATGACCCACAGAGAAGGCAGGTTCTCCTTCTTTGTTTGAGAGAGATTACATCCATCTGTAAAGTTGCTATGATCCTGTGATTCCCGCAGGCCTATTGGCGTGTTGTTGTGTGGAAAAGTAAGGACTGAGGTCTTCAGTTGGCACAGGATGCAGATGGATGGGGGACAGGGGAGAAAATGGTCTTGGGAAGGGAAAATGGACTTCATAGTCACATTCCATGCTGTTTTGTTCTGCTCCTCACTCTAAAAGGAAGGCTCTCCCCAATGAATTTGTATTTCTGCAAATGTCCATAAAATAGTCTTTGAAGATTTAAACATTTGGAGAATATTTACTTAGTTTTTTTATATCTATATTTATTATTCAGTTATATTTAACCTGATGGTTCTTGTCAGATTGCTACACATGTGCTCTTGATGGGATAAAGTTAGTCTAGAACAGGGTTCCTCAACCTTGGCAACTTTAAGACGGGTGGACTTCAACTCCCAGAATTCCCCAGCCAGTCCATTCTGGGAGTTGAAGTCCACCCATCTTAAAGTTGCCAAGGTTGAGGAACCCTGTTCTAGAAATAGAGCCAATGCATACATGAAATAAATGAAAGACTTGACTTTATTTCATTGTTTGACTGCTGGCATTTAATGTCTCATTTCGGCCTTCCTACCTGCTTGCTAGTGTGCAAGGACAAAGTCAAAGAATGTCCTCAATGAAAGCACTCAAAATATTGAGGTACCAAATGTCAACTTCACTTCTGTATTACAGTTTCAAAATGTTTGCTTTCAAATTTTGGGTGGCAAAATTTGACATCTGTAACTTTTCAATTCCGTCCTTCTCTGCAACATTTTCCAGTGGCATTAAGCTTGTGTTCCCAATTGGAGGAGGCCAGGCTTGTGTGTACCATCCCATAATGCCCTATCTAGGGTTGTAACTTCTCACATTCATCATAGTGAAGAAGAGAAGGGGATATTTTTGTTTGAAAATTTCCTTGACTATTTCCCATTTTTAAAGATATCTTTCTACTTCTGGAGAACCGCTTTATCGTATCGCCCCAACAAATCAGAGTGCACCAGGTTGTGAAAAATACAGTGGTAATGAAAGTTGCAGTCCACTGGTAAGTGGTCGGATGGAGAACCCAGGTATCTTGATTCCCAGATTCCATACACAGTGGTATGATGGAAGATGGGAATCATACTTTGTAAATCTCTCAATTTTTGTTATGAGGATGCTTTGGTGTTAAGTGTCCCATTCTGGGACAGAAACACATTAAGCAGTCTCATGAATGAATTGGATGCCTTCTGGCCAAACCACCACTTTTTTTTACAGTTTAGCATGATTGGGAGGAAATGGATCCTGATGTTCCAGAATAGGAATTTGGGGAGCTGCCTAAGACCTATCCAATACTGGATAACTCAGCTGCATGTTGTCTGTAATCCAAAGTTTCTAAATTGAATTCAGCTCCTCCCCAGGTCTGCTTCTACCCCTAAAATCACGTTTATAGCAAATCAGCCAAAGTGGAAACAGAATGTCAGTCAAGATGGACCTTTGGTTGGACCCAAAGGGCTTCTTATCCAGTTCGTATGCTAACAGGGCTCTTATCTAGTTCATATGCTGAGTCTCAGGCCTGATGCCTTTGAGAGCGGTTGCCAGTTAGAGATGACTTAACCCAGACTTCAGGACTTGTGCTTCACTGAGAGAAAGAGGAACTGGCTGAGCAACATGAGAATGAAAGTCCAAGTCCACGTCCCTTCTACCAAGCCTGCAGCTTTGTGGAGTAACTTCTGAAATGCCTCTCCTGTTTTGCAGCCTGTCACCAGTATCACACATGTCCCATTATTTCTTTCCCTAGGATTTCAATGTCTCTTCCGGGCTCCCTTGCAGGACAGAGTGCATCTTTTACAAATACAATAACGAGGGGCTTTACCAGCGCAACATCTTCAATCTGCAGATCTACAACGTTGTGGGTTTCCTCTGGTGTGTCAACTTTGTCATTGCTCTGGGACAGTGTGTGCTGGCAGGAGCCTTTGCCTCTTACTACTGGGCCTTCAACAAGCCTCAAGATATCCCAGCCTGTGCCTTGATTAGTGCCTTTCTCCGGACATTAAGGTGTGTAGCTGAAAGATGCTTCCGACGTCTATGGCATTTTCTTCAGCATCCCTCTGGGAGTGCTGACGGCAACTATGTAGTATTGTCAGCCCTTCAAGATAGGCCAGACAAGGAAACCAAAGTTATGAATGCTAATGCTATTTTTACTGTAACAGAATCTTGCAAATCTGAATGTGCTTCACTCCTTTATCTTCATGAGAACTAGGGAAGATCTTGTCTGAGATGCCTTCTCAGGTTACAATTCTGGTCCAGACTCAGATTTCTTTTATCAGACTATTGTCTTGGTTGCAGCTCTTCCTCCTGTTCCTCAAGGTTATTCCTTCTTCCCATTACAAGTATCAAGCACAAATATGGAGTGGCCTGTCTCCAATCAGTGAGAAAATAAACTGAGCTATTACTGATTTCTGGGCTACCTTTTGCTCTAAACTGGAAGACGCCAACCTTTTGAGACCCCAGGCACCACTGATCCTGTATCACCCACTCATAAATCTTGTAATAAGACTTCAGAAATTACCTGTAATGTAATTATTTCAGTGCCATAGGCTCAAGGTCTTGTTCAGAAATACCAAAATATTGTGAGATCTTGTTCAAGAATTCTAAGCTTGGGTATTACTTTGTTTTAATTTGGGGACAGTACAGATGTCAGGGGTCTAAAGACAGCTTGTTTGACCACAAGGTTTAGAAATTAACTTTCAACCTTGTGGTGATCGGGACTAATGGGAGCTGGAATCCAACACTATCTGAAAGACTCTGAGTTCATACACTGATGATGTGACCTGTGCATAAAGGCATACATGTGAATACTTCATCCTCTATTTGGGTTTTCTCAAATGCATCCTCATTCTCAGTCTTGTTATGGAACATTTTAAGTGGAAACTCCTCTGATTTCTCCACAGATACCACATAGGGTCACTTGCTTTTGGCGCCCTCATCCTCACCATCGTTCAACTGATCCGCATGATACTACAATATCTGGACCACAAGTTGAAAGGCATGTGGCAAACTGGCTTGGCTAGATGACAAAATATCCAATATGGGCAATTAGAGAGTTGGGTCTAACACCGCTGGAGTTGATTAACGTGAATGTTCTTTCAAATTCTGTAAGGGTTTGGGAGATGGAATTCAACTGGGTGAGACAGAAATATGTTCTCCAGTTACATGCAATCAAAAATAAGTGCATGCAGAATGAACTTCTACATGTCTGCATTTTGTCTAGTAGGTAGATGGATTGTCACTTTCCATAGAGCCACTTTAAACCCAGCTTTTGCACCACCTTGGAAGATTCTGGAGTGACTTACGTCCTACAGAACACCTCTGAACATAAGCCTCAAGAAAATCTTCCTCTCAAAGCAGTTCAGCCCCACATTCTAAGAGTCAAGTAGGGATATAACCACAGCCACGTGAGCCTTATTTCTAATTCTGCTGTGGCATTTGCAGATTCCAACAATAAAGTCGCCCGCTGTATTCTCTGCTGTCTGAAATGTTGCTTCTGGTGTTTGGAGAAGTTCATCAAGTTCCTCAACCGAAATGCTTACATTATGGTAAGCCTTGGCCGCTACTGTTAAACTACACTGGATCTGGCAATCATTTTGCACCCACCAGTGGATTTTTTTATGAATACATAATTTTTGATGGCTGTGGACTGCAGAGATGAGTGATGATATAATCCTCATACAAGTGGAGGTCTTGGATGAAGTTAGTCCCCCGCCCCGAAGACCTAGTGCACCTGATTTATTCATTTCCCCATTTGAATTCAGGGGGAATACAAAATTCAGTAACCCAATTTGCTATTTTGTGTGTGGGTCAAAAGGGGGTTGACAGCTGCACATGTAATATAATGTCATGGATAAAACAATTCAGGTTTCCTTGGAACTGTGGTATATATCACCAAATTCTGCTTTCTACAGCCCCATTGTCAGTTTTATTTGTATTATATGCTAGTTTTCATCAAGACTGCCTTCACACATCAATTTAAAGTTAACATCCACATGTTGTAGGGAACTGCAGAAGTATTTCTGAAAGGGGATGGCCCAGTCATAAATTTGCCCATCACACAGTACTCCAGAAACTAAACCACAATGGCTGGTTTTATTATAGAATAAGCCCACAGGCCACAATCTGAGTTCCAAGCTTTTTCCTCCAATGAATCAATCAGTCATTCAAATGAGGTGTGTGTCTTTCTGCGTGTGTAGCCGGGTGGGGAGGAGAGAAGCAGGTAATGTTGAGTTTTCAGATTATATGGAGAGGAGCGATAGGACCATCTCAACCTGTATCAACAGCAGGGAGAAATCTGATGCTTTCAGAAAGCAAAGAGAGAGGTCTTATAGCTCCTTCAAAGATTTAACATTTCTTTTGTCTTCTGAAATCCTCCTCCATCTCAGATTGCCATTTATGGAAAGAATTTTTGTGTATCAGCCAAAAACGCCTTCCAGCTCCTGATGCGGAACGCTGTCAGGTAACCAGGGTGGGACAGTGGAGGCCCTCAGACAACTTGGCCATGGGAGGCCAATGGAAATCTTCTCCATTCCATCATTCTCTTCCTCTCAATGCAGAGTCGTAGTCCTGGATAAAATCACAGATCTGCTGCTGTTATTTGGGAAACTCTTGGTGGTTGGAGGAATTGGCACGCTGTCCTTTTTCTTCTTCACGGGGCGAATCCCCATTGATGACACCCGGTTCCGATCCCCAGTCCTCAATTACTATTGGTTGCCCATTCTGGTATGTCGTGGTTGTTTCTTGGGGATTTACCACTGCTTCCTCCTGCCTCCCTGAACCTTCTTAAAACTCTTTCTGGGTGGGAAAGATCACCATATCCAGTCTGGGGTGCTGGATACATACAGATGTTTTAAATCTATTGGAAGATTCTGCAGACCCCCAGCCCCAAATGAGGTTGCTGGCACAAAACTGCAAGGCGTAGGTGGAGAAAAAATGTTGCGTGGGACAGTAAGAGTGGGGAGAAAGAGTCAGAGAGATTTTAGCACAGTGGTAAAAAACATCATTTGTAAACCAGTGATTTGGAATAGAGGCAACTGAATAGCTTCCTGTATTCTTCAGATGCCGTGTGGTTGATAAGGGAAAGAATACAAATTGTGAGCCACTAATTGGCATCTTTAAGAACATGGTTGATAGGAATATTGTAAACTGAATGCCATCCTATAGTGTTCTGAAACTGAAGCCTCACCATCTTCTAGTTCTCTCTCTTATTTCTTTCCTTTCTTTCTTTTGCTTCAGACGGTGGTTGTAGGGACCTACCTCATAGCCCAAGGATTCTTCAGTGTCTACAATATGTGTGTTGACACCCTATTCCTCTGTTTCTGTGAGTATTTCCCCTCGTGTCTCTTGATCTCATGTCCCTAGAGCAGTGTTTCTCAAAGTGTGGTCCAAGGATCCCTGGGGGTCCCCCAAGACTCTCTCAGGGGTCCATGAAATCAAAATTATTTGCCAGCCTATGTTGAACAATGATACAATTCTAAAATCCCATCAAACAATTGTGAGAAGCGGTAGTGGCAGCAAATGTGTTAATTTTAACTTTTCATATGGTAAATATTGATAAATATAACCCATACTAACAAAAGCTCTTGTGGGGTCATCCATAATTTTTAAAAGTGGGAAGGGGCTCTGAGAGAAAAAAGTTTAGGAAACACAAAGTGTATCAGCAATCTGGAGAAGCTCCTCCAGCTGCTGGAATTTGGGAATATATCTGGTGCTGTGGTTAAAGGTAATAGATTTGGAGCAGGGAGACTTGAGTTCTGGTCCTGCCTTGGGTGCAAAGTCCAGGTTTGTGTCTTTGAGCTGGTCACACTCCCTCAGCCCCAGGAAGACATTATTGGCAAAGCCACTTCTGAAAATGTTGCCAAGAAAACTGCAGGACCTGTCCTTGGAGTCAGCAGGAATCAAGATTGACTGGAAGGACCATAACGGTATCTGGAGGGTACCAGGTTGAAGAAGATTGCATCATACTAGCCAACCTGGTGTAAATGTCTTCTCTTTGTCCCTGTAGTGGAAGACTTGGAGCGGAATGATGGTTCCCAGGAGAAGCCATATTACATGTCCAAGTCTCTGATGAAGATTCTGAACAAGAAAAACAAACAGGCCAAGGACAAATAGAAATATGTGGGGGTGGGGGGAAGACTTCCCCTACACGTCATCAACTCATGTTATTGGTCACCATCATTTCTTGCTGCATCATTTCCTTTCATCTCATATCAGAGACAGCTTAATGTCCTTCCCTTCCTCTTCCTACATGTTTGTATTTGGGGGGGCCTTCCACAAGATGACTTGATATTCTTCCTCATTTGGTTTGCTATATTGGTTCTGAAGCCTTGCCATATACAGAACACAACCCACCCATATTGCTGTTTCTCGTGCAGATTGTCTATTGATAAATAATTGGTCATTTAACTTACCTCTGGTGCCATAGTTCCTTTTGAGTCATTGTTTTGATCTCCATCTTCCCAATCCTGTTCTACTTTGGAGGAGGCTGCCCTCCTTCCTTGGTTTGGGACCATTCCACCCATCATAGTTGTTTTGCACTTGTTCCAGTCAACCGTGTTACTCATGGTCAAACCCAGTGCTGTTTCCCTAGTGTTTTGTTCATCTCTTTTGTAAAATGCAACATCCTTTTTAGCTGTATTCTGGGCCAAATCAGGCAGCTGTAAGCCACATCAACGCTCCTTCTAAAACTGATCCTGGAGAAGGCACGTCTGCTCCTGCTGCCAACCCTGTGTGGAACAATCTCAGAAATGTCCTGCTTTCCTGGCATGTTGCGTGAGTGCCCTCTGGAAGGTTGCCCTGGACCAGGTATAGGCAATCTGGTATCCTCCAGATGTTTTGAATGTGGACTCCCAAGCTGGAGTTGGATTCCAAAGCATTTTGTTTGCTTAATCCATCCTATTTCAGCTTTGGTTACCATTAGCACATGGTCGGCCTTTCAGGTATTCTTAAAGCATTTTCTAATGGCCTGTTCCCACCCTGTCTCTCTGATTTATATTTTTATTCATGGCTATTTTTAAATTATTAAGCCCTGTCTATTGTTTAATTTCTGTTTCTGACTCCTTCCCCAGCCAAAGCCTTTCCTTAAATTGCTAATTATTCCAATTGGCCACCTTATATTTCAGATCAAACTGTTCTTTTTCCTGTTTAACCAGTCCTCTTTCTGAATGTCTTACTGACTGAATTGTTCAGTATTGCATTGGCCAAGCTCCAAATGAAGAATGGATTTCAGTATATTGTATTTCTCAGTGCTCTGAATGTTGGCCATCCTATTTCCTAAGTGCCTTTGTGGATAAACTCCATTTCACTTTCTGATACCACAATGCCAATGTTTGGTCTGAGTTTATGATTTGCAAACTACCTTAATTCAGGCCAACTTCCTGTCACCTGTATTTTTGCTTTGTTTCCCCCTGCCCCCAATTTTTACCTTCCTGTGGTACCTCTCGGCATTCCTCTCCTTTTTTCCAGGGTACCGATTGCCATTTTTAAAAAAAAAAATCATAAAAACAATAATGTGGCCAGATGCAAAACACAATCACTGTTCTTCAGATCTCTTCTTATATTATGCAAGGGTGCTGTTGCAGGCATTGACTGTATATAGCTTTTTCTCTGTGTATAATAATGAAAAGCTTGTTTTATACAAAGAATACATGTTTATTAAATATGATTTTAAATAGCCGTGACTGTTGTTTTCCTTCTCTGTGCAAGCTGTCTGCATTTGCTAATATACTGTAGCTGGAGAAGAGTTCACCTGGTTCCAGCGATCTCACTCTTTATTTTATTGCGACCCCTGGTTCCTATTAGAGTTTAGGAGCAACAAAGGAGTCAGAGGAGTGGGATGCCAAAGGGTGGGCAAGGAAGAGGCAGGGGATGAGACAGACTGTTTATCGCAGCCGGGAGACACGGTGGGTTACCAGATTAGGAGCCCTGAAAGCCAGTTTACAATGGAGGGCAGAGGATAGAAATTTAGGGAACCAGAGGCAAGTGAAACAGAAGTTAGGGAATTAGAGGAAGGGAAGAGGGACCAGCAAAGTGAAAGTGTAACCTGTGGTATGATTGCCTAGTGGGGATTGGCCGGAAAAGCAAACAGGTGACATGCCACGGGAAAAGCTGGCAAAGAGGGAGCCTAGGAAAGGCAGTGGGAAGAGAAAGTGGAGTTTGAGTGAAAGTGTAAGGAAAGAAAGAGTTTAAAGCAGTGTTTCTCAATCTTGGCCACTTGAAGATGGGAGGACTTCTCTAACCAGCATGCTGGCTGGGGCATTCTGGGAGTTGAAGTCCACCCATCTTCAAGTGGCCAGGATTGAGAAATGCTGGTTTAAAGAAAAGCAGTAGGAGAAAAAATGAGGAAAGAGGGAGGTAAAACATCACACCGGATGTATACACCACATTAAAAAAAGGGAGAACTCCCACAAACCTTGTGCATCCAGGCATGACATAACGTCACACTCCCATCTCTCTGCGTTGAGGGCTTTAGGGCAGGTGGACTGGGCGTACCGTTGTAAGAATAAACTCAGGAGGAAGCAAGGAGGTAGAAGGGAGAAAGCCAAGAATTTTCTCCTTGGGCGGGATTCCCCTCTCTGCAGCAAAAGGGGCCGCTGGAGGGGCAGAGAGAGGCGGGCATGTTGAGTAGCAAAACTAGCAAAACCACCAGGGATCGGGGCCAGGAGAGGCAGGAAGAGTAGCAGAGACTGGCAGTGTGAGTTGGGATCACCAAGGGAAGGCGCAAGGGGACGAGCAGAGCTCCAGCAGTTCCGTACGTACTGTGCCTTTAAGGTGGTACCTGAACAGCTCCAAAAGCAACTCTGGAAGGAGAGGGGTGTGTGTGTGTGTGTGTGTGCGCGCGCATGCACACGTGCACATGTCAAACACACATAACTGCATGCATGCAAACGTGTGCACAGGGAAGGAGCCTGAATGTTAGTCCTGCAACACCAGAGACAAGACATTGATTTCTAATTGTTCTTCTAAATGTTATTCTTGGTCCTGAAAAAAAACACTGGGGAGATCTGATTTTTTTCGGGGGGGGGGTCTGTTTTAATCATTTGCGTTTCTATAGAGCTGTTTGAAGAGCAGTGCCAAAATCATGTTAATGATTATGCATAACCAAGAGGAGGCTTGCTCACTCTCTTCTCATGGATCTGTCCAATTTCTACCCTGCCGCCATCAAAACACCTCTCAGTGGCTCATATAGAGAATGTTAAAAAAAACAATACCCCCAGTCTGATTAAAATCTCAATGGGGCCTGTCCAAAATGACGTAAAGGAGAGAGAGCAATGGAAGGAAGATGATGATTAGAACAAAGATGGCATCATACGTAAGCTTCCGAGAATGTTCTCAAATTTGGTCAGTTTTCAAGTGTTTCCCCCCCAACACCAACCCAGCAGGAGGGAGCTAGCCTGCTCTCCATGGAAAAGCAGCATCTTCAACCTTCAGCCCCCAATTAGTGGCTTCTCCCTGGATGTTCAGTGTTTTTCAAACTTGGGCACTTGAAGAAGTGTGGACTTCGACTCCCAGAATTGTCGAAGTCCACACATCTTCAAGTGCCCAAGTTTGAAAAACACTGCTGTAATAGGTCAAGCTGATGCTATTTGGAGTAGGCAGACTTGTAAGTACCCATGGCTTTATAGGTCAAATCCAGCAACTAAAAATATACCCAGAAACCAAGTGGTGACCTGTGCAGGGACCCACGAATCGGTGTCATGTTCTCCCAGTGCCAGGAGCCAGTTAATACACTAACCCACTGGACGTGCTGCAATTTCCAGAGAGTCTTTAAGGGCAGCCCCATGTAAAGCACATCACGCTAACCAATTGTCTAACCAAATGGTGAGGACAGCCCAAATCACTGTAGCCACTGTAGTCCTCCTGCATCAGGTGAAGCTGCAGTTGGCATAACAGCCCAAACTTTTATTTTATTGGAATAGCCCAAGGAGTGGGAAGGAGTTTGGTCCAGCAGAGTCCCAAGCTGAGTGAGCGAAATATAAAGCAAATGCAGTAGAAGTGGTGAAGATTCTTGGGGAATCCAACACGAAGTCAGAATTAACCTCTGCTTTAAGAGCGAGGCTACATTCTTTATTATCTAAAGATAATAAAAAATATGCTTTTTAAACAAGGGTCCAAGGCAGCAGCTAGAATTTAAAACATTTAGAAAGGAAGCTGATACCCTCCAGATGTTCTGCAGCTCTTTGCTGCTGGCACCAGGCTGCCAATCTCTGCCTTAGTGCAGGAGAAAATCAATCGATAATCAGAAAGGAGAAAAAAGATAGCGTTACCAGGTTTATGACAACATTGTAAAAGGTGAAAAATGCTTTCTCAACCTCAGGACTTTGCAGCAGGATTCCAGCAGGCCATACCCTCTCCCAGGAATGCATCCTGGTTCAGCTGATGCCCTCAGTCCCAGGTTCTCCAAAGCGTCCCTACAGAATTTCCCCGTTTTCAGTTATATCACTGGAGCAAGATCCTTGTTGAAGACGATGGCGATGAAGAACCCATGGTGATCGTGCTTTCCCACCAGCTTGCTCTTTGAGAAAACAGCCCCCCAAGAAAGCAGAATTGCAGCTTTCCATTTCACATTTAGGAGGTCGGACCACCCCCCAGGATGGGGTCCTGGGATTTCCCTAAGCGAGAAGCCACAGATTGGGAACTGAACATCCAAGGATAAGAGAGGTGGCTTTACTGTAGAAGCAGCCTTAAGAAAAGACCTGGAAGCTTTCTGGATTCTGGGTTGGCCAGTAGTTCTGAAAGCCATAGAAATCCAGAAAATGCAGAGAACCCCATGGATGGTGAAGATAGTAATGCTGAATCTCCTGATCATACTTTGGTTCTGCCTGATCCTTGTTAGAATGGGCCACCCTCTCCTGAAAAACCAAAGAAACCTCAGAAATATCACTTCACACCCTTATTACAACTTTAATTTATTTCAGGCAGTGAATTTCTAAGCAGCAGCTTCTACCTTGCAAAACCTTCTGACGAGGAGCTTCCCTCATTACAATGAGATGCAACCCCATCAATATTCATCCAGCTACACGTAGCTTCCCTCCCCAGCAATGAAAAAAATCAGAACACCGCCTCATCTATCAACCCCTGCACATTATTTCCATTCATCAAGTGCCAATTCTCATCCTTCATCATCTCTTGTTTTTTGGATCTTGGAGGTCAGGTTCAAACGGGAGGAAGGAGGAGATTGCCTGGAAATGGGGGGGGGGAAACACATTGTTATTGCTTTTTAGAGGAACCCCCAAATCGTTAGCATTGCAGGTATCATGAGATTCATTGTTGCTTAAAGCCTAGGAAGGAATGCTTTGGAGGAAAGAAGATGGTTTGCCAACGATCTGGATTGGAGCCAACACTATTTCAGTTGATTCCAGAGCAGGTTGTAGGTAGTTGAAGAAACTCCTAATTGGAGAGGACCTAGCACTCTCAATCAGAAAGCATCCTCTTTAGCTGAGGGTTAGGATAAGAAAATGAAAATAAAAAGATGGAAGGAATACAGAGGACGGTGATAAATGGCAGGTGATAAAGCCTAATCCACATAAAATTCTTTTTCTGAGTTATGGTGGTTTCCTGAGCCTTATCTGGACGTATCATCAGTCTGGGCAATTTTATTCAGGATGGGTGAAGTTGCTGAAAGCCTTCCTGAGTACTCTCTAGCTAGGTTGGGTTTAAACCACAATAATTGTCCCTCTGTCTATCTGTCCATCCCTCCATGAAATTCATTCACCGTCTCAATCCTAGTGAATTCTTGGTGGTTTATAGATATTAGTAAAATAAATAACAGTAATAAACAGCACCAATTACATCAGATCATCAAAGCCAATGCTGCGATATAGGTGCTGTTGGTTTAAATCACTGTTTCTCAACCTTGGCCGCTTGAAGATGTGTGGGCTTCAACTCCCAGAATTTCCCAGCCAGCAAGGCTGGCTGGGGAATTCTGGGAGTTGAAGTCCACACATCTTCAAGCAGCCAAGGTTGAGAAACACTGGTTTAAATAGTCCCAGAAGACCTTCTGGGAAACTACCAGAAGTCAACACACCTGAATGCCATGAAGTTGAGGAGAGGTCCTCTACAAGAATAGATGGAAGGGCCCGGGGATGGTAGACTTTTATTTATTATAAGCCCAAAGTGATGTGTGCCAGTAAACAGTCCTAAGTAGAAGTCCTATGCAGAAAGCTCTGTAGTTTCTAAAGTATTCCAAGAACAACCTTGAGATTCTGAAACATCAAGTTAACATACTATGGCAATGGAGGGGAAAAAATCAGCACCCATCTCAGTCTGAAATTCAATATAGGTAGTCCTCACTTAACGACTATTCATTTAGCGACTGTTTGAAGTTACAACAGTCTTGAAAGAAGTAACTTGTACCTGGTCCTCGCACTTACAACCGTCACAGCGCCCCCACGGTTACGTGATTGTGATCCAGGCACTTGGCAACCAGCTCACACTTATGACAGTTGCAGCATCCCGGGGTCACATGATTGCCATTTGTGATCGTCCCAGCCAGCTTCCGGCAAGCAAAATCAGTGGGGAACCACATGATTCACAACAATCATGTGATTTGCTTAACAAAAGCGGTGATTCACTTAACGAACACTGCAAAAAATGTAAATTCATGTGTGGTCATGTGATGCCTCACTTAACGACCATCCCACTTAACAACAATTTTTCTGGTCCCTATTGTGGTCGTTAAATGAGGACTACTTGTATTAGTTAAATCTAGGCTTCCCTGTTGATATGCTTTTCAGCTCTGATTTTTCTCTCCAATACCCACCCTCCCTCCCTCCCTCCCTTGTAGAGTTTGAGCAGTTTAGCAACCAAGCCAAACCCACAAGAACAAGGAGGACATAGTTGTGTGTGCCTAGCATCTCCAATGTGTAGAAGCTGATTTAGCTCTGTATTAAGGTTCCGCTCCCAGCCACAAGCGTTTTCTTGGCCTCGTTCAAGAGTCTGCAATGGGCTGGCCCTGCTCTCCATTCCAACCCTCTCAGCCTTCTCCCGGTGGCTTACTTTGTCCTGTTGGAACGCGCATCCTTCCCCTGGCCCAGTGCGCCTGCAACCGTTGAAGGATCCGGTCCTTCTCCTCTCCCTCTCGCAGAGCTTTCTGCCAAAAATGGAAGAGAAACATGAAGTCAAACCTGCACAAACAGAAGGAGTAAATCCAGGGATATATGGGAAGGGGGAGAGGGTCAAAGAAGTCAAGATGGTGGGAGCACCCATGCAATCCAAGCCCCCTCCTTTTTTACATGCAATCACATGGCTGCCATCTTGATTTGTTTGGCACCCATGGATGTCCCTAAGTAAATCGTGCCTGCTGAAAAGGCACTTCTTTGGGGAAAACACTGGTGGTGGCTAATCCCGTATGGAGAGAAGTTGCTATATATTGGAACTGGGGTTGGAGAAAAAGAAAAAAGTTGTTAGAGCAGGGAGGATTTTTTATCACAACAAGGAGAAAGATGCAAGATGTATTTGATCAATGTATTAAAAGCTTCGTTTTATTTCGGAAACTGAAGGGAAATCAAATTAAGAGGGGGGAAAGAGGGGGGAAGGGTCTCCTTCAGTAGATCCTGCAAAAAAAAAAAAAAAGGGAATACTGAACGTTTAAAGCTGGGGTAAAAAGAAAGGGAAAAGACTCCACCTGATCATTTCCAATTGATAAGAGATATGCAATTTAGGACTGGCTATCAGTCACTTATTATTCAAGGACAGTTGAATAATAATTTTTTCGATGCCAAAATCCCACAAGCCCCTCTCCCTGGAAATAGCAATAAATGAAAAACTCATAATTTGCTAACACCTGAAATGAGTTGTGGGTTGTGGCCTCCCTTTGCCTAATAAGCTTTGGGGGTTCAGGGCCCCCACATTCTTTGGGGCTCACTTGACTTGGGCTGCAAGCCTAGAGTGGGTGCAGCCAGACCCAGGAGTAGAAATTAGAAATCCTAGGTAATCTTATCTAGAATTCAGCCCCGTTGATCATCTAAACCGAGAAGATTTGCACTGTTGGGTCAAAGTTCTCAAGAAGGTCTCAGTGTTCTTGCAGGCCACCATTCCAGAAAGCAAGAATCACAGACTTCAATCAGGAGTTTTAACGCAAGAATTGGGGGTAAGGTACTGAATCACAGAAATTGTGACAGGAGCCTCCAGCCCCTTTTAATTAGTGAATGAATTAAGGAAGAGAGTCTCTTTAAACATTGTCAATCTCTTCTTTCCAAACTTTTGCAACCTGGACTGAGTTTATGACATTAAACTGAGCTATTAACAAATTCCTTTCCCATCTATTCACTGTTTACACCTAGAGTTCCTCCTGTTTTGTTTTCGGCCTCCTCCCAATCTCTCCCATTCAAGAAGCGTATAGCACAGACAATAATTTGGAGAAACTTTTTGGAGTATTTTTTTAGGAACTTTTTAAACTTTTTTGAATTATTTTGACAATAATTTGGAGAAAAAATTGAGTGTTTCTAAGCCCAAATCTGAGAATCCTATTCCTGTCATTGATTTGCTTCCCAATGCCTTGATGACTCCTTTATCACCTCCAGGGCATGTTCCTTTATGTTCTCCATCCCTCGGAGTCGAGCCAATTCCGTGCAACGCTCCTCTAGGAGAACAGCTCCTTGGCTTACTCTGGCTTCAGCTTGGGCCAGATGCCTGCGGAGATTTGCAATTTCCTGGCCCCGCTCTTTGGCATCCTGTGATTGCTGACGCAGCTGCTCCTAAAGAGGCATAGAGAAGCAGAAGGCATTTGGTCCACAGAGAAGGTATAATAAAAAACGTTTTAAATTGCACTGGCCTATAGTTACAGGGACCATAGGTCCTTTCTTTCAGAAAGCTGTACTTTAGATGTATTGATTTTTCAAAAACTCACTTCTGGCCTTTATTTTGGTCATTTAACTTTTACGGTACCAATGGTTCTCCTGAATGACAGTCTTTCACATTCTCGGGGAGAAAATCTCTCTACAGGGTTGCTAGGAGTCAAAAATGACTTAATGGCACCTCATCAATCACAATCAATCTTTCATCTTCCTGTGCCAAATATGGAAACTGAATTGTCTTTTTAAAATAAATTTACATATATGGTTTGATTTTAGGTATTTCTGTTGGAGTAGGTGCTTTTGTAAAGTTTTTTGTGGTTTTGCTCTGGAATTTTCCCTTGTAAAACAAAATTATAAACAATTAAAATGTTTTAGCCTTATGAACCTCTTTCAGATTTGGCCCTTTTTCAGGTTGGTCCTTTACTTTTTCCAAGAAAAAAAGGTTGCCAGACCTATAGTTCGCCTAACCTTCCTGGATATGGTGCTTTCCAGATGTGTTAGAATCAGGATGTTACAGCTATTAAAATGTAACACCTCTGGAAGATACCTGGTAAAGGGAGGCAGTGTCTGGGGTGGGGGGTGTCAATTGGGTCAGTCTTTCATCCTCTATCCTGGCTCTTCTGCTTTTAAACCAGCAGTTCAGTTTGCAGGCAGGAGTGGGCAAGAACCATCACTCCCATCCTTTGAAAAACTTCCCTCAGCAATTAAGTACCAACCAGGTTGCTGATGAAAGTTGCAGGAGCACTCAGGTGAGGGGTTTTCTAGTCAGTTGGCAACCCTGACTCAAAGGGGGGGGTCTTTCTAATAGAGAAATTGGGTAAAATACCCCCAGCCTACTCTTCCTTCATGGGAAAAGGAGATTGGATTGGAGATCAAAGACAAGGTTGAGGAGAAAGGCCAAGCTTTCCTTGGGGTCCCAGACCACGTGGTGCCCCCCAATCCTTACTTGAAGTTTGTGTTCTCGGGCAGTAGCTGCATCTTCTACCACCTGCAGTTGCCTTGGCCACTGGGCCTGGACCCGGGTCTGCTCAGCCAAGGCCTGGGCCAGCAAATCTTCCTTCTCCTGGATCCGCTGGAGCAACCCTGGAGCAAAGTCGGAGCTGCTGAGGGAATTTGCAAGGGCCTGGAGCCGAGAGAGAGGTGGGAGAAGTCGCATTCAGAGCTGGGGAGGGAGGCAGCCGGCAGAGATCCTCTTTGCAAATGAGGCGTTTGCAATATCTAAGCAGGTATCTTTCTATGCATTTAAAAAAAATCTGGAGCACCCTGTTTTGTTTTCTAATATGGCAGATAATAATGAAAGCTTCTTTCTCATGCTCTCCAAATCCTGGGATGCTTATATCACCAAAAAGGCAAATGTGGGATTCTGATCCTGGGGCAGCCTCGTTCTACACAATTTTTAGCTTTCCAAGTCCCAAATCTGGAGCAATTAATTCCAGTTTATCCTAAAGGATTAACACAAGGACTGGGCAGGGAAAATCCGTGAAGTAACTCTGGGATATTTGAATAGAGGTTACATAAAAGCAAAGGATTAAAAAATATTGAATTAAAAAAAAACAGCTTCTGCCACAGTACATGAGATTAACAAGCAACTTCTATGCCTTTTTAAACTGTGGTGAGCCACCCGTAGTCAGGAATTTGAGATGGGCAGCCATATAAATTGAAATAATAAACACACATACTTCTATTGGGTACTATTCTGACTTCATGCCACTTTCACCAAAATGTGTGTTCAAGCTCACTAATGGTTTAGGCAAAGCAACTGAAAATACAATCGCTGTATAAATAAATAATTCAGTTTACTCTGTTTGTCATATTTGAAGGCTCAGGCTAGCCTCTTCTGCAGCAGTGTGTCCTTCTTGTGCTAAGTCACAGTTTAACCATGGTTCCTCAAGCAAGCCATCCTCTGCCTGGGTTGTGGACCTTAACCACAATAGCTGACTTGCTATTACTAGCTAAGCCCAAACTAAGCACCATTTGGTTCAATGTCATGTAGCCTTTTGTAAACGGAAAGGGAACCAAGAGGACAGTTAGCCTCAGTCTAGATGCCTAATACCACGACAGTGGAGTGATAACTGGGAGACAGGAAAGGAGCCTGTGGTGTTACTAGTACTGCTGGGTCTCTCAGGCATTCTTCTTTGAAACTGAGTTCTCAGCATCTATAGCAGTGTTTCTCAACCTTGAGAACTTTAAGATGTGTGGACTTCAACTCCCAGAATTCCCCAGCCAGCCATGCTGGCTGGGGAATTCTGGGAGTTGAAGTCCATGCATCTTAAAGTTCCCAAGGTTGAGAAACACTGATCTATGGGTACATGGAACAGCTATTCTGCCTCAGGCTAAGCCATCTAACCCAGCACCCTGTTTCCAACACTGTTCCCCCCACAAGACCTGCAAGGAGCCCTTAAGTAGAGCTCTTACAGCATTCTACCTGCAGAGATCAAGTGGTATAGCCTGCCCCAAATATCACCATTCGAAAGCTGGGGATGGCTAAGTGGATTTCCTGAGTCCTCTTCTGCATCAAATGTTTGTTGCACACATCAGATTAAATTGCCGATGCTAGATAAGCATTCCATAAGCAGATTTAAAAAACAGCAACAGGAAGCAAATGTGCCCACTTATACCTGCTGCTTGAAGTTGTCCAATCTGGAAAGGGCCATATTCCATGATACATCTAAAAATGTTTGCGGGTCCAGGTAGGGTAGTGGGGAAGGTGCTGGACTAGGAGCAGGGAGGCCTTAGCCTAATCATCCCTTAGCCATGGTTGTTCCCTGGGGGACTCCAGGCCAGTCCCTCTCTCTCAGCCCAACAACCAGTGTAGGGTGGTAGGGAAGGTTCTGGGCTAAGAGAACAGAGACCCAGGTTCTAATCACCCTTCAACCATGGACGGTCCTTGGAACCCTCTCTCCATCCAACCTACCTCAAAAGATTATGGTTGTATGGAAAAATAGGAGGAAGAGCACAACGTATGATGCCTCAAGGTCCTGAATGAAAGGCAGGATACAAATATAACACATCAATAAGTAAACTCTGAACTTGGGACAGGAAGAGCTACCTCCACATCCTTGGTGCTACTGGCCAACGCTTCCTGGAGGGCTTTGATTAAGGCTTCCTTCTCCTTCAAAGTGAAAAGCAAGGTTTGGCCCTGCAGTCGCCAGAATTCCTGAGCTGAGGCACAGAGAGACTCCAGACGCTGGATTTCCCGATCCTTCTGGTGTAAAAGCTCCCGCAGAGCCTGGGACATTGGGGGAAGGGAAGGAGAAGGACCACAGAAGGTAAATAAGAAGAGCCTCCAGACAAACCAACTGCAGTAGATTGTCATCTAACATAAGCCTCATCTCCTGGCAATATCTAGTAGAGATTTTGCACCCAGGTTTGTTCCTCTGACCTTAGAAAAAATTTACATTACTTGTACAGCAAGAATGGATTTTTAAAAAGAAAAAGAAAAGAAAATAGAACAACATATGATATATCTGGCATGAGGCAACAGGTCAATGCTTCTCTGTAGTCCTAAAGGCAAGAAACTTGGAAAGAAGAAACACAATATTGTTAAACACTATTAGAAGTTAAAATCTCACACACTCAGAAACATGAGAAAAACTACTACAAAAGAAGCCAGAGATACAGTGTCTTTTTCCATCATGTTACACCAAGTCAAACAATCTTCCACCATATTGTCTGTATTACTGGATCCCTTCCCATTTGACCCCAGCACTCATCTGTCCGTTCATACATGCATGGTCTCCTCTTCTGTGCGGAGGCTGGTGTTGAGTCTTGCCATGTCAGCATCTTTATCTTTCAGTGCTTCCTGAAGATGCCTCAGCTGACGGTGCACAGACTTCAGGGCCGAGAAATGGCTGGATAGAGTCTTCTGTAGAGGTCAAAGCAGTTGAGAAAAAGTGAATTAGGAATTATCTTACACCTTGAGGTGGGAAGTAGGATCTATTACCCCAAAGATCCTCAAATATTTCTGATTTCCAATGGTTCAATGACTGTAGAAATACTGTAACAAAATATTCCTCAGTAACACTAAAAAAGAAGACCTAGCTACAATAATTTCAATGTAGGCTTATGCATGCAAGTCATCTCAGTGTTCAGGGAGCAGAAGGGAAACAGATTCCGTGTTTGAGCAACCATTTTATATCTTGTTATGCCAGGGATCAAGGACTTCTGGTTCAGAGATTAAGTTGGCCTACAATCATAGTGTATCTTGTCTGCATAAATTCAAACAAGGGCTCTCCTTCTGTCACTGCAAGCAAGAGTGATGCTGGGGATATTCCAGCTAGACTGCCTCAAATGTAGCTGTCCAGCCACTCTACCCATTCTTTCTTCTGAGCCAGCTTCTCACCCATCGTTCTGCATCCAAGACTACTTGGAAGATATTAAACTTACCATGTTTTTTAAGTATCTCAAGAACCAGCCAGTATTCCCTACATTCAACAACATCTCTGTCACTCATGGCCCTGCTGTCCAATATTGACCTTTTGAACTGGAGAAGATGAAGACCTTCTGCGTGTGACTTGGGATTTCAACATCAGAAGCTTGTGCTTTGCTACCAAGCTACTAATCCAGCCTTCCAGATGTTGCTCATCTACAATTCCCAGAATCTTTCATCTTTGGCCTTGCTGGCTCAGCTGTTGGGAATTGTAGTTCAACTACATATGGAGAACCACAGGTTGCCCATCCTTGTCCAACAGGGAACTTTGGCTCCTCACTTCTGAATCTGAACAACCGAGGATCCCTGGTTGCTCCCAAAGGGGATAACGCATGGCTTTTTCCTCTGTGCAATTTACCTCTAATGCTCGGTCTCTATCTTTCAGACGCTGGGCCATTTGCTTGATCAGGGTTTCCAACATGGGGGGGTTCACCCCAGGTGATCCAAGTGACAGCAAGATGACCAGGCACTCCTGGAAAATAAAAATAGGGCAAAAGGGTTAGAGTTTCTCTCTGAAGGGACTAAATTCTTCCTTTTTCATTATTATTTGGGATATTTGCATCTCAAATAACTTTTTAGTCAATAATCTACTGTGTTACCTGCTGATTCTACATTTTCTCTAGGAAACTCAAACAATACAGGTAGGTCTTGATTAGTGTGGTTAATGAATCTGATGAAATGGTTGCATTATTCAAATTTGCACTATTCAAAGTGATATTTCTATGGAAAATATGGTAATTGGTTCCAGCTCAATGGGAACAGGCAATGAACAATTTTTATAAATTATTTTTTTTTTATAAATTTTATACATTTTATGTATATTAATGAAATATTACAGTAAAGGATAAAAAGAATATACTTATAATTTAAATGTATGGGTGCCAAAGTCACAGAGCAGCTATAGAAAGCAAAATAAAAATAAAAAAATTCTAAATATCATTCCTAAAGCTAAGCTTGCACTGACAAAAACATCTTTACTGTTTCTCAATATATTTTAGCAGCATAGACTGAACTGTTTTCTCTTTTTTTAAATCTTCATGCATATGTTGGTAGACACAGAGCGCTTTACGCACATCTCGGCGAATCTGCACGCTTCAACTGAGGTTAGGGTCAGCATACATAATTTTTTGCTTCACAAATTGTACAGCTCAAAAGATCTCTTCAAATTCCTTGAGAGTAAACTCCTTCACTTGCAAATTACTCCTTTTCTCCATTTTGCAGACACAAGGATTAGCAGTTTCCAAAAACCCCACCACACATGCGCAAGTCTCAACTGCACACGTGCTCGCCTTGCATTAACTGAATTTGGAGTTGCATTAAACGTGACCTGGTATCAACTGACAATTCACGCTAAATTGAATATGGCATTATTCAAACTCACACTAATCATGATCTACCTGCACATCCTTTTACACATTTCCACGGTAACCTTATAACAAGCCTGAGAGGTAGGATTAATGAAGAACAGATTGCCGATCAAGAGCCAAGCAAAGATTTGGACCGACGCTGCTGGTTCTTCAGGAGATTAAAAATGGAGCAGCTGGAACTGTTCCAAATGTGTTATTTTCCAGGCAGAAATAGGAAAAGAGCCGCTGTTGGCCTTTTTACCTGAGCCAGTGGGAATTTGGCTAAAAACTGCCCTCTCACTTTAGCTCGTTCATCTTCCCTTATGATCTCCGTCACCCACTTCAAGGAAACGAGACACATGAGCTGGTCGCTTGGTCTCCTGGAAGGCCAGGGGTGTCTTTCTCTTGCTCAGCTCACCTGTAGGACCTCCTCCTTGCTTTGCAGACACCTGGTCAGTTGATGGATCAGCTGCTCCTGGTGATTCACGGCCTTCTCAAGTGGAATTCCAGCTTCCTATGCCAGGGAGGGATGGGGGGGTGGGCAATAAAGTAAGAGGAAAATATGTCAGCCTTGTGAGGTGATCTAGACAAGAGGCACGCCCAGAAGTACTAGTTCTATCTTTATTGTAAGTTTACAGTAACAGCATCTTGTGAGTCTAAATTACATCTCTTCCTCTTCACCTTTACAGTCCCTTCTGAGATGTTTGCCACACCCACATTCCTGCTGTGGGCTCAGCTGCCTCTTATCTGACATTGTCCAGTCTGCAGCTGTTCCTCCTATTTCCCAAGGTCACTCCCACAGACCATTACAAAAGATCAGCCCCACTAGGTAGACCAGACCAGAAATTCAACTCCACAGGAAGACTAGAACTGTATTTCCTATAACAGAATCTTGCAAGCCTGATTGTGCTGTATCTCCCTGCTTTCTTATACCCCGTTGAATCAGAGGTGTTTCCCTGAGTCGCTTCCGAAAACTATCTTGCTTCCTAGGACTTAAAGAAAATTTCACCCCTCTTTGCTTATGTAACTGTTCTTGCTTCTTTCTGTCAAGGTCACCTCCTTGACGCTGCATTGAAGAAATAAAAAACTTTGCTTCTATCAGTCTGGATTCAGGCACAGAGTTAAAACAGGATAGCAGAGAAGGAACCGTTGGATACGGGATGAAAAAATGTTGCATGTTTTTTAAAAAAAATGCATTTTAAGCCTTTTTATTGTGAGATAGAACAAGCAACTTTAACAAAAATAAAATTTATGCTAGTGGTTATACAGTATAGAAAAACCTCTGTGGGAAAAAAAAAAAGAATCAGAAAAAAGGGATCAAAGAAATATAAAATATAAATGAATAAGTAGGAGATTTACAAACATTACAGAGGTTTTGAAGTTTGAGCAGCTGTAGAAAGAAACAACATCTAAGGAGCCTGCCAGACTTTAATGCAACACCTTGGACAGTGTTTCTCAACTTTGGCAACTTTAAAATGTGTGGATTTCAACTCCCAGAATTCCCCAGCCAGCCATGCTGGCTGGGGAATTCTGGAAGTTGAAGTCCACATATCTGAAAGCCGCCAAGGTTGAAAAACACTGCTTTAGGATCTCAAGCTAGTTTTAAATCCCAGAGAATCTGAATGGGACAGACCAGCATGGATCTCAGTTAATTTAAACCGTAATTCTACTTGCTTCTTTCTGGCTTAGCATAACGCACCAGGAAGGGAGCTGTGTTTTATTGTGGGCAACATAGCACATCTTGAAGCCACACTGTGTCATCAGTTTACCAATGCTATCTTGCTTTAATCATAACTTATCCTTACGTCTGAACCCAGAATCCTGGCTTACACTCCTCCGCCACTTCTTTTTTCATTTAAGCCTACCAGAATCAGTCGACTCTCTTTGGCATCACTGACAGAGGAAGGGAGGGGAACAAACCAGGCATTGGATAATCGAGTCACAGCATCTTCCCTCGTCTGCCACTTTAATTCTGATTTATTCAAAAAGCCGTGGTTCAACCACGCCTGGAATGGGGCTGAAAGGGAGAGGCTGCAATGGGCCAAGCAGCGTGCATCAGACAAACAGTATAAGGCAGTGTTGTCCAAACTTGGCCACTTTAAGATGGCTGGCTGGCTGGGGAATTCTGGGAGTTGAAGTCCACTCATCTTAAAGTGGCCAAGTTTGGACAACACTGGTATAAGGTTACATTCAAGGCCCCCTTGAATGGAGGGGCTGGACTAGTTCTCTTTCTGCCTGCAATCAGCCCTGTTTATCAGGCGTAAAGCTAATTTGCTGCCGGAGAGAATGAATGGGGATGTTCTGGGCGAAAGAGGGAGAATCCGTGGGGTGTGGGGAGGAGTCAGTTCTGCTGCCCTTGAGTGGTACCAGCTTCTTGGGAGGCGCCGCTCGAGAGGAGACAAGGAAGACCCAAGAGCTCTACCTGGCTGGGTGCCTCTCCTTGCTTCTCCTGAAAGCTCTCCCGCTCTCCTTCGGCTGCCTCGAGGCGTTCCTTCAAGTTATTGAAAGTCCTTTCAAGGTCCTGGTAGAGAGACCGCTGAATCTGGAGCTTGGGGAAGGACATGCATTCATTCAAAACTCACACTTCCAATGGGTTGCAGAACATCTTGGGCTGCCAGAAGTCCTGATTCCCCACCTATGCTGGCTTCTGGCCCAGGGCTAAGCTTTCTAAGCTTTAATCTCCTTCTCAGGGTCTTTGGGTAACAGAGACAGTCTTCAGCTGATGCACCACAAGGCTCCTTTCTGAGTTCCCTTCATCCCATCTCCTTTTTCACCCTTGAAGTCTCAGGGACCTCCCCATGAAGTCCATGGGGCCTCCCCTAGAGCAGTGTTGCTCAATCTTGGCAATTTTAAGATGCGTGGGCTTCAACTCCAAGAATTCCACAGCTACGCCTCTTTTTCTGCCAAGGGTGCCCTTGAGATCCTGGGCTTCAGTCCCTGCACTAGGTGTATCCATGGGGGAGGACAAAAAATCAAGATGGCAGGCACCACTGAGGAATTGAAGCTCTGCCCCTTTTTACGGGGCATTGCAGATGTCACATGGATGCAAGAAAGGGGCAGGGATTTGCTTGCATGGATGCACCTGCCATCTTGACTTTTTTGACCTCCCTTGTGGACACCCCTGCAGACGGAGCCCAAACGCTGGCTGCCATGGTAAGACTTTGAAGAAAGAAAGGCCAGCTCTCAGCCTGACCCCAAGGAGGCTTGTGAAAGTAAAGTGCATCTTCCACCATGGCTGAAGCTGTCCCAGAGTCCTACGTCATTCTGTCCTTCCTCAAGAAAGGAACACTGAAGGTTGAGTAGAAACTTCACAGCTGGGATCACCTCTTATGGGTTCAGCCATAATGTGATTTGATTCCACAATCAAACAAATCAATTATGGCTGAACCCATAAGAGGTGATCCCAGTGGAATGTGGGAACCCATCACTATCACTATCTCAGACAACCATAGCTTAGCAGGATGTCTGAATCCAACCACTGTCTTAAACAACAAATGGTGGTTAGAACCAACCACAGCTTAATATAATGCCTGAACTCAGCTGACCCCACCTTACCTCTTTGTGCCTCTTACCTTTGACTCAAGCGGCAAAAACTCATCCATCAGCTCATCATAGGCTTCTTCTCCCACGGGGCTGTCTCTCTGGGGGGTGGCCATGCGCCAGCTGCCCACCAGGACAGGGATCTTGCTGCCCTCTGGGACCCTCAGCCGCTTCCTTCTAATGCCCCGCAGGGCTTTCAGCGCTTCCCAGGCTAGATCCGATTCTGGCAAAGTATCCAATGAGAGCATCGAGCAGGACTCGACGTCCCCCAAGCTCGGGGACCGGAGGGAGGCCTGGGAGCCAGCGCAACACACCGTGGGCATGCTCTGCGACTTGTCCCGGCAGAGGGCGAAGACAGGAGACCACGTTCCCAGCCGTCTCGGAGTCCGGCACACCCACTCGTAATTGAAGTCATCCACCCTCAGCCCGTGGCAGCTGTGACACTGGTGGTTGCGACACGGAGTGCCCGGCTGGCTGCTGTTGGGGGTGTCAGCCCAGCACTCGTATTCAGAAAGGGCCATATCGTCCTGCAGAAGGCGCTGGTACTGGACCTGGGGCAAATCCGCTAGGCTGGCTGAGATCTCTTGGCCCGTGTAGGAGGCAGAGTCCCCGTTATTTGGAAACCGCCGTGCATAGATGTGGCGCAGACAGCGGGCCAGCTGGTCTTTTTCCGAAAGCAGGCGCTGGAGGCGGTCAATGGAGAGAGCTTGAACCCGGGCGATGACAGTATCAAAATGATACACCCGCCCCAAGGCTTGGGCGCATTTCCCGCACAGGAATTCTCCGCGCCCATCTCCACGCTGGGGAAGCTCTCGGTCGAGGACATAGGACAGCACCACCAGCAGGTCGGGGCGTGAGCCGCTACTGTTTCGGCTGAAGAGCCATCGCCGGTGATTCCCACGCAGCACGGTGCCACAAAGGCGGCAGAAATTGTTGGGGCTCTCCATGAATTCAGAAGCGCTGGAGGTGGAAGAGAAAGGAAGCTTGTATTTTGCCACAGTATAGAAACAGAGAGCAAACCCCATCCCATTCTAGCACTGAAGAGGTTCCCTAGCCAGGTAACGAAACGTCGGCAAGAAAACAACCAAGCTCAGAGAACCCCAAGGACTCCGCAGTTCAACCCTGAGCTACAGATATTTGCTTCTTTTGGAACCTTGTAGTTCCAACTTTTCTCAGATTTCCATGGTTCTGGATGGTGATAAATTGTTGCAGGAGCTAAAACTCCTAGACCAGTGTTTCTCAACCTGGGCCACTTGAAGATGTGTGGACTTCAACTCCCAGAATCCCCCAGCTGGCTGGGAATTCTGGGAGTTGAAGTCCACACATCTTCAAGTGGCCCAGGTTGAGAAACACTGGTCTAGATCCTAAAGGAAGGATTTCTCTGCACCCTGATCATTCAAGGATGGCTGAAATGTCTGGATTTTATTTTATCTTCAGGCTGTATATTTTCACCCCTAGTTTTTCCTAATTATAGAAGCTTTCCTGCCCCCCACTCTTAAAATCTGCCATCTCATTTTTTAAATTTCTGGATCATTCCCAATCATGTTCTGGTCCTTGCAGAATCCAGAAACCCGTTTCTGAATTCTTGGCTTCTGCTTGACCACAATCTGTCCTGGGCAGATTCTTGACAGTTTCTAATATAAATTAGTTAATATAATATACATTAATATAAATAACTGATGTCTAGCTGTTCCCAATCATTCTAACTAGGATTAAAGCTAAGAAAACTCTGGAATCAGGATTGAGATAATTACCCTGTTTAATGCTGCATTTCCCTAATTCTGATCAGCACCTCCTAACAGTTTATTTCCTATTTCCAAACACTTTATCTATATGAACAGCACGTATTTACACTAGCACTGTTGGATGTGAACCTCGATCAGCGTTTCTCAACCTTAGCAACTTTAAGATGTGTGGACTTCAGCTCCCAGAATTCCCCCAGCCCCAAGCTGGCTGGGGAATTCTGGGAATTGAAGTCCACACGTCTTAAATTTGCCAAGGTTGAAAAACAGTGCCTTACACATTCAGAGGAGACTAGGTCAGAGAAAGTTAATATAGAAAATTGCAGACTTAAGCCACATTCTTTTTTCCTGGCTGCCAATCTGTGACAATAGCATGGAAAAAGTTTTGATGATGAAAGCAAAATGTATTTCTTAGCAATCAAGGAATGACGAAAACTTTTCTTGGACTGGGCCTATTAAGGAAACAACAAGCATTTGAAGGCCAATTTGCAAACCCCCTATTCCTAACCTAAAAATCAGGATCACAAGGCTAACGCAGTGAGTCATTAAACTAACAGGGCTTAAAACTTGTCCTTAATGACCCTCCACTGAACTATCTTTGTACTGTAGAGATGAGAAGATTAAGTTTCCATATGGTTAAGATTTAATAACATGTTACAGGACTAAGTTAGTTGTACATTAACATGATATGGATGTTTTCCTTAAATTTTAGTTTATCTTAGCAGTAACTGTGTACCTTTTTAGCTTGTAGTATCACTGTTGAATTGTTTTTATTTAGGTCTGTTCAATTCACTAATTAAAAAAATGCAAAGCAGACACAAATTTGAATTACATTGGCACAGGCTTAATACAGGTAGCTTATAAAAATGTAGGTGGGAAGCATTACTTTAAAAAGCAACATTCATTTCCCACTTCTTTTTCCCCTTATATTCCTAAAACTATCTTTCCTAAAACAGTCCATTCTCTAACCAATTTCACATTTCAGGGGAAGTTTTTATGCCTAAAACTAACTAACTAACTAATTAACTAACTGACTCTTTCTTTCTTTCTTTCTTTCTTTCTTTCTTTCTTTATTTATTTATTTATTTATTTATTTATTTATTTATTTATTTATTGCACTGGGTTTGATTGCTGTAGATTTTTTTTTTTAATTATAGACATTTTGGAAAAAAAAACTGTTTGAAAAGTAGGTCCTGCATAACTGAAACAAATACATGTTTTAACTTTTTTATTATTTTGATTTTGATCCTTGGACCATTCCAGATAGCTCAAGTTATGGTGTTTCTTTTCGGTTTTCATTCCAGAACTACTTTCAATTTCTTTATTAGTAAATGTAAAATCAGTTCCAGTTGGAAAAGCTGATAAGACCTGAGAAAGAAGGATGAACCTACATATGTTCTGTACATGATATGGAGTGAAAGAAGGGTGTCCTGAAGGGATGGTCAAAAAAGTCAAGATGGTGGTCAAAAAAGTCAAGATGGTGACCCCAATGGTGTGATTGAAACTCTACCCATTTTTACGTGCAAGGCATTCTAGATAAAAATGGGTGGAGCTTTTACTGGACCATCATGGCCGCCATCTTGATTTTTTTGACCCTTCCCTGCAGATATGTCTACATGTACACAAGATGAACCAGGAAGCAACAGGCAATCACAGATTCTCACTGCAAATCTTCCCACATAGTACTACAAAACTGATTCTCCAAATGGGGATCTTTATGGAGCCAAAAAGAGAGGAATTTCTGCACAAGAAGGAAGTTTGAGAAAGCAGCAATCTTCCTAAAAACCAAAGTGGGGCTCTCCCTCAAAACAGCTCAGTGAAACGAACTGCCTGACCGAACTAACTGCCTGACCGTGAGGAACGAAAAGCAAATGGCATTTGCTTTAAAAGGCATCAGGAACATTCTATGCTGTGCTATTTTGTTGCTGGTCTTATAGATTTAATAATAGGAACACAGTAAAAATGAAGACAAGCTTTCCTCCTTTTCCTTGCTCAGAAAGGCTGTCTGGGTCAGGCAAGTTGGACATGCAAAGCTTCAAAGGGAGCCACTGGCTCAGAATCCAAGCGAGCAGAGGGACGGTTGTCTCTGGAGAGCGCAAAGATGGATAGTTCCGCTTGGTGCCCTCTCTGGATCGAGAAGCAAGGAGGCAGATGGTGATCGATTTATAAGAGGCTTAAAGGTAGATAAAAGATCAATAGAGGGAAGGAATTAAGCCCCAGGTCATACGGGGATAGAATATTTATATGCATGGATAGATCCCACACAGCACTTCCTTCAAAAGTTTACAAACGAGGTGTGTGTGTGTGTGTGTGTGTGTGTGTGTGTGTGTGTGAGAGAGAGAGAGAGGGAGAGAGAGGGATATAACCATGATTTTGTCTTATTGTAAAGAGAAGACCTTATGCTCCAGTTTAAAATGAAAGAATAGTTCCACAAATATGAAATAAATCAGACAATAAATTGCATTAAAGCAAAACAAAGCCAACCCCCCCCCGCCGCCCCGCCACATGAGGGCTCTTGTCACACAGCCATAAATCTTTGCAGGCCAAGCCCCCAACCGCCCAAATCAGCAGGTAACCCTGCCGGTTTCCAGCTGGCCTGGAGCAACCGCTAACCCCAGACCTTGGAATAGGACCTCTGCGTTTCAGCCGTGCCCAGATTCAGAAACAAGAAGGACCAGCCGCTCAGGCAGGCTTCTGGTCCTGCAGCCCCGCGACACCGCCTTTCCCCTCGCCCTTGCGCCGGAGATGCCCCAGATCCAACCTGGTCCCTTGCGCGCGCAGTTCGCAAAGCGGGGTTTGGGCCTCCAAAGCGGAGCCGGGAGACCAGCTGAGCAGCTCCCGGTTGGGCTGGACTTTGAGCGGACCACGAAGGAGCTGAAGAAGGGGGCAGCCCTCGCCCCGGCCACCGAAGCCCCGTTCCCACTCTCCTGCCTGGGGGCGGAGGGGGGCCGCTCACCCGGGGGACAGCGAGGTTTCTCCCCTCGGCCGCAACGGTTTCCCCCTTACCTTTCGCCTGCCCTTTGGCCACCCCACCCAAAGCAAAGGGCAGGAGATCAGAGCACACCTGGCCAGAAGCCCCGCCTCCCAAGCGGGGCAGAGGGAGGGGCTTCCCCTTGGATAAGTGGAGAGCCTCTCGTTTGGGCTTTCTACCCCTTCCCCTTGCAGATGCGGGGGGGGGGGGGAGAGTAGAAGCGTTGCACTGCTTCTCCCCCACCTGCAGGGTCTCGGATAGGAAAAGATTTCTTCCTTGTAAAGACTCCCCTTTATCCCCCTGGTGTGATCCTGACTCAGCGGTGCATTAAATGCCCAGAGCATTTCTGCTCCACCAATTATTCTGTTTGCAAACTGCCACCCCCCCCCCAAACCCCTCACCTACACTTTCTGGAGATGCGCTTTAAAATGATCGCGCGCGCGCGCACTCACCCCCCGTGCCTCCTCTGCCATTGCAACCGGCAGAAATCCACCCAGGAAAACTTCCATTGCTCGGTCGAGCTGCGCCCGGCTCGCTCTTGCCTGTCGCGGGCCCGGGGCTCTCGACCGAGCGAGCCCTTTAACGGGATCGCCCCACCCCGCCCGCCAGGAGAGGATCCGGGATGGTCGGAAAGGGTTCCCTGCTTGTCCTCTAAACCCCGTCGCCTGGGGAAAACGACGGGCGCTCTGAAGCCTCACTTCCGGGTTTTAGCAAACTTCAAAAGAAAATCTAGCGAACGCCAAGTTCCTCGCATCTGGGATCCCAGTGGATCCCTCTGCCACAGCGCCCGGGGCTTCTCCCGGCAAGAGCGATCTTGCCCGCCGACGTCCCGCCCCGTCCCTCGCGGTCTGCTCCTCCGCTCCTTCTTGCCCCGAGGCTCGTCACCCCCTCAACGCCCATCGCCCCCGGACCTCGCCCGCTTGCCTCGCGCCTCCGGGCTGCTTGGCGGAGCGGGTTGCAAAGCAAGCCTCCCCTTCGCGGGTCGCGCGATCGCTCGCGGGGAAACGGCTTCGTGCCCGGGCTGCGCCGCGCGCCGGTTCGCCCCGCGGCCCCGCGCCGGCAGCCGGGCGGGCGGGCGGGTGGTTCCTCGAGTCCCGCAGTGAGCACAGAGCCGGGGCGCCGGGCTGCCCTCCTCAGGGAGACCGGAGGAGGTTTTTGTACGGCCTTGCTGCCATCTAGAGGCCGTCCGGAGTTTTGCAGGCCGGACCTGGCGGTAGTCTTCCAGCTCACTTCGGGAGCGGTCGGGGCGCGCGAGCGGCTGTTCCCGGACCCGCCGCCAGAGGGAGCCGTGGGAAAGGGGAGCGGCGAGGACCTGAGCCGGCGCACCTGAAGGCGGGCGGGTTCCTGCCACGTCGCGCGCCGGGCTTCCCCCGTGGGGACGCGGCACCCCCGGGCGCGCTTCTCGCAGCCCACCTGCTGCGCACGCCCGTGGCTCCGGGGCAGCCCTTGGCTCGTGGCCAGCCTGCCCAGGGCGACGGCTCTCAGCGAGGCTTAAAGGAGGAGAGTTACCTTCCCGGGAGAAGAGGAAACGGTGAAGAAATTGCCAGCCGTCTTTCTACGCAGGAGCAAAGAGTTTTCTCTCCCCGCCCCGCACTTTGCGGGCAAAAGGAACTGACCAGCGGGGATAGGCTGCATTTTGAAAGAGTCACCGAAAAGGCTAAAGCATCCAGATTCTAGAAAATGGTGTCACTGCCCCACCTCTATCCCGAAATTATTGCAACTTCTATTTGCATTTAATCCCACCCACCCCCTTTTTTTGTGGGGGGATGTATGACTTCCACAGAATGTGGCAAGAAAAAAGTAGCCAGGATGCTCCAGGCTACCCATTAGTCATGGGGTGGGGGGTGCTTGGGCTGCTGTAACAGTGTTCAGGTGAAGGGACCCCAGCAGCCCGCAGCTCCGGCCCTTTCTCGCCTTCCCCCTGCCCTTGTCTTTTTCAAAATGTTAACAACATGTTGAGCCAAACAAGAGTCTTTTAGTCATTATTTACGGGGACTTCCAACAAGAGGGCAATTTGTTAAGATAGGCATTTGTTTGCTTCATTCTCCCTCGGCAAGTTTCAAAAAGAACATTTGGATTCTTAGAGAAAAGATTCAGGAAGCAGACGTACACCTGGAACGCCCCTGATTTTAGCCCCAGGCCAGCAGCTCTGTGGGGTAGGTTGGGCTGAGAGACTGTTCCAGAGTCCCTCCAGGCAGCCTCTGTGGCTGGTGGGGTGGTGGTGGGATGGTGTGTGGGAAAGACCTTGGGAGACTGGGCCAAGAGACAGAGCCAAGGGAATGGTCAGATAAGAGAGAGCATAGCCCACAGCTGCATAGTGGGTGGGGCAAAAGGCTTAGAAGAGACCCTCCCTAGTTTCTTGGGCTGTAAAGGAAGCAGGGTGGGGGGAGAGATGTACTTTCACACTTGCAAAATTCTGTCAATGTGGCTTTACTGTAAAGTAGAATTAGTTCATCTGGTTGTGATTCCTATCTGGTTAACCCCACGAGGCCAACAGGTGATGAACTAGAACCTGGGGCTTAGTCCAGCACGTTCCCCACTACATCACCTAGTCCTTGCTGGCTCTGGATTAAATATAGCATCTATGCAAGCACTGTTGTAGACCTATCTTCCCCAACATGCTACCTTCCACGTTACTTGGAGGTTGATTCTCATCATTCTCAATCAATGTGGCCTTGGCTGTCTGGGAATTATGGGGGTTAAAGTCCAACTACCATCAAGTGGAGTCAAGGCGGTTGTGGAAAGTACCTTCCCCGTTAAAAGCAAAGGGGGTTGCATACTGTCCACTTGTTTTCGATATAAGATTTTTATCTGTTAATTGGGCAATTCTACTCCATGTCATGTCCCTGGGCACCAGGGCAGAATAGTGATTGGACAAGGTGGCAGGGAATTTTTATGTTATTTATAGGGCCACCCAACTCAAACACTGGGACTCTAGGCATCTTAAAATCATTAAAAAAAAAAACAACAAGCAAAGAACAATCTGAATTAAAAATCAATCATTAATAGGCAACCTGGCTCATAGTCATATGACCCTCTTGATGGGACCTCTGCTCATCCTGGCCCCAGCACCAAGGGGCCAGGTATTAACAATAGCTTGTTAAAGTTCTTCTGGAGGCCAGCAAGGTCAGGACCATCTGAATCTTGGGGTTGGGTGGGGGGAGATCCTTCCAAAGGATAATTACTGTAGATGAAGTTCATGGAAAGCACTAAATCCAGACATGGTGGAGGAAGGTTTACTCAAGATTCTCATCCATCCATATAGTGTCTTATTGAAACCAACTTCTTGGTAGTGAGTACATTACACAAGGCTGTAATCTATCCATTACCACTGTGAGAATACCCAGGATTCCCTTATGTGTACATGTTCTCTCTCTCTCTCTCACACACACACACACACGTGCACACCCCTATGTTGTAAAACTAAGCCAGGTCAGTCTTCGGTGACCAATCCAGAACCTTCTCTTTCAGAACTGGCCCTACCATATGCTGTACAGGCATTTATGGGAGCTCCAACTCACATTTGATGCTTCATCTCCAGATCTTCAGCCAGCCCCAGTATTCATCCATTTCCCCTACCACTATGGCGGAAGACGGTGTCATCTCTTTTTAGCGATCATGCAAAGCAGAGCAAATGCTAAGCGATGTAGAAAGGTGGGCAGTGAAACAGCAGGCTGCGCGCCCCAGCACTGCATCTGACTCAGGGTGACTGATGAATCTACAGCATCCTCTAGTGGCCACAGGTGTCTCCAGTGGACACTGTAATCCCTTAATGAAGATTAAATCCTGGGTTTCAAGCACTCTGGAAGTAAGCAAGTTCAGTTGACTGAGGAACACCAATGGCCTTGTAGAAAATAGAACCGTGGTACAACCAATCTTTTCAAGTTTCCAGTCTATCTGATAGCCATGGCATTTACTAGAGGTCTCCCATCCAATTACTAACCAGGCCAGTCCGGCTTAACTTCAAACCCAGACACAAATCAGCCAGATGCTGCCACCTGCTGAGACATACCTAAGAGGAAGGCCGCTTAACATTTTTCTACTAAAATACTTAACACAGATCTTACATCAATACTGAGTAGGTTCACATATCATGCTGAACCTTGGTTTGCTTCATCATGGTTTGAGTGTTGAATTATGTGCCATCAAGTCATTGTTGCCTCCTATCAATCACATAGATTTTCTGCCGAACAATCTGTCTCTAACCTTGTCTTTCAGGTCTTCCAACGGTGCCCCCATTGCCAATGGTCGTCTTCTCTTTCCTTCTACCTTCTCAGCTTTAGAGCCTCTTCCAGAGAGCTGGGTCTTTGCAGAATGTATCCCAAGTAGGATAATTTGAGCCTGGTCGTTTGTGCCTCGAGAGAGAACTCTGGGTTGATTTGTTCAGTGATCCATTTGTTTTTTTTCTGGACTGTCCATGGTACTCTGAAGACTCTTCTCCAACACTGAACTTCAAAAGCATCAATAGTCTTATCTTACTTCTTCAAAGTCCAAATTTTGTTTCCATAGAGTGTCACAGGAAATACCATGGCTTGCAAGATTCTGGTCTTTGTAGGTATAGACACATCACAGCATCTGAATCTCTTTTCCAAGGCCTTCATGGCTGCTCTATCAAGCATCAGTCTGCAGCGTATTTCTTGACTGCTTGTCCCTTTCCTGTTGATAGTCAATCATAAAGAGCAGAAGCTATTGAGCACCTCAGTATCTTTTTTCCTGGAGCTGCACTTTATTTCTGAAGTCCTCCAACAGCCACAGGAGATGTAGGCATGTTGGCATAACCAGAGGGGGCTCTGTTAAAATATATATATATATATATATATATTTTGCGTTTTCTAGGGGAGCTGATGTTTTTAAAAAAGCAAAACAAATGTTGACAAAATCTGCTATTTAATTGCATTGTTTCAATGGGGTGATCTTGGGGAGAACTGGGACCTTCAAAAAGTAGGTGTGAGAATTGTAAATGGCAGATCTCTGATGTGTTGACTGAACCAGAATTAGCTGGGTTTGTGTAACATCCTAAGTCCAAATGACTCCAGTGATATAATAGATGTAATGTGTGAATCCAGCCACACCGTAATGTATGATTTTGAGCTACGGTCAAAGGCGGGGGGGGGAAACCTTAATGTTTTCTCTAAATTATTTCTCTGGATCAACCATGCAACATGCAGTATTGTAAGCCTCTATACTGCAACACAAAAATGACCAGACATATAGAAGAATGGCAGGAAGGTAGCTCTTTTCAAGATATATTTTGCCCCTGCTTTTTTTATCCCTACATCTGTACTAAATAGATCATACTGTAGTGAGTAGCACGGCCAGAACAGTAGACGATGTACACACAAGCCATGGTCACACTGGACAACCACAGTTCACTGAACCATGGTTTACTTAATCTGGGGGATTTGCACCACGCTGAGCCAGAAAGTAACCACCCCAAGCTAAAATGGAGTTGGCTAATTTTTGATTCAATGTGTCTTCTGAACATAGCCAGACAGATGTTTGTCCCAGATGCATAATAGAAGAGACATGTACAGGAAAAAGCAGGAAACACACAGGAGGAGGAGGTTAAATTAACCATGGTTGTTCCTAATGTTTTTTCTGGTCCACTACACTGACCCCATCCTGTTGTAGGGAACAGAAGAGGGATGAAGAACAGCTGGTAGCAAACAATTTTAAAGTTTGACCTGGTTTGTATATATCTGCAAAAGGGACAACTACTAAGACAGAGCTGTCTTTGTATATATCTGCAAAAGGGCAGCTAACAAATTCAAATCAATAATAAATCAATCAGTCAGCCAGTCAGTCAGTTCAGCCCTGCTTTGCCTATTGGGGAACATACCGAGTTAAGGGCCCCAACTTTGCTAAAGCAAATGGTCAATTCCCCCAAAGTAGAGAATTTTCAAATCTTTCTCCTGTTATGAGTTTCAGAGAAGCACTTTCTTTAGCCACACGTGCTTTACTCTACACCTTGCAGGATGAGGTAGATGGGAGGTAAACGAGGCAGATTATTTGGGACAAATATTATATAAGGACATGAAGAGCGAGGGCTTATCTTCTCCTAGCTCTCTCCAACCTAGTGGCCACATCTCGCTCATTGTTCTCAAGCAGCATGGGCTTTGAGAATACGGGAGTTGGTAAAACACATCCGGAGAGTGCAGATTTGGGAAGGCCAGATTAATCTAGATCAGCATCTGTAACAACTGAGAGCATGGAAGGAACTAAGCTCACATTGTTCCCAGATTGCTCAGGAAAATTCCCTTATTTGATGTACATCCTACCTCTTTATTCAAACACCCACTTAAGGTAGCCCACCACAAAACACAACAACACCCAGCAGAGGTTAAAAAGAAAGGTTAGAATGATTAACAGTTGAAGGCCCAGCCTGTATATCTTGGGGGAAAAAACACAGAAGACTTTGCAATTATTTCCAACAGACAGACGCACCAGATACACTTCTTTGGGGAACAAATCGCTTTTATTTTTATAAATACAGGGAGACGTTAGATGGCAAGGAACACAGCCACCTTTCAAACAATTGACACACTGCCCCAGCCTTTGGCCTCCAAATAAGGCTATGTCACCCCTTTCGAAAACTGTCCCTGACGTTTCCCAATTTTGGGAAAAACAGTCGCCCCGTCCTTCTATGACAAAGCCAGCTGACAAGCCAGGCAAGAACTAGCAAACTACAAACAAAGACTTAAAATAATAAACAGGTAAACAGTGCTAATTTCAGCATCCTGATGGGGTGTTCCAAACCCATGGATGTATTTTCTAGAAAAACCTGCAAACCATGAGGCTTATTCCCAAGCAATGAGGACATAACAACATAAAAACAGACTTACTGTACATCCCCCATCTCAAGTCACATGAATGAGAAATGTGCCTTTCTCCACTAGTCCCCATCTTTGAATGTTTTTCTTCCATTGTTTTCTTTTCAAAAATAAATATACAATTGCAGAGCTACTACAGAGATCTGGATGGGGGGAAAAAGAAAGAGAAAGAGGTATTTCGGTGACCTCATGGGAACCAGCCAATCAGCACTGCGCACAGCCGGTTTCTCATTCCAACTTCTAGTAAACTGACAGGGCTTGTAAGTTATTGCTAAGCTATGATGTGCTTCTACCATGGTTTGCTGAATATGAAGAACTGGAGAATGCTAAGCAAACGGTAAATAATTGATGCCAGCATGTGGCCTTTTCCGTCTTCCAGAATTTGGCCATGTAGAGCAGTGTTCCCCAACCTTGGCAACTCTAAGATATGTGGACTTCAACTCCCAGAATTCTCCAGCCCGCATTTTGCCTGGGGAATTCTGGGATTTGAAGTCCACACATGTTAACGCTGCTGAGGTTGAGAAACCCTGGTTTAGAGGAACGGTAGGTGTGACTGAATGCATTAAGCCCACAACTGTAAAAAAGAAGTAGCCACCTTTGCTTTTGCCCTAGATGTACAAGAGAAGTTGGACTCAGCTCTTTTGGCCCTAAGAGAATGAAGAATATCCTACACAAAATAGGGGTGAACAATATACCTTGTAACTTATGTTTTTTAACAAAAGAAAACCTCGCACCTGTTCTGTTCGTTGAAGTTCCACAAGCATCAACCGTAGCTATTCAGACAATGTACAATGTAGGCTGTGGACAATAAGAAATAATAGTTTTGGGGGATACAACACACCTTTCCCGCTGGTTTTCAAGTGTGCGACACCACAACCACCTGCTTTCTTTCAGTATGTCAAATGGACAGATGGCAAGAAAAGCAACGTACTGAGCTAACTTAATGTTTAGCTAACTTAACTTTTAGTTATGATGTTATCAGAGCCAGCCGGTAGTCAGAACGGAGAAAATGAAAAGCAGTGAGGGAAAAGAAGAGTTTTAAAGGAGTTGCTTTGTCACTAGACAAGACTACACCACCAAGTGATCCATGGATCTTCTAGACCAGGGTTCCTCAACCTTGGCGACTTGAAGATGGGTGGACTTCAACTCCCATGCTGGCTGGGGAATTCTGGGAGTTGAAGTCCACCCATCTTCAAGTCGCCAAGGTTGAGGAACACTGTTCAAGACAGTAAAAGACAGATTCCTGAACAACAGGAACGGAGCTGTCAGACAGTAATGAGAAATGCACATTTATCTGTTATGCGCACAGCGTGGCGGCACCCATTTTCTTCTACAGCTTTCTGTGGACGGCTCACAGAATCCACATGCCAAGCTTAATACCATAATAAACTTCCCATTTAAAGGACTGAACGGGGGGTTGGTGAACCTCACCGCCTAGTGCAGCCCACAGTCCAGAATAGGGCTCTGGGTTTCAAGAGCTTAAGAATTTTGTGTTATATATATTTTAAAACAAGGTTCTAGCCCTTAGGGATGTGAAGATAACCTTGAAAGCGTATGAGCAATACTTTGTGAAACACCAGGCAGTTTGAAGACGAGGCAGATTCAAGGGAGGAGCTAACACCTTGCGTAACTCCTTGTCTGGTACAAAAAAAGGGGAGAAATTAGGTATATGCACAGAGTTTGAATAATCAGAGGGTGGTAAAAGGGTCCATCGGCTATAATTCCATGTATAGGCTATAAAGCTATCTGGGTTGTCATCACATTATGAGGCACAGCCACCAGACAATTGGCCAGACGCTGCCCCTTAGCTAAGAGTTGCACCATCCAAATGCCAGATCTAAACCCAATCTTTTGCCTCATTCCCTCACCCTCAAAAAACTTGGCCTGTTCTTTCAAGGAAGGGAGCGCTGGCTCTCAGCCCCAACTTCCTCAAAGTTGAATCTTCATAGGCTAGGGAACACTGTTCGTGGAGAACTGATTTAATTTTCCTCCCATCTGAAAAGCAGAGCATTCTCTACAACTTAGGGCAGTGTTTCTCAACCTCGGCCACTTTTCAGCTATGTGGACTTCAACTCCCAGAATTCTCCAGCCTGCATTTTGCCTGGGGAATTCTGGGATTTGAAGTCCACCCAGGTTAAAGATGCTGAGGTCGAGAAACATTGGTTCAGAGCAGTGTTTCTCAACCTCGGCCACTTTTAAGATGTGTGGACTTCCCAGAATTCTCTAGCCTGCATTTTGCCTGGGGAATTCTGGGATTTGAAGTCCATCCAGGTTAAAGATGCTGAGGTTGAGAAACATTGGTTCAGAGCAGTGTTTCTCAACCTCAGCCACTTTTAAGATGTGTGGACTTCAACTCCCAGAATTCCCCAGGCTGGCTGGGGAATTCTGGGAGTTGAACTCCACACAACCTGAAGTTGCCAAAGTTGAGAAACACTGAGTTAGACCCAGAGCAGCCTTCCCCAATTTGGTGCCTGTCAAAGTTTGCCCTTGTCTGGGAATGATGGGAACTGCAGTCCCCTCAACTACGAGAAGCACCCCTTGCTGGAAAACGAATCAAAACACTCCTGAAATTGTGTCAAGGAAAACTGTAACCGCAGCGCAAGGGAAAAAACTAAAGGTTGTTCTCCAACCTGATCTGGTGTGCTAAACTTTAACACCCATCAGAGCACCCAGCCAGAGAAGGAAGTAATTCAATCCTGTCTCTGGGTTAGAGGGGATGGAATAATTTTCCCAATAGCTACGTGCTCAGCAGAAATGGCTGTTTGGGATTTTGCAAGAGATATTCCTAAATATATTCCCAGAATGATCCCTCATCCAATATAGGAGCAGAAGAGATATTTCTTCCCCCCCGCCAAATATTTCAAGAGCAACTCTTTTTTGCGTGTAACAGGGTTGCGCTTTTGTTCTACCCCGTTTATGAAATGCTGCCATGCCCCCAAATTCAGATCAGATCCAGCCAGCAAACACCCCTTCAATTTTCCATAGCCACAACACAGAACAAGTTTTCATGTAAGCAAAAGAATCTTCATCTCCATCCCCCATAACATACACTAACGCACAGATCAAAACACTAATGTAAGAAACAATATTAAATTGCCTGAAAACGCTTATTAGGGCCTAGTGAAGTCCTCCCCTGAAGATGCTATGCCTCTAAAATGCAGACAATAGTTTTGAGGCTAACAAGATGAACGATTCTCACTTGAATCCAGACACAAATCTCAGGCAACTTCTCCAATCTTGTGGCCCTCAAATCAAATCATGTTTCTCAAATACATTGCAAACGGAAACAGACTGTCAAACAAAACCATACCGAAATGGTTCGTGTTGCATCTCGAGGACTTTTCATACCTCATGACTTCCAGCTGTGCTGGGACTGAAAACTTCTTGTATGTCCTGCACATCTGGGGAGCACCAGGATGGGGAACGCTGCTCCAGGTCTATGTTTGCAAGTGAATCTGCAGGAGGCCTACAGCTTATGATAACAGAGTAAGCAATTCACAAGGAATAAAAGTACCGTACCCCGATGTATTCAATTTCTCATTCAAGGCACAAAGGACCAGGCTCAAATTATCCTACTTTGGACACCTGAGGAGATCTAGTTCTCTGGAAAAGGCTCTAAAGCTGGGAAAGGTGGAAGGAAAGAGAAGAGGATGACCAGTACCACAGTGGATGGACTCGGTTACATGGCGATGGAGGCACTATTGGAAGAGCTAAAAGAAGAGGTTAGGGACAGATTGTCCTGCAGAAAATCTATCTAAATGGTTGGTAACAGTCAACACTGACTTGATGACGTATAATCAATCAATCAATCAATCACATACTGAGTTACCTCCAATCATTTGGCAGTTCTATCTAGGTTTCTGATAGGACTAATCAAGGCTCCTGCTAAAACTGGCCATTATGGACAGCCCAAAGCCAACGCTCCTGGAGGCCTTGCACAAGGATGGGCCAGAACTGCAAATTCCCCAGTGTAGCATATTCCTCACCTCTATCCCGTACAAAGGAAAAAGGAGTTGCTTGATTTTATTTGACACGGGTGGTTCGTTTTGGCATAGTGATGGGTCACAAGAATATTTGAGGTCCTCCGGGCTATCCCCTCAGGTCACACCCACCCTATCTACTTTATTTTAATGGTCCTTCAATCTCTCTAGCAAATCTGGGGTTTGATTTGCTGGAGGAGAGCCAACACCACTTCAAATTTAACATGCATCTCAATCTATTAGACCAGTGTTTCTCAACCTTAGCAACTTTAAGATGTGTGGACTTCGTCTCCCAGAATTCCCCAGCCAGCCACACATCTTAAAGGTGCCAACATTGAGAAACACTGCCCTAAGCCAAAGGTGGGGTGCCATAAACTCTAGTGGCTCACCTCCCCCATCACGGTTAAGCTACAAATCAGAGTTCACAAACCATAATGGCTGACTTTGCATGTTAAGCCAGGAACAAGCCAAACACTTAACAGCACACCCTGCAGTGTGCAAATGCAGGGATCGGAAAAAGAAGAGAGCATAGTTGTTATGCACAAGGCACAGCAGTGCAACAGGCAAACAGGATCACAGGAAGCTCGGTGCTCTTAAATCAAGCTGGCTTCTACTGGTCCCTGTTCTGGCCTACAAAATCTCCTGTTTTTACCCAACGTGAAATCTCCTGCCCGCACAATTCACATTCTCAACTGCAACCTTTTTCCAGTCCTTCCTGTTACTGGTGTGTGTGTGTGTCTAATCATCTCAGATTTAGCTGACAGTTGCTCCCATCACAGTTCCCTGAGCATTTTGCCAAACATTCCCTGTGAATAAAAACGCATGCAAGGAAGAATTACGTCCGAGAACTTCAACTTCAAGCTGGATTTTGTTTTGAGCTAGCGCTAAGCACTTCAGGACTTTCGCTAGACTCATGCTAGCTGGGAGAAAGGAAGGAAGGAAGGAAGGAAGGAAGGAAGGAAGGAAGGAAGGAAGGAAGGAAGGAAGGAAGGAAGGAAGGAAGGAAGGAAGGAAGGAAGGAAGGAAGGAATCCTGCGTCCTGTAATAGAAAGGAACCGTTCTAAACTCCAGCTGCTTTCAACTTCTCCGCAGGAAAAGCCCGTCAGCATAAAAATAGATGCCTCCTGATACTGCCTGTTGCATCTACAGACGGGCTATTCATTCCACATGCCTTGAAAAGAGAAGTATGCAGATTCTGTGCCAAAATGGGTAACGGTAAGCTCCTCTGTTGTATTCAAAGAGAGGACAAGTCTCTAGTCTTTATGGGGGATAGAAGGCAGTTGGAAATATATAAAAAGGGGTTTCAGAGAAGAAATTAAAAAGCCAGCCTTTTCAATAACAGGATAGTATAACTTTAGACCAGTGTTTCTCAACCTGGTCAACTTTAAGATACGTGGACTTCAACTCCCAGAATTCCCCAGCCAGCATGTTGACCAGGTTGAGAAACACTGCTTTAGACTGCAGGTATGTGTGCGTCACCTTTTGGACTATCCTCTCACAAAGCAGCAATCTTCAGCTACAAGATGGCTTCCAGCTCCAGTTGTAAGTGCTATCTACATAAAGTCCACAACTGTAACCTTCCAGATGCTGTGAAACCACTAGCAGCCCAACCAGCCTAACCAAGAAGTCTGGGAGTTGTAGTTCAGAAACATCTGGAGGGCAAAAGATACTTCACGCATCTCATGTCTAGTGATACACATCCCCTCAGAATCTCAGCTTAAACTGAACTCCTTTCCTCTTTCATATCTGCTCTGATGTTAAAAGTTAAACTTGAGTCCATGTAAACGTCTTATTGTAACTTGGTAAAAATATAGGAGTTTAATACTGTTAGCATGCAAAGCTTTGAGTCTTGCCTCTAGACACAAGGAGAGAGGAAGGTCACCTGTTCAAAAGTTCTGATCTCTTAAAAACTGCTCGTGAGACTCTTCAATACACGTTTTTTTAAAAAAATAGAAGCAGCAAGATAAAGTTATGAACATCTTTGTCTAAATTGGCTTCCTGTTGCCATCCTGAGATTGTGCTTCTAAGGAGGGAGGAAATATACACTGGTGCATCTTGCCCTCCAAAGTCAATCAATAATTTATAACATTGATTTTGATCTATAACTGGAGGCAGGGGTGCTGAAGCTATGTCCGGCTTGCTTAGGTCAGGAAACAGAAAAATATGCTTTCCATTGGTTTTGTGGCATCCCATTTGCATTTTCTTGAGTGGTGTGGAACTGGAGTTTTGATCGAAGTCTACACATTTACTTTTCCTCCCCCTCTGGCGAAACGTCAAAGCAATAATTGGAGCGGAAAACTCAAATTAATTGAGGGAATAAATGGTAAGGGTTTTTTGTTTTTTCTGAATCTGCTTTCACAAACTTTGGGCTAGTCTCTCTGAAACACCGTCCGGGGTAGCTGTTGCATTATTATATTATGAAAAATATAATAGGCGCCATGAAAACATCTCCAAGCTGAGGATAGAATGGCACAAAACACCAGAGTTGGAATCTGAAAGGACAATACCTCCAGTTTCCACAGTTACTATGTTTCTGCCATAGGCTTGGTACTAGAAAATATGACATCTGGGTATATTTGATTACATTTAACTGTAATCCATTTGCGGTCTTCCTTGCTACATTTTTCCTCCCCGTCTCGTAGCTTAGCCACAACAAAAGACTATGGGCCCAGTTCATTGTGGCCTCCCTTGCAGCATCTTGGAGCACCCGTTCTTGCGACTAGCTTCCACCAAAGAGTCTTGCAGGGAAAACGTTTCTTCCGCTGTGAAAGAAAAAAACTTCTAGAAAAGTGACAGGCAGATGAATTTTTTCGTTGTGGGAGGAGAAATGCCACGTTGAGGTCAGAGAACACAGCTCAGATTTAGGACTCTCTCTGTTCCTCCTCCGCTCGGTTTTTCCCAGGCCTGACCAGCTACGTCAGCCATTTGGCAATGCAGGTGTCGAAGACGGCGCGGTTGGAATGCCAGTTCGTGTGAGAAACGTTGGGCATTGTGCAGAAAACAATGTCGCCACGAACGTCCAGAGTCTTCAAGCCAAAAGTGTCTAGGAGGTAAACCTGAGAAAGGACCAACAAACACCAAGAGTTCAACTGGACAGACTTTGCAAGGCCCCTCGGCAGCACCAAGGTGCAGGTTTGGAGTGTTATAAAGGCGACAGACCAGTGCTTCTCAACCTCAGCAATTTTAAGATGCATGGACTTCAACTCCCAGAATTCCCCAGCCAGCATTTTGCCTGGGGAATTCTGGGATTAGAAGACCACCCAGCTTAAAGATGCTGAGGTTGAGAAACATTGGTTTAGAGCAGCGTTTCTCAACTTCAGCAGTTTTTAAGATGGGTGGACTTCAACTCCTAGAATTCCCCAGCCAGCCATGCTGGCTGGGGAATTCTGGGAGTTGAAGTCCATAGAGCTTAAAGATGCTGAAGCTGAGAAACACTGTGATAGACTAACACACAAAGAAGCTGATCCCCTGCTTGGAACAGGGGTTGGCCCAGTTCCTCTGGCACTCTTAAATGATAAAAAGGGGAACAACCACTTCAACTTCTGCTCCACATCTTGAAATAACTGGGTCAGCTTTGCTCCAAGCATCTCAGGACAAAGTCAAAAGACAAGCATTTGACCACCCATCACTCCCACCAACGTCTGGACAATTCAGCCCCACACTGCAAATTCGCCCTCTGTTACTTTCCCCAGCTTCTGTTCCTGGCCCTACTGGTGTTACTTCCTTCGGCTTCTTTAAATTTGGAATCCAAATACCTCCAAATGGGTATTGTATTTTTAAAAAATTATTTATTTATTTATTTATTTATATATCACATTTGTATAGCCTCCCATCTCACACAAAGCGACTCTGGGCTGCATACAACAATAATCTGAAGTTAAGTATTTCTTAGTTTGAGCACTAGAGTCTTGCTAATTAAAATTAAATGGATTAATTCAATTTAATTAAATTAAATGGTGCATATGCACAGACATCTCTCATTTGCTGATATTTACTGGAATTGCTGAGAAGTCTATGGGTACGCTCCCCCTGCACCCACCATTTAATTAAATTAAATTAATCCTTTTAATTTTAATTAGCAAAACTCTAGTGTTCAAACTAAGAAATGCTCCAGAGTTTCTTAGAGAAAAAGGCAAGTCAGTCGTGTAATACTTTTATCAATCATGAAGAGTCATTTCAATATAACTTTAACTTCAGATTCCAAAGCAATCCCTCATCTGGTGGATTCTGAAGGCTTCATTATCTGCATGTACCAAGTACTTCTAGCTTCCTATGGGTCTTTCCAAACAGAAGACTCTTAGACCCTGTAGAGCTGAGATGAGCTAATGTGGTGTAGTAGTTAAGGTGGAGAAGTAGGATCAGAGAAATTCAAAGTCTGAGTTTCTCTTCGCTACAGAACACAGTGGGCAATCTTGGTACCATCTTCAATTCTCAACCCAGCCAATCTCACAGGATTGTTGTGAGGACAACGTTAGAGGGGAGGCCTCTATGTAAACTGTGTTAATCTTGCTAGAGACTTAGCAAACTTATTTATCTCTGAAATATAAGCAAACAGTTATTGCAAATCCTGTCTCAGAGAGTCTGCAGGTTGCACCTTCATAACGTTGTAATGGACTGTGAGAATAACCTTGAGGGAGAGGAGGAAGAGTCGCAGCCAAGGCAACAGTCAGATAAGAGAAATCTGAGCCCAAAGCAGAAATGTAATTTGAGAAAACGTCTCGGACTGGACTCTCCCCACTTCTCTTCAGGAAAAAGGCAGGGAGGGGGGAGGCATGTTCAGAGTTGCAAGACTCTATTACTGTAACTGTATAATAAAAGTAGTTTTAGTATTCATAACTTTGGTGTTCAAGTCTGGTCTACCTCGAACAGCTGCAAATGTGAAGGATTCACGTGGCTTGATTCCCCATTCATCCCTACTGATTGGTTTTGGACGGCAATCAGTCAATCTCTATTGTTATGTCCATTATACAGACTAATTGGAAAATGCTTGTAATTTCTGTGAGTTTTTAAGGCAGAGGTGTTACTTAGAACAAGCTGGTTTCAGTGGGTCCCTATTTGAAGGGCTAACTGGCATGAGAATTGTTAAGATCTGCAGGAGAGCCCCCATAGAGGACATCTCTTCTCTCCGACACTTGCTTATGGGGCAGGCATGAAAGGGGTTGTCATACCCAAATTACGCAGCATGGCCCTTCAAAACTAAGAATGGTGCCCTTGTTCTTCGTTTTTAGAAAAGTTAAGATGTGTCTCTTTACATCCAGTTTTTTTTTTCTCAACCTTGGCGACTTGAAGATGGGTGGACCTACTCCCAGAATTCCCTAGCCAGCATGCTGGGAGTTGACGTCCACCCATCTTCAAGTCACCAAGGTTGAGAAACACTGCTTTACACTGATCTTTTGGGTTTTAATCTTTTATTGTGACTTTAACATTTAAGGGGGTTGATAGTTTTTAAACCATTATAGAGCCTTTGTTTCTCATTGTGGGAACATTTGTGATTTTCTGGACTAGGTTCTGGAGACCCAGGATCCACTCTCCCTTCTGCTATGACCGCTCCCTCCGTGACTCAGGGCCAGGCAACTGGGTGGTTGTTGGGAAAAACAGGCGTTGGGGGTGGGAAAGATTTGTATGCTGCCTTGAGCAATTGGAAGAAAGGTGAACTATAAATCTAATGAGCAACTAAGGTACAGACATAGCAGTAATAATAATAATAGAAAAATGAAGCAATATAAATCAGAGAGCATTTTGTTTAGAATCAGTGGAGAAAGAGAACCTTGTGATGAAGGAAGAGAAGAATACAGAAAGACAGACTTTCCACTTGTTTATACAATATTTATAGTTGGTTATTATGAAAAGGGGATGGTGATTTGGGGTTACGTTTAATTTTCCTTGAGCTGTTGAGTCATTTCTGTTTAGATCCAATGATACCCAGTGAGTTGGATCTTATTTTCTGCCTCCTTCCCCAAACTCTGAGGGAAAGAACCTTTTAGTTGTACCTTGTTACACTAAACCCACCTTTCCCAAAGTTTCACTGTATTGTTTTCATTGTTCGTTTGTGTTCATTTTGATATTTGGATTTTTAGGGGAGGTGTGTACATCAAGATAACACTAAAGGGAGATGTGATGGCAAAAAGTAGAGGAACTCCTGCAATTAACCAAAATATATCCTTCCTGCCATCTATTTTCACCTCACATTGTCAGTCTGTCCTTACTCACCGGCTGAGACGTCATGTCCATCACCATCTCATTATCATCGTAGAAGGCAAACATACTACAAAAGGAACAAAACAGAACAATCCATGTAGAATTATACAATCCATCTCCTAAACCTACAAGAGCCCCCCACCTTTTCTTTTTAACTATTTTAATTCCTTTTTGTTATTTTTATGAACTATGTAGAATTTTATGTTTATATCCACACGTGGACATACGCCGGTCAAAGACTGTGATAAAGTTCACTTCCCTACAAGAGGCACCGATATTGTAGGTGTACAGAGTGAAAAAATTAAGTTAAAGAAAACAAAGGATGGTGAAGATGAAGAAATAGAGAAAGTGCAGAGAATCAGAAATAAAAAGTTGTTCTGGAAATGGATGAAGAGGGCTAAAACACTGGCTCCAGGGGAAGAGGGGATGGATTTAAAAAGAAAAGGGATGAAAGGATTTGGGATGAATCTAAAGCCAGGGAAAGTTGGGAAGAAAACTTTAAACATTTGCACAGGAGATGATGCTAGTGTACAACGGTGATGTTGAACAGGGAAACTGAAACAACCACTATAAATGTTATCACCAACAAAAGAATGATGGAAAGAAAATCACAAATCCTGTGAGAATGTCAAAAATAGTAAAACTGCTGGTGGGGGTGGTATAAAACACAAATGTCATTTGCACCTGTAATGGCTGTGCAACTTCTTAAATATGTTTGTGAAAGGAGAAAGCAAGCAAGCGTGAATTCAAAACTGCAAGAGAATGAGTTTGTTAAGGTCCTTGACAAAATTCTGGTTGAAAGCCTACAAGACGTGACAATGAGAAAATTTGGGAAGCATAGTGCAACTTTAGGCAGGGCAGGGGAGTGGGGGCAGAGACTGATTTCTGCTCTGCAGCAGCTCGCCGAGAGATGCATGACTGTGAGAAAGTTTGCTGCTTGTTTCTTGACTTAGAGAAAGCATATTATAGTGAATCGGCTTCAGTTATGGAGTGTTTTGCACAAATGCAGAGTGTGAAGATTGGTGGCTGAATGCACTAAGAGGGTAGGTAATAATATCGCTAAGAAACGGGGCGACTCCTTGCAGGGAATAAGACACGGGTGTGAGATGTCTCCTTGGTTGTTTAGTGCATTTGGGATAAAGGTATAAGGAATGCTTGTAGTGACGTTAGAAGGGTTCTCAAGGATGTGAAAGTTTACACACATTTGTAAGCAGAAGTGTTGTTGGCTGAAGACCCAAATAATTTGCAGCGAATGTTAGATCATACGATGCATTGAAAAGTATGAATCTAAAAATAAATGTACTGAAGACCAAGGTAATCGTGTTTAATAGGGAAAACGAACTGCATGATTATAAACTGGACATACATGGTTGAAAAAAAGCAGCAAAGACAGTTGATACTGTGTTAAATAGTACATGTATATTTCCTTGATGTCTATCCATCACGATCGGTGTCGTAGCCATCTTATTTCACAGCCTATAAGCTCCACCACTAAGATCTTCACGCTGCCACAGGTCCATAAAAGGGACACTTTTGCTCTGATTCACAAGCCTAAAGGAGCTGTTACTGACAGCAGCCTTCCCAGATCATATTCCTTAACAACTGGCGTTTGGAGAAAGCAGCTCCAAATTTTTGGAAGTGCTCTAGTATGGTAACTAGTAGATGTTAAGTTCTACTAGTCCTCTAGTTCTCACATCCCAGCAAGCTTTAGTTGACAAAGAAGCATAAAGCTCTTTTCTGCCAATGGCCAACAGTCAGCATAGGTACCTTAATGCCAAGCTGAACAGCCTACAGCCCCTTTTCAAAATTCAACAATGCATCCTCAATTTGGGGCAGCACAATTTTTATTTCAAAAACAGACACACACGCGCGTGCACTGCAAAATCTTCTGGGCCCTGCCCCTCTGGGGAGATCGGTACGCTACTGCCATAGATCCCAAGGCCGAATAATTCTGAAAAATAAAAAGGCGTCCCTCTACTGCAGAAAGCTTGCTTGTCCTTGTGCCGTGTGTGTGAAAGACACGCCGTTTTATCTGGGTAGAACCAATCGTCAACTGAGAGAGGCTGAACCTAAAAGCCTAAGACGTGGTGCTGGCTACCAGCTTGGCTGGCTTCAGAAAAGGGGTGAACCAATTCACCGAAGTCCTGGGGATCAAGGGCGATGAGCCCAGATGGCCGTGGGGCTGCCTCTGAAGGCCATCTGCTGGGAGATTCATGGGCTTCCTTGGGCACTGGGAGAACAGACTGCTGGTCTAGACAGGCCAGGGATCTGATCCAGCAGGGCCCAGCTTAGGTTCTTATGTCCATTTCTTTAACGGTCTGCTGAAATAGCTTCTCTATCTTGGAGTAAGGGAGGACAATTAATTACAGGACTGTCTCTCCCCAGTGGTGTTTACCTGCCCTGTAAGATCTGGCAGGAGAGGCATGCTCCGGATGCCATCTGCGAGAGAGGGTCATCTGTCAGGACCCAGGGGGAGAGCCTTTTCTGCCCTGGGGCCTGCCCTCTGGAACATCTTCCCCCCAGAAATAAGATTCACCTTGACCCTGGCCTTTTGCAGGGCATTAAAAACCTGTCTTTGCCATCAAGCCTGGGGCCCTGATATCCTGGGAAAGCCCGCATCATGGCTTGTTTGAGTGTGAATCCTCTCGGCTGCTATTTTTATCTTATTTTTGTTGCTTTTACTGATTTTATTTTAATTGTGAGCCACCCAGAGCCATGCATGAGATGGGCGGGCTATAAATTTACTAAATAAAGACAAAAAAGAGGCTTCGGCTGCACCACCAGCACGAAGTCTGCCTCTTCGCTTTTACGCCACTGTCTTACACTACGAGCAGGGGAATTTTGCAGGCGGCTGCAGAAAATCAAAACAGGAGTGGGTGGAGGAGGCAGGGGGTGCATTTGTCCCTTCCCACATGCCGGGTGCTGGAGAGCATGTTTCGATTCAGCCAGACCGGGCCCTGCTGGCTCTCTCTGCCTCCGAACGGTCATCAGGGAACCAAGTCAAGCAACTCAAGCCTGTCCTGATTCCAATATCCCCGGGGTTCTAGCGGTACTGAACAGCTTCTCCTTGCAAAAAAGCTTTATGGGGAGATCAGCCCTTGGGTTCCCTCGCTCCCAAACTCAACCTCTTTCTATCCACGCCCAAAAGCTCACCTGGATTCCCAGGGCATGATGACCCCGTCGTCTGGGCCGCCGATCAGAATGAGCTTGCGAATGCGCAAAAGGTTTCTCTTCCATGCTGCAAGAAGAGAGGAGCAGAACTCCAGAAGTTGGGTCACCTTCCCATTTTCTCCTCTTTCCCTTCTCCCCCTTTGCCTCCTCAGCAATCAATGGAAAAGACCTTTCCCCACTCCATTCTTTGCAGAAGCTAAGAGACCTAGGGACCTTTCCTCTGGGCCCTGCTTTTGCAGGAGGCATCAGCAATAAAGCAAGTGCGACTTATTACATCTTCTCCAATTTGGCACTCTCGGGGTGGGGTTGGGATTGCACTTTCCCAAAGGCTCAGCATTCTGGGGGTCGTAGTCCCCACACTTCTGGAAACCATCAGGGAGGGGAGGAGTCTTCTAAGGCCAGGAGTGGGGAAACTGTGAGCCGTTGGCAGCCCCCAGAATGGAGAGGGCTGAAGTGTTTGGCTTATTCTTCTAAGTGACAGAATATCTGCCGTCAGTTTTGCAGAGATTTGAGGACACCCACAAAAGACATGAGTCCTCCTAAAAATTAGGCAGGACATCTGTTTGGGGGAGACTTCAGTGGAGAAGGCCCCTATTTTTTCTTTAAAATGGCTAAAACACGGGCCTGTGTGTTTCACCTCCACCTATTCCAGTGACATCCGAATTTCACTGACCCCAGGCAGAGAGGAAGGTCCAGCCAAAAATAGGTTCCCTACCCTATTTGCAGACAGACAAAATAACAACGCAGCCTCCAGGAAATGTCTAGTAATGTTATCGTGTCTGATACACTTAATTATCTCCTTTTTCCCTTGCTTTGTTCCTTAATTTTTATTTTAACATTTGTGATCTGGCAATGGTTTTTATGTGTTTATGTATCGTTTAGACCAGGGTTTCCCGACCGTGGCCAACTTTAAGATTCCTAGAATTCCCCAGCCACTGAGGAATTCTAGGAGTTGAAATCCTGGCTAGGGAATTCTGGGAGTCGAAGTCTACATATTTTAAAGTTGCTGAGATTAGAAAACGCTGGTTTAGACAGTTAACAGCAATGATAAAGAGTCTAAAAAACTATAAAATTAGTCAACAAAAGCTATCTCGTGCTACCTAAAGCAGGGATTCTGAATGGCATTTCATGAGTTACGTCCTGAAAGGGCAGGAAGAGTTTTGACAAGCTTGAACTTAAATCCCCCAGCTGATCTGGCTTGGCCAGGCCTCCGTGAAAGGCTCCAGCAGCCTGTCACAGGGGAAAAAAGATCGAGCAAAGATCTTCCAGTCATGTTTCACTCTCCATATTAGGAAATGTTTCACTTGCATACTCCTGCTTCTCAACGACTGCTGGAGGCACAGAGTCAGCTCTATCTGTAAGTCAGAGTCTGGCCAGGCTCTTAAAAAAAAATCCCTTTTGGCAGGAACGCACTGGAGATTTGGTTTGCTCTGGGGGTTTGGACGGAGAACCATAAAGCTGGATGGAGCTATTTGGGGCACTGAGTCCACGTCTTCCTGGTGCAGAAACCCAATTAACGCTTCCTGGACTATCCTGCCTCGGGCCCTAACTCAGAAATGGAGAGCCTGCAACCTTCCAGACATTGATGAACTAAAACTCCCAGCATCCCTCATCCTAAGTCATACTAGCAAGGCCTTGTGGGAGTGGTAGTTCAGCAACCTTGGAAGTGCCATGTTTTCACATCCAAGCTGGACGGTTGGTTTCAGCATGGCTTCAGCTGCAGTTTTCAGCCCCGCGAAGGACAAACATGGGTTTGGGGGCAAATTCCGGGTTGGTCATCCGAGTATGAAGGCAACTAAGATAATAGGATGAGTTAACCCCAAAGCAGGAAGGTGCGGTCCTTGCTACTCTACCACTCTCCCCTCTGTAGTGGCGTTGAAGAATGTCAAAGCACGCTTACCGGTTGCGTTGGGATGAAGTCTCTCATCGTTCAGCACGGCCAGGAAGTTGCTGTTGTTGAGATAAAGATCTCGATGGTGTGGGTCTGAAAATGCAAAAGACATGGGGCGGGGAGAGAAAAGTTGAGAGCCACCTTGTTTTGTTTCTGCACTCAACAGGATACCTCCTCTCTCACCTTCCTTAATCTACCTTTCCCACCAGGAATCTAGCTCTAACCCAGTGTTTCTCAACCACAGCAACTTTAAGACGTGTAGACTTCAACTCCCAGATGCTGGCTGGGGAATTCTGGGAGTTGAAGTCCACATGTCTTAGAGTTGCTGCTGTTGAGAAACACTGCTCTAACCCATTCCTATATTTTAAGACATTAAGACTGGGTCCCCATATCCTACTAAGTCCTACAGTAGCTTATTTAACCGTGGCTTACTAAATAAACCTCAAGGTTTAGGGTAATGTACGAACCCAGCCTAAATCACCTTCAATACCCTACAAATCTCCCTTTCCTACTAGATTTTAGATATGAAAGTAGATCTGAACCCATTTTTAATGCTAGAAATGAACAACTTTTTTAAACAATGCTAATTTAAAATATTTGGCATGGATAATGCTGTTTTGGCTGCGTAAGCAATGCCAGATACAGCCCGCACACTGGAGACAGAAAACGTGGATAATATTGGATAACAAGGAATTATGTTGAGGCAAAGGCCAAATCAAACATTGCATTAAGACATTGTTATTTAGTTTTAGCTTAGCCTATAGTGTAAATTCATAATTTTAAAGTTTATACAACTTTCACCCAACTCAATTACATTTGGCTGACAAACCTGATTTAAGACATAGTATGAACCAGGCCAATAGATGGGTTCTCCCATTGCAGTAAACCACAATGCAGTTTGTTTGGTTATGGCTTAGTGGTGTTTATTAGCCGAGCTACTGGAATTTCAGCAAACCATGTTTAAAACAAACCATGGCTTCACACAATGTGTGAATCCAGCAATAGAGGTGAAAAACGTTTAAACCCTCAAGAGCCTCACATGCAATGCAGAATAATTGACTGCGGTCATAAAGCAGGCCTACCATTCCAGTAGTTACAGATGGAGACATCCTGACCCAACTGGGTGTAGCAGACGCGGTATAGGTTGGACTTCATGTACTGTGGAAAAAGCCATTTCAAATACTTGGTGTCTGAATTGAAAAAGAAAGGTAGAGGAAGCCAATGAGCAGAGACACTGATATAGTGGCTTGGTTTTCCCCACAACTGTTGTAAATTCAGGATCTTCCCATCTTCTATCCTTTTGTAAACCTGATACTTCCAGACATGGTGGTCCAAATCTCCCATAATCCCCAGCCATTATGCCTTTGGGAAGACTGAGGCACACAAAGCAACTAACTGGGATAGCAATCCCTAACCTGGGCTCAACTCTCAGAGTTATTAAGCAAGAGGCATCTTGGCTAACAATTTGAGAGTTGACATCCCTGTTCGGAAGGCTCTGTTGGGAAAGTTGGGAGGTTGGGATGTCAGAATTCCAGACATTTCCACCTTAGCAATGCACAGATAAATATAAGTACATGTATAAATATAAACATAAATAAATGCAAAAAAGAAACGTGTAGATTGGTGAGATATGAACGGCAAACTGAATAAGACAGGGGATAAGACACTGAAAATGAAATAGTATATGCTGAGCAGGGCAAAAATAAAATAAGAAATAATTATAATAATATAATTAATAATAAATACAATAATAATAAAATAAATAATTATAAGTGACACAATAAAAATAAATACATAAAAATAGAAGCAGTGGCTGCATTTTAATTTACCTAAGGCCGAAGAAGACATCTTGTGCCCCCTTGACCCATTTTATGGCCTCCGGAGGCCTCTCAGATGATACCACTATGTTTTGATGGCAAAATACAAAAATGTGTATGTAAGATTTCTGTATTTTTATTACAAAAATGCTGAAAAGAGCTAAGGTGAACTTCCCCAGAGCATAACCCATACTGCTCTCCCACTCCCCACAAGAAGGAAAATGGCCCAACATTTTCTGTCACTGCCACTCACTCTGTGGCCTCCAGAGGACAAAAAAGTAAAGAAATAAATTGCACCCCCAGCCCAACAATGGCCTGCTCCAATGGAAGAGCAACTCAACATTGCTATGGGCTCTCCTGCTCATTCTGCTAAGGAAGACTCTGGACTTGTATCCCAAAGTCCCACCAAATGGCACCAGAGTGTCCCTGCCTCATGACTTACCCCCGTATTGTCCCATTTGTGGGGCGGAGAGAGAGATGAACGTGTCCACATTGTGGTCAGGCATGATAGAGAGCAGCGCTCGACAAATAAGTCCTCCTGCAGGACAGAGTAAGAGGAGTCATGTTTTGGAAAAGAAGTAACAGCTCCCTTCTTCTTCACCATAATCCGAGTCTACGTAGCGTCTACATCACAGCAATGTTTGACTCTGAATCTTCACCCAAATAAAAAATAGTCAACTCTTCACTGACTTTTGGGCCTTCCATAAAAACACCAACTACTCGCAATATGTAGAAGATTTACAGATGAAGCCTTTGGAGTAATGATGAGTATACCTAATTTCTCATCCAAACTCATAAATAAATGTCAACGCAATATTGAGAATTTTCACCTCATCTGTAAGGAATACATTCCTATGTGAATAACACCAAAAATCCACTGATTAGTGAAAATCCACTAACCAGCAAGATTTCCCCTCAAATTTGGAAACAGCTATGGCTTTGTGACTTTCCCAACTAGATTATGACAAATAGCATCAAAGATTATGACAAACATTAAAAACATCTGTATGTGCAACAGAAGGCAGAACCTCACCACCTCTCTTAATTTCCCACTGTGTCCCTGAGCTAACCTTGCTTTAGGCCAATGTTTCTCAACCTCAGCATCTTTAAGGTGTGTGGACTTCAACTCCCAGATCAAAGACCTTGAGGGAGGTGCCCATACAACCCAACCTTCTCTCTTTTGTATGTATGTTCAGCTAGGCCCTGAGTTGCAAGCCAGGATGTTATGAAAGCCACCACCCCTTTGCTTTAGGCCTCCAATGCAAACCAATATTGAAAAGATGATAAGGTGAAGTAAAAGGAAGTGTTTGAAGTCCCCAAGAACTATTATTATGGCAGCTCCATTTACAGTTTAGCGTAGGCAATGCAATCAACATGTTGTTGTTCAACTTAAACAATGCCACGCAAACCTAGCCATCTCTCTCTAGACTAAGAAAATGAGCTTTGTGGCAAATTTATCGCAGGAATTTTCATGGATCTCGGTCTACCTCATTCACCGAATGGACTAGAACTTGGAGAGAAGAAACCTTTGAATGTGCACCCAACATCAGACGAGGTATGAGTTCCACAAAAGACCCTTGACTGGCTTTGCAATAAAAGGTTAAGAGAACTACCATGAAAATCTCTATATAGCTAGCGTAGTGACTATGGTGTTAGACTGGGGGGACTGCAGGGTCAAGTCTCCATATGAATATGGGGCTTCCTGGATAACCTTGGACCATTCTCTTCTCTCTCTTAGACCAACTCACCTCACACCTGCTGTTGTAGAGATAAAATTAAGGGATACCTCCCCTCAAGCTCTCAGAGAAAAGGGAGGAATAAATGCAAATAAAAGTGCAAACAAGACAGGTGCGCTGGTCTCTTTGGTCAACTTAGGGAGACAAGCTACTCTCTTGGTAATGACAACTAAGGGAAACTTGCAAGGCCAACTTCAGAGTTTTTTAAAAACTTGGACACAAAAGACCAGCCGTCTTAATCTGTGAAGGGCCAAAGGGCACAGATTTCTCTAAGGCAGTGGATCCTGCAACGATGTGTAAGTACAACTCCCAGCATCCTGCACCATCCTTGGTTGTGCTGACAGAAACTGCCAGAAGTTGTAGTTCAGCCACATACAGAAAGCATAGCTCTTCCCTGGTCTAAACTGAGGAACCACACAACTGTTGAAATAGGCCACAGATTATGAAAAAGCCACTGAAAGGCCAACACAAGCAATTTCGGGTTTGGTACTCATTGCAGTATTAGTAATGTGAGCTACAGGCCTGAAAATCTGGAGGACACTGGGTTGGGGAAAGCTGCAGGAGATGACACTGGATTAGGAAGACAAATGCCTGGCTAGGAATAATCTACAGTCCTGGTGATTGCCCTTCTACCAAGTCATTCCCATTTCATCAAAGCCTTCAGTACATCCTGGGGATTTAGAGATGTAAGAGGCAATTTCTGGGTCAGTGCAGGGCCACGAAGACCTGAACCAAAACCCTCTCTAAATTCCACACAAGCAGAGGAAAACAGGCTAGGTTGGTTAATCCCAACCCGTTTTTTGAAAAAATGCAGTTGCTACATTCATGTAGCCTGTCACACCAGAGCAAAGAAACCATGTTGTGGCTTAACATCATCATCTTGTTCATACGACATGCTAAGATAACAGCTGGATTCTCACTATATCCTGAACCATACACCATCCAACCCCATTTTAACCTGGCCTAGTGCATTAGGTAAACTGTTCTGGCCAGTGTTTTTGTGATGCTGGGCCCCCGGTTCCTCTGCCTCGTCAGTATCGTCAGTACATAAAACACAACTGTTATATGAAGAATTGGAGGAAGAACTGCCAAGGAAATCACCCATGTTCCCAGGATCTTGAAGGTCCCATCATTCCAGATAATCTCCTACCTCTATTTTTGAGCCAAATATTAAAAACATCTGTATGTGCAACAGACTACCTCAACACAGGCTAGTACGATGACGTTTGTCCTGGATCGGCATTTGAGGATTAACATAAGGCAGAACCTCACCACCCCTTTTAATTTCTCAGTGTCTCTCAGCTAACGTTACTTTAGACCAGTGTTTCTCAACCCTGGCAACTTGAAGATGTGTGGACTTCTTCTGGCTGGGGAATTCTGGGAGTTGAAGTCCACACATCTTCAAGTTGCCAAGGTTGAGAAACACTGCTCTGGGCTATTGTGGGGAAAGGAAAGGTGGTGTGACCCCATTAGCCTCTGTCCATAGCCCATTCCAACATGGAGCCAGACCTGCCCTTCACTGTGCAAAGAGCCCCCCTACCTTGCGAATAGCAGAAAAGGTGGACCCCGTCAACAGCGTTCTGCATAATGGGGTAAATCGCTCGTTTGAACCCCTCCACTTGCATCCACAGAGATTTCAGGCTTTCCGTTCGGTCGAACAAATCCACAACTGAAACGTTGGTTCCCGGGTGAGTCTGTAGGAATTTGGTGGGGGCGAAAAGCACAAGATGTTTTCAATCCTTTCTCCCGTTCTTTGGACCCTGGGAGAAATCTAGGCTGAAGCTTTACACTGAGCGTCTACGAAGAAGGTTGAAGTCATACATGGAACAATGCTGTAAAAAAACCTTACAGCTGGGCTACCAAGGAACATAGTGTCTCTTTTCTATCCATAAGTAACAAGAGACAATTTTCAACAGCAAGGAAATGTGAGGGAGGTGTCAGAGATTTACACAGAGGAAACCTGAGCATCACTCAATCTCTCTCCTTCCGGATAAAAAAAAAAATTCCTAAGCTAAAGCCAGATTTACTGCTTATTTCTAACTTATTGCTGATTTCCAACAGGGAAGATCTGATGATCCAGTTTCTCCGAAATATTCTTGCCCCAGTTGACAAGGGCTACTCCAAGTCTAATCACACAATACAACCACAACTACACACTGTAATCATCCTGTGCAGAGAACACCTCTCCTAAACTTGTTTTGCCTTCTGAAGACTTCCCTTGGCATTTGAAGAAAGTGCTTTGATGACACACCAAGATAGGGGAAAAAATAATCTCTTGGTGGCAATCGTTTTTCCCCTTTCTCTTTTGTGTATGGAGGCAGCGTGATGTAGTGGTGAGATCATGTCAGGCTTGGATTCAAAAGATCCTGGTTCACAGTCGGACTCAGACACAGCTCTCAACCTAAACTACCTCACAGGGGTGTTGTAAGGGAAAAAAGGGGGGAGAGGAGGGAGCGTGGTGACTAATCTTGGAAAAAGAGTGGGATGAAAACATAAGAAAGTGGCTGTCCACCATTGTGGAAAGGACAAGTAACCCAACACTTCTTCCTCTAAAAGGAAAAACCTTTTCCTTTCCATCTTTTAGAAAAACTGTTGGTTGGGTTCTGAAGGGCAAGATTGGTTCCATTCCCAAATCTTTAAAACAAGAATTGGGAGCCAGTAGCCATCCAGATGTTGCAAGAACAGCGATGTTAAAAAGGATTCTTCAGTGTTTCTTAAACATTTTTCTCTCAGGACCCCTCCCCACTTTTAAAAATTATGGAGGACCCCAAAAGAGCTCTTGTTTGTATGGGTTATATTTATCAATATTGACTGTATTAAAAATGAAAATTGACGCATTTGCTGCTGCTACTGTTTTTCACAATTGTTTGATGGGATTTTAATATTGTATTATTTTTCAACATAGGCTGGCAAATCATTTTGATTTTGCAGACCTCCAGGAGGGTCTTGGGGGACCCCCAAGGGTCCTAGGACTACATTTTAAGAAATGCTGCTTTAGTCATATCTCGAAGGATAAAGCATCCTTTCCCAGCTGCTAAGAAAATGATTGTAACAGGTGAGTGGGAGGAAAAAAATGCCGAATTTTTTCCAGCTGTTTTTTAAAACAGCTGATTTTCTCCCTGAAGTGGGGACTCCATGACCAGAAGTAACCATTGGAGTAAAGAAAAAGCAGCCAGAATAAGTTAATTTACTGTAGAAACACAGATCTGGGGAGGAGGGGGCAGGAGGAGGTTCAGCTTCTTTCAACTGTGGCCCAAGATTTCTACAGGCAACATCTTCACTTTTACACTGAATTCTTAAGGACTAGAAACCTGATGGCGTTTAAATCAAAAGCGGATATAGTCAGGAAACTAGTTTCTGCATTTGACTGCCACAGTCCTCGTTTTTAAAGGGAAAACAGTGGCTCAAAATCTGACTCGAGCTCTTTTGGCACCCTAAAGTTGCAAGAGATTATTTCTAAGAACGAAAGAAAAGAAAACATAAAACAACTCTTTGGGAGTTTCGCAGTTTCCCCCTTATCTTCTCCTGCCCAGAAAAACCAGACTTTCCAGCTCAACCCCTGTGCAGTATCAGCCTGTTTATCGCATCACGCAGGATTATGTATACTCTGCCTACAACGTGCCTAGAATGAGTCACCTGAGGCCCAGGAAAATAAATAACACCCTAATTCAGGTTCTAATTGGGACAAGGTGATCGCGGATGTTTTCCCTTCCAGATTAGCAAAGGAGAAGAAAAGGAAAGGAAAGCACAGATCAAGGAGGGGGGAAAAGGAAAGACCCCCCACGGGATACCCAGGAATGATTGCTGGACCAGGATCCCAAGTTTAAAGCCTTGTATAGCTTCCCGCCTGAAGATAATCGGGTCCGGGGCTAAGAAACGTGACATTCGTGCAGGGGGCATCTACAGGGAAGGTAAGAAAAGAAGAAAACTGTCATCATGCAATTGAAGCCCTGGTCCTGTGGCCCACATAAAAAACAGCAAGGCATCAATTACACGGTCATGGCTGCCATCTTAACTTTTTTGACCCACGCATCCACACTCTGCAAATGCCCCTGCACGCATGGATTGTGAACTTAAATTAAAACATGGCAAAGGTAAAAGGGAGGGAGGGAGAGGTTTCCCATTCCTGCGTGAGTCTTCAGGCGAGGGGCTGAAATCTCTGGAAAACCCATCATTCTTGTCCACCATGGTAACATGTTGATGTGGGATCTCAAGGAAGGACACCAAAACCTTGCAAAATGTTGTGATTTTGCAAGATTTTGTAATGGTGTGTGAGAATGACCTTGGGAGACAGGAGGAAGAGCCACAGACTAGGCAACAGTCAGATAAGAGGCAGCGGAGCCCACAGAAGAAATGGGGGCATGGCAAACGTCTCAGAAAGGACCTTCCCTAGTTTCTTGAACTGTATAGGCGAGGGGGGGAGAGATGTATTTTCAGACTTGCATGATTCTGTTAATGTAACCTTACAATAAAGTTAGAGCTAGTACTTCTGGGTGTGCTTCTGTCTGGATGACCCAATGCAAAAGGTGCCAGATTTTGATCTATCTCGCCAGCAATGGACGACCTTGAACAGGATTCACACCTTACATGGCATCTGCCAAGATTCACTGCATAAATGGGGTATGGCATCATCATCTCAGTGTGACTGCGGGGCCACACGTCAAACCATAGATCACATTGTGACCCGCTGTAAGCCAAGGGCATATAATGGCCCAATATCTGATTTTTTTTTATATAAATGATGCTGTGCTTCAATGGTTACATGGCCTAGACATTGGTATTTGAATTTAGATCTTTTTAATATTCACATTTTAAAGTGTTTTTAACTTAGGCTAAATGTTAGTATTTAATGCAAGTCCATGTATGAGACGCCATACGCTAAATAAATAAATGTCTGGATTACCTCGCCAGGCTGACATCAATCTTGCAAGCCCGAAAGTACATCTCTCCCCCCTCATCTTTACAGCCCGAGAAACTAGGGAGGGTCCCTTCTGAGACATCTGCCACGTCCACATTCTTGCTGCAGGCTAAGCTGCCTCTTATCTGATAGTTGTCTAGTCTGAAGCTCTTCCTCCTGTCTCCCAAGGTCATTTCCACATACCATTATAGATTTCTTTTTAAAGAGAGATGTCCTACACTGTCAACACCAAAGTTATGAAAAGGTTGCCGACCCTGCTCACATCATTCTCTCAACCCGTAGGATTGCAGAGAGCAACTGTCAGGGAACCAACTCTATTATCACAAGATCCTGGAGAATTGGAAGAAATAAAAGCATTGGTTAACACAGAGAGAGAAAATGTAAAACAATTTCCAAAGGGGACACACACATACACAAAATAAAAGCAGGCTCAGAGGTATCTGGAAAACATCCCCTTCTGGATTAAACAGCTAATTATTTTCTGTCTTCCCCAATTAAACACCCTCCATATACACTGGGGTTATATCACTGATTCATTGGTTCATTGATTCATTCATATAGCTCCCCATTTCACAAAATGCAACTCTGGGCGGTAAATACAGGATTAAAAAAAAAAAGGGCGATGAAAAAAGTGCAAGTCATTATTTATGATAGCGATGTACATAGTTCCCATCGTCCCTCATCAGTCTGATCAATGTGGCTCCCCCACTCACCTCATTGATGAAACTAAGCAGGAGCTGGAAGTCAGAAGGGCTGTCAAAGAGGCCATGGACAATGATGACGGGCTTGTAAGAGGCGGTGAACGTGAGGTGGAGGAAGGTGAGGTAGAAGGTAACCAGCACCCGGAGGTAACCTCGGTGCTGTGCCATGGTCCCACCACCTGGACGAGAGAGAAGGGTTAAATCGACCTCCAGCCCAATCCCAAGAGTTCTCCTTCTCTGCCTGGTCCATTTCAGCCAGCAAAGCCTTTCTCTGATCAACAGCATGTTATGGGGTCACCACCCATCCTAGAAGTGGGAAGTATTGAGTCAATGGGCATGTCAAGGACATTCACAAAATGGGGGACATGGCCAGACACACACCGGCTATTTACTCCAAAGGCAATTGTTGAAATCACTTCCCATTCACCTTCACTGGCCTCCTTTTTCCCCTCGCTTAATTTTGTTGCTTTTTCTGGGCAAGAGAGCACACTTTGAATCAAAGCTTCAGATTGTAGGCACTCATTTTATTTCCTAAAAATGTCAGTGGGGCCAAAGGTAGTCTTGGAATCATGATGCTTTGCAATGAATCAGTTTCCCATTTTAAAAAAAATAAGTAAACTTTTGGGGACTGTCCTTTCCACAATTCCTCATTCATGCCTTTGCAAACTCCAAAATATTCTCTTACCATAAGCACCATGACAAGAATTCCTGTTGACATACAGGAGTTCACCAACCCAGGACATCCCCTAAGAGCTTGTGAAATAACTAAAATTTGCAAGAAGTTGGCAGTTTTGCAGGATCTTGAGAGGTGTTATGCGAGAACAGCCACATCACATGAAAAATCTGCTTTTTAAATAAAAAAATTATGGATATTAGGCACTGTTTTGGGGTTGGTGAGCATCATGTTGCCAACCACTGAAGTAGCCTTAAACATTATTCGCCTATAAGGGATGGCCAAATCTCTTGTTTCATTTTGCTGTGGGTTACAATTCCATGCTTGCAAGTTCATCCCATCCTCTTTACTTTTTCCAATTCCAGGGAACATTGGAAATAAATTATAGAGAGCTCTCTGCCTGCTAATCCACAGGATAACTCTGAAAATGTAACAGAATGAGACCAAATTCGGATCAGTGGGAGAAACCACTAAAAGAAATACTGAGTTTTGAAAATGGATTGGATCCAGCCAGGGTCTGCAGAGAAAAAAAAATTCCCCAATGCATCTCCATGGAAGAGGCAGTCGGGTATCGGCTTGAAACGTTGCTGATCCTTCATTCTCTTCCCCTCTTTTTTCCTTCCCGGTCAAAACCAAAACAATTACGGGACAAGAATTACAGAAGTCATATTCCGGAATGTACCAACATGAACTTAAGATTGTAAAATGTGGAACTGAATGCCCACAGAAAACTAGATGTCAGGGAGAAGAGTCTGATTGAACCTTCTCCTTGAGATGCTTGATTTCTATGCAGAGATTTTTATTCTAGAAAACAGAGAGGCAAATTCAAGATCATCCTCCCACTGTCTAAAATGGTACATTCCACATTCAGATTTATTTTCAATCACAATAAGAATTAAGCCAGGGTCACTTGACTGCATCAGCTCTTAACATGAACATTAGACTTATATATGCCATGTTTCTTTTTATGTATGTATATATGTATAACAACCAAAGATACGATTAAATACAACCAAAAATATAGCAGTGCTAATAAAATCAGGAAAAATATATAGAATGAATAAACGAGCAACATTTGTAGAAACTGAAAGTATATCCATAAAATGTTAATACAGAGCCAGCTCAATTCTTTAACATATCATTAAATCTAGCCATATAAACCATCTATTGCTCCATCTTCATATAGGTCATATTTCTAAAGGCAACCCTACAGGCACACATAATTGGGAAGGCATACCTATTATCAATGTAAAAGCAGAAATAAAAAGCATAAAAATATATTCTCATTTCATCTTGCAAACGATTTGCACTTTCAATGTTTTCTTTGATCACTCTCCCAGAAACACAACCTAGACTATGTTTATTTACTTATCATATTTATATAGCCGCCCATCTCACATAAAAGTGACTCTTACGATAGAGGTTATTTATTCTTTCAAACAGAGGCGTCAGGATTCGTGTGAGTGGGGATGATCTGCCCTAGTCTACTCAATATCCATAAACGCAAAGCGGACATGGAAATGAATTTGGATCCGCTATTATTCCTCACCCAGCAGGAACTCCACTGACCCACTTTCCCACAAGCATGCAGCGTCTCTTGCAAATCAGCACCGAAAACAGGGTTTAAGTCATCCGGAAGAAATCTGCTTTCCATTCCCCCACGCTTCAAAACATAAACCAAGACCTGAAGGCATGCATCCATTTGCATCCATAAATGAACAAACCCAAATGTAAGCCCTTCCGGTTTAGAAACTAAAATCCAGAGCCAACAATTTCATCATCACTAAATGGATGCTTGTAAAAATCAAGTTCAGGTATCCAGTCAGCTCCACATATGTCAACGTACCCCAAGAAGAAGCTACAATCTTGCACAGTCGTAGGTCTAAAACAGGGTTTCTCAACCTCAGCAGCTTTAAGATGTGTGGACTTCAACTCCCAGAATTCCCCAGCCAGCATGCTGAATAAAGACACACAGTGCTGGATCAAACCTGAGGCTGAAAGAAGTCCACACATTAAGAAGTCCACACATCTTAAAGTTGCTGAGGTTGAGAAATCCTGGTCTAAAAGATTACTACCCTCTTGGAAATAAACACAAAGGAGATGAAGGAGATTACAAGATGCTAGGACTCAGAAGACTGTCCCTCTGTATAAGCTTGTTAACCAGCTAAGTATTTCCCTAGATCAGCCTTCTCCAACCTGGTATCTACATATGTTGCAGATCAACTTAGATAGACCAGGTTCACATGTTATGCTGCACTGTGGTTTGACTGGCTTTGGGCCAGTACGCTGGCCTTGTGCAATAATTAAAGTTTGTAAATCATGGTTTATGGCCCAGCACAACAAATTGCAAGGCAAACTATGGCTTGACGCAATGCATGGACTCAACCAACTGGGGCTTATTCAATAAACCATGGTTAAGCAAATCTCCATGGGTTGACTTTTGAGGAAATGTCAAGTAATATCTCTGTCAGGTAATCCATATTCAATAACCTGAAAATTCAACCAAGCTTTGCCTATCCTTTTTCAATATCTTGTTCTTCCCCAAAAAACTCAGGTGGATTTAAAGGCTCTTAAGACTACATTTTCCCTGATCTTCGCAGCAACCCTATAAAATAGGTTAGGCAGAGAGAAAGAGAGAAAGAGAGAGCAGACACAGGAATGTGCCAAAATTATACAATGATCTTCATGTCAAGTGATTATCTCAACTCTAGCCCTGCCTTCCCCATCCTGGTGACTTCTAAATATATTGGATTATGATTTCCATAATCTTCAGTTGAAGATGATGAGGGGAGATTTGGACCTAACTGTTGAACCTCTCTCGTATACCAGAACTTTTTTTGGGGGGGGGGTCTATGATCACATGATTGAAGTCCTGCCATCACCAAAAAAAGGGGGGGGCAGGGTGTTGATCATGTGGTTGCAGATGCCATTTTGACTGTTTTGGCCCCAACTGCAGACACTCCTCTCTCCTTTGATGTGCTTTGATACTATTTGAAAGCTTTGGGATTTTCTTCTTCATTCAATTAATAGAAAAATATAGGAGCGTTTGATCACTCTGATATTTTGTTTTGTTCTGGACATCGTGTTTTAAGAACAATTCGGATAAAGTGAACAAGGTTCGAAGAACAGCTGCGGGGATGATCAGGGAATAGCCCCTTCCAACTATATGCTATTATGTGTTAACAATGCAACATGGTGTTTCTGAACCTTGGCCACTTGAAGATGTGTGGACTTCAATGCTGGCTGGGGAATTCTGGGAGTTGAAGTCCACACATCTTCAAGTGGCCAAGATTCAGAAATACTGATGTAACAGATCATTAAAACTGAAGGGCTGGAAAACTATACCACAAACAACACATTCATTTAAATTGCTCAGAAGTCCTCTTTGCTAAGGCAAATTGAAATGCAGAGAAGCAACCTCTAAATACAGTAATTTAATACAGTAATACCTCGGTTCACGAACGCTTCTGTTCACGAACAATTCGGGTCACAAACAGCACTGTTCGCAAAATTTTGCTTCCGTTCGCGAACTCCACATCAGGTGACGAACATGACCCGCGGCCATTTTCCCTGCTGTGACTCGTGGTCGTGGCTTCCTGTAGGGAGGGGGACTCTCCCTTCAAACAATAACCACCTCCCCACCCGCCTTCCTGTCCTCCGCGCCAGAAGTCGCGTCGAGCAAGGTTAGCGTTCTCTCTCTTCGTACTGTACTTTGTGTCATATTTTTGTGGTTTAAAAAAAAAAAAACATATGGTTCAGAACGGATTAACCGTATTTACATTGAACTTTATGGGAAAATTTGATTCAGTTGGCGACCAAAATCGGTTGGCGACCACATTCGTAGGGGTCAGAACCGATTAACCGTATTTACATTGAACCTTATGGGAAAATTTGATTCGGTTCACGACCAATTTGGTTCGCGACCAGAGTCGTGGAACGAATTAAGTTCGTGAACCGAGGTACCACTGTACACTGTCTCAAGCTTCTGAGAAGATGGGATGGACACAAATAAAATCAAGTGAATAAAGATACACAACGCTGAATCAAACCCGAGGCTGAAAGAAGTTGACAGGCCAACGCTAGGACTCATTCTGATATAAACAGTTGCACCAAGCATGCACCCAGCTGGGAATACAGAGTAATCTTCAAGGTCAAAGACTCTAATTTCTTGGAAGCGCTGCCCACGCTAACAATTATAGCACTGACATGCTGTTACATGAAAGATCAGCACCTATCAGATGTCTCCAGCAGTGAAGACAATATCTTCCTGAAATTAAAACAGTGAGACACAAGCTAAACCCTAAGTCATCCCAGACGTCTTACCTGCTCACACCTCTATTGACAACTCCCACTTCTGGACTATTTGCTTGGAGAGACCTTGAGCTCTATGGCATCGTTCTGGCCAGGATGTTGGGATTAAGAGGACTTCTCCTGGCTCCACCCCTCTCCTTCCAGTGAACAGCAACACCTATGGGTGGAGACAGGAATTCCCTTAATCATTGATCTATGCAAGACTTGACAAGCAACAGGCAGTGATGGCGACAGAAGGCAACTCATTTTCCAAATCATGATACCAGACAATACAAAGATGAGGTGGGCTAAGTGGAAGCTCACCCCAGCCTCTGTATTTTCCTCAGTGGGTATCCCTACCACGGAAGAGCCTAAAAGTCAGAGGTTCTTGACATTGCCCTTAAAAGAACCCAGGTTCAGTTAAGGATCCATGGAAGGTCCAGGTCCAGACCAGTGGAAAGAAACATACAGAGAGAGGATTCTTTGAGAGACAATGCCAACTAAAGTGGTCAGGACCGGGCCCTTACTTAGTTACTTATATCCCGCAATACCAGAGGACTCAGCAGTTCACAATACACAAATAACATGGAAAATTAATGCAATTAGAACATCCAAACATAGTTAAAAAAACAACCCTCCAAGCCAGCATAGTAATCCAGGATATGCAGTCTCAACAATGTCATATTCCAAATGCCCTCCAGGAAACATTTGTTTTCAGCTGCTTCTGGAAGATGACAAAGTGGGAGCAGAACCAGTTTCCACCAGGAGGCCATTCCAGAGGGTTGGGGCTGCTATTGAGAAGCAGAGTCTCCAAGCCTTGGTCTCCTTCTCTTCCTGGAAGTGGGGAATCACCACCAGCTTCTCTCAGCATGATTGAACTGGTCATGTTGACTTTAATGGGAAAATGTGATCCTGACAGTAACTCGGTGCAAAGCCATAAAGAACTTTAAAACTTAAAACCAAACTTGAAATTGAACCCAGAAGTCTACTGGTAACCAGTGCAGGGTCTGTAGTACAGGTGTTATGTGCGGCCACTGGCAAGTGCCTGCTAACATATGGACACTGCCCTTTGGACCATCTGAAGCTCCTTGGTGGTCCTTAAAGGCCAGACCATGTAGAACAGTGGTAGTGCAGGGAGGTGACAATGAGGGCATAAATCACTGTCGCAAATTCCTCTTGCCCCAGGTAGGGACTTGGGCTTCCACCTGCTGTTCTAGCAGGAGCCACGAGTCCAGGAAGACCCTCCACATCACAGATCTGCTCCTCTAAGGGTAGTGCTTCCCCCTCAAGAGACACCACTGGTGCAGGCAGATAATCTCAATGTACAAGTAGACTCAACCTTGGGTTGTTTCCTCCCATCCAGGACCTTACAGCCTCCAGACACCAAGACAAGACTTCAACAGCATCATCACTTGGGCCCAGAGTAGCAATGTAAAGCTATGTATCATCATCGTATTGATGATATCAAACCTCAAACCATCAGATGTCTTCTCCCAGTGTTTCATGTAGGTGTTAAAGAGTAGGTGGGAGAGAACTGACCTCTGCAGCATCCCACATGTCAGCAGCCATCAGGCTGATCTCTCCTCCCTCCATTCCCCACAGTGACTGGAACCATCCATTGAGGAAAGACTAGAACCACTGTGAAACAGTGCCTGCAATTCCGAACTCCTGCAGGCAGTCCAGGAAGATGTCATGGTTGGCGATACTGAAAACCACCAAGGGGTCTAAAAGGACCAAGATGGGAGAACTTCTTCCAATCAGGTCTCAACAAAGGTCATCCAATAACATGACCAATGCCATTCCAATCCCATGTCTAGGTTTGATCCCGGGCTGAAAAAGAATCCCAATAATCCACTTCTTCTAGGGTAATCCATAATTGAGCCCCACCACAGACCCAACAGCCTTTCCTAGAAGAAAGTTAGAGACTAAGTGATAGTTGTCTATCTCCTCCACATCCAGGGAGGGCCTCTTAAGGAAGAGGAGCACCAATGCCTTGGTTAAATCCACCAGCAACATCCCTTCTTGCAGTGAGGCTCTGACAGTCTCCCAAATCCAGGAAATTACCTCCTCCAACTACCCAAAGGAACCAGGAATAAGGATACATCTTGCAAGGGGCAAAGGACATCCTTGAAAACACTCTATCCACTTTCTCAGAGGCGATGAGCCAAAAGGAATCCCAGATAACGTGGCAAGATAGTGCCCAAGTCACACCCTAGATCCTGCCCACACAGAGTCAAGACTGAAACAGACGTGAGTGACTTGACTGGGAAAACGTAGTGCTATCTGGTTGCAGCGGCCATATAGAAGCTCTTGATGTTGACTCAAGGGAGGAGAAGTAAGGATGCTTCACTCCTCATTGCCATGGAGTAGGTCCAAGCATGGCTCAGTCAGGTTCACTTTGTGTCCTTCTCCACCAGCACTCCAGACATGGTTTTTGCCACTTGATCTCCCAGCGGCCCTTAGTTAGGATGAAGCCAGTGTAGAAAAGACTACTAAACTCCACGTTAAGGACTGACAGTAAAAAGTACATACATATAACTGGATCAAGAAGTGAGGTAATGCTAAAATTAAAGAAAAAAGTTCTGGGAAATAACATCCTAAAACAACTCCGAAAAAATTGTTCCAAGTTCCTCTCTTTTTTCCTTCCTTATCGAAAGTCTAATTCAAACGACGACAAACCATATCTATCAAGAATGCACTACCTGTACTGTAGATATATAGACCAGAGTCTGTTGGAGTTGGGTGACTAATAAATTCAAATACATAAAAAATTAAAACACTATATATGTAGATTTATACTTCCCGTACTGAAAATTATTTTTTTGATCATCTACAAGTCTTGACATCTTTATACACTCCAAATAAAACCATTTTAATGCAATATATCAGAGGAAACACTTGTCCTTCAAATGCCCTAGACTAGACCTCCCCGATCCTTTGCTACGGATTCTGCACAACTGCAAAACACTTGGAGGGGTCCCAGTTGGTTATTCCTGCAGCGTGTTACCTGTAACATTTTGATGGCCCTAAGGAAACGGGCTAAAATCATACTTCACATTCCCAGAAGCCTGTCTTGTCCTAGGCCTGCAAAAGTACTTAAAAATAAATGCAAGAAAACCAAGTTTTATTCACAAAAAGATCTAGAAGGTTTTTTTCCCCAAGCCGCTGGGAAATCAGATATGTTATGACGTACTGAAGAAAAAAGGGGTTTAGGTGGGGTAAGGAAAAGAAAGCTTGCCTAAGTTAAATTATAGATTTGAGAATACCAAACTGAACTAGAACGATTTCCTGAGGGAGAGTGATGTGTTACATTAAAGTTCAAAGAACATGCCATTCCCTGGTTACCTAAGGTGAAGAAGGAAACTCCAAGGTGAATACTCAGAGGAGAACCAGCCCCTATCTCCCAGTGTGGTAGCAAATGACGGTACAGACATGGGTGACTCAAAGAGAGGAACTGTGTGGCTTTGGAGAATTCTATGGTGATGTCTTTGCTACAAAATGCTAGTCACATCCAGGGTTTTGTGTAGAAGCTTTTATGGGCCCATATTCTTTAATATGGGCAGTTGGGTCTTATAAAACTTCCATGTGAGAGATAAGAAACTGTATTAAAAGCATAAAGACTTAGAGTGAGGTCAAACCTTGATGATGACACACGACTGTGTAATTTCCTTGGCAATAGTACGGAAGTGGTTCACTGCTATCTTCTTTGGGATTCAGTCTTCCCCAACTTGATGCCCTCCAAACAGATGAGCCTTTCCTATGAATCTGACATCCAACGCATCTGGAGAATACCATGTCAGGAAGGCAGATTTGTCATTATTATCATGGCTACCACCTAAGAAATATTATCAGCAACGAAGAAGTACATCCCTAAAGACCATCTGAAGGAACATGACATTGGCCATTTCTACACATCCAACCATGACTGTTCCAAAATACCAGTAATAAGGACAGGCGTTATATCCTTTCAATCAAGGCTGGATGAAGCTGTGAAGATGCTGTTAGTCACTACTGTGGAAACAACTATCATCTATTTGTCGAACCAAAGCTGGTGAGGATCAGGTACACGTGGGAATGAAGAGACTAGTTAGGAACTCCCTTTTTCAGTATTTTCAAAACAGCCATTTCCTCTCCAGAGATACAAGGGAGAAGAAGCTAGATGTTTCATTCTTCTTGGTTCATCTGTGGAAAGCAAGGATTGGAGACAACAGATTTCATACAACTGGGTCTAAGAATTCAGACACGAAGTATGGCTTGCTCAATTTTGGGTAATTTTATATCTGCTCCAATTCTGGCTTTCTGTGAAAGAGCCTGGGTCTCCCCACCATTGCAGCATCTTCACTCCACCACCCTGGCTGGGTTTGCAGATCTCAGTCTTGTGCAACTTCTGGAAGTTCAACCATTCTCTCAAATCCTTACTTTCTGCCTTTGTTATGACCCAGTATTGGATTTTAGGCGAGCACCATGCGCTGAAAAACAGCCTGGGAACCATGGTTAAAATGGAGCCTTACTTAAACATTTATTCCTGAGAAAGGGAGGAATCTGTTGCGCCCCATCCAGATTAGGAGGCATCTCCCCATTGAAGAACAGATGGCACCAGCATAATTTCCTGTCTGGGTAAAACTCTCTTCTCTTGCGGAATAGCTATTCCTAGACCCTTCAGGTCCCAGGTATGGGGGCTGTGTGGGTGGAGATCCAAGGAAAGAGACTAAAAGGTTTGTGTAGATGTCAGTAACGGACTCTCCCCATCTTCCTCCTCGATACAGATGTGATATAATGACCACCATGGAACCACCAACCAACAAAGGAATGGAAGACACTGAATGGAAGACATCTGAGAACTGTATCAGAGCCAGTGTGGTGTTGCAGTTAAGGCTACACCAGACTAGAAACGGGGAGACTGTGAGTTCTAGTCCTCCTTTAGGCATGAAAGTTGGCTGGGTGACAGTTGCTTTCTTTCAAACCAACCTTCCTCCCAAGGTCGTTGTGATGGGGAAAACACGAGATGAGAGCATTATAAACACTGCCTTGAGTTGATCAAAACAAAGATGGGACATAAATCAAATAAATAAATCAGGGTGGTCCCTATTTCTGTTATAACCTGAGGGGGACCTTTGCTAGGCTGCTGCTGAATAATTTGGGGTTTTGGGGGGACCAACCCAACCCAGCACTTCTCGTATTCTTCTTTGTTGGATGTGATTCTGTACGTGTTTTGTATTGAGTGGCTGGATCCCATCTTAGTTATTTTGTACTGTGTTTTTATCATGTTTTTTTGCTATCTCGTGAGTCACCCAGAGTGGCTTCAGTGTCAGGAGTAAACCTAACAAAATATTTTTTTTAAAAAAAGTTTCAAATGAATAATGAATTGCTGATGTAATAGCTACCCCATCAATTGAACTGATCGATCTTCCCCTCCAACATACTGCAGCAATGAGATGTGATACCCCTGAGTATACGGTAGGATTCAACTGCCTCATGACTTTCTCCTTCCATCTACTGCAGAAAATGCTGCAATTGCTAGAAGTCAGCATGGCTTTGTCAAAAACAAGCCACATGAGACAAATCTTTGACAAGGTAATAACTTTAGGGAACGAGGGAAATGCTGTGGATATGATCCACCTTGTTCGCAGGAAAGCTTTAGACAAGGTTCCACACGACATTCTCACGGACAAGCTGTTAAAGTGTGATTTGGATGGTGCTACACTCAGGTGGGTCCACAACCGGTTGGCTATCTGCATTCTATATCTGCATTGGGCCTATGTTGGGTTGGAAAACAGTTAACCAATGCTGTCCTATCTTGGAGCCAGTATAATTCAACATGTTTATTAAAGACTTGGATAACAGGACTGATGGCTGCTTATCACATCATTGGAGAGTTTGGCCAACACCCAGGATGACAGAAGAAGAGTGCGGTTCTAATCTGGATAAGTTGGAAGATGGGATAAGAGGAACAAGATGTTCTCGACAGGGAGAAATGTAAGGAGGAAAAACATTGGGCACACATACAAGATGGGGAATTCCTGTCTTGGAAATGCTACACTGGAGAAGGACTTGGGTACCAGTCAGATACCAAACTGAATATGAGCCAATAGCGGGAAACAGCTGCTAGATGGGCTAACACAGTTCTGGGTTACATTAAAGAAGCATCTTATCTAAGATACATGAAGTTCTTTCTCTTTTACTCTGTGGCACTGATGAGTCCACACCTAGAGGACAGTGTACAATTTTAGGAGTGTTTCTAGAAGGCTACTGACAGGTTAGAACAGGTTCAGAGGATGACAAAAATGATGCAGAGATTTGAGGACACGTTGAAGAAACTGGGGATGTTCAATCTGGAGAAAAGAAGACCAAGGGGAGTTATGGGATCAGTGCTCAGGCACCTAAAATGGTGCCACAGAGAAGATGGCCAGGAACTTTTTTCCATTGCCACAAGAACTAGGAACAGAAATAATAAGTTGCAGCAACCTTATTTTTAGTTAAATACTGAATGAGGAAAATCATCCTGATGGTAAGATCTGTCAAACGGTGGAGGAGTCTACTTACAGAGCTAGATAACGGATTCACCTATCTCAATTCTGAATCTTGACCGACAGCAATTCTCAAAGACAATTTTTACCACCATATTGGAGAAAATGGAGATTATTCCACAGAATGTCTCATACACTGAAAAACATATATTCTACTATCAATCATGACTTTGCTCACAGTAGGACAGATGTCAAAACGTCCAGAGTAGGATTTACACATGCAAGAATGAGGTAATAAAACCCCAGCATGATAGAATGAATTATGCTACTTCAGACTTGGAAATCATCTTCTTGCAAAATTGGGAAAAGGGATGTTAAAGCCGGGTTATTTCTGGCTTATGGTTCTTTGATTTGTTTTATTCTGTGTACTTTTGGGAAAATAGCAACTGACACATCCTGCAGAACAGGATAAATGAGGCCATGATTTTATGAATCAAGGTTCAAATGGTTCGTATTTGAAGTTAGATACGCAAAACACGTTGAGGTCCAAATTCTCAGGTTTCAAAGCTTCCCTTGCATCCACTCCAAGATGTGGGAACATTTCTGGCATGTCAGAACATCTCAGGTTTGAACAGGAAAGTTTACGATTGGAATTTTTCCATCTTGAAGCTCTTTAGACACTGATTTGTACTGTCTCAGCAGGTGGCAGCATTTCTGTATTGTTGCCAAAAAAAACCTTGCACAGATATGTCCATAAAGCTACCATTAGGTAAACTCAACTTGAAGGAGACCTTATTGGTACCTACGTTAAGTCCCCGGGTTAGGAACGCCCGGTTTATGGACGACCCCTAGTTAAGAATGGAGCCCATTGTAGCAAAATTCAAGTTAAATACACAATGATTCAAGTTAAATGTGCAATGGTTCAAGTTCATTACACAACACTACTTATATACTATTATACAATAATACTGTTCCAGCTTACGTACAAATTCGACTTAAGGACAGACCTTGGGAATGGAACTTGTTCTTAAAGGGGGACTCCTTGTACTGCTTATACTGGGAAAAAAATTGGGAAGTACTTAACTTGCAAGCAGGATACAAACAAGCCAACTATGCACGTTCTCCTACTTCCTTCCACGCCAAACATCTCCTTGCAGACTGTTATCTGTTTATGGGAGTGTTCTCTATTTAAAACATCCCCATAAACAGGTAACAGTCAGCAAGGAGAAGCTTCTGACCTCTGTCAAACAGGACTCCACAAATTCAATCTAATATGGCATTCTACTCCTTCAGATCCTCCCTCCCCTTCATTGAATATAATGCAAGTAATGGAGGGTTGCAAGAGACACTTGTTGATCTGCTAATATACACAAGTGGTGCAAATACGAGACGCATTTGTGTGCATTTTTTTTTCTGTTTTGCCAAGGGTATTTCTTAACTCAGCCCCATAAATAGGGCATGCCCAGCTGTATGGGGAAATCGGTTCGGTTTCGAAATGATATTCAGTTGGCCACCAACCTTATTTTTTTTTTAATTTGCTGGCCTGAGGAGGAACGCAAGTTGTCAACCCATGACTCAACTTCTAGTTAGCTTACTCTGCAATTCTAAAACAGCAGAAGGCTGACACAGATGTCAGAGACAACAAAAGTTCTACTAACCCATGACGACAGAGAGCTATAAAGTGACTCACGGTGATCAGGTATAACCTGCTCACATGTTAACCAAACAGAGGTCATCAGGTGAAACAGTCATGCAGTGGATTTAAGAAAATAGAACTGGACAAGGAGGCCATAGAGGTAATCTAGGCCAACCACTTGCCGAATACATGATCTATAATGCAGGATGCAGTCAAGATACTCCTGAGAATTAAACATCCTGTTTCTACTTAAATATCGCCTGTGGCAGCCTGAAGTCTTACTAAACAGCTTCCACCAGTAGGATCTTTTGGCCAATGTTTAGCTCAAATCAGATCCCCTTCCATTTTCACCCAGGGTTGCAGTCTTGTCCTCGAAAGCAAGTCACATAATACCTGTTCCATTTCTCCAGTGATAGCTTCTCCTTCATTTTTTTCTTCTCTGGACTACAGATCCCACCTGTTCCCCATACAACTTGATTTCCAGACCCTGCTTCTCCTTCCAGTCACCCCTCAGTTTAATATTACTCTCACAAGCCATGTTCCTACAACACACTAAACTGTAGTTTATTTAATCACAAATCCCAGACTGTACATGCTGAACCCTAAATTATTGTTTACCCACCAAACAGGTTGAACTCACACAATACTCCAAGCTTACTCCAGCACGACTCCCTTGCTTGGCTAGTGAAGACTATTCTCTACAATGCATATTATTATTCTGTAAGTTCTTGAATTATTATTTATTCAATAGAAACTATCACCTCCCTTTCACTGATACAATGATCCCAACAAGCAGGATAACTTGCACAGTCTCCCCTTTATCTAGCGCCCTTCACATGAATTGGACTTCAATCTCAAATAGCTGGGTTGATTTGTGCAATTGTATTATGTGACTATTGCCGATAACAAACCACCCAGAGTTTGTGATGGAAACTGCCTACAGTCTATGAGGATTTTGATGGCAGATCAATGGCATCAGTGAAATAATTAAAACCCCTGATTTAATAAAGTTCTCCTACTTACCTAGGACAGACAACAGAAAATACAGCGTGGGAAAAATCTGATTAGTGCCCCTGGCTTCTGTTAGTTGCATGGGCAAAGGGAAATTTGCCCCTCTCCCCATAAGCACCACTAAATCTATTCTGCAAGGTTGGGAGTGGGGAGCTTGTCTCGATCTAGTTTCGGGAGTATGTGAGAATACCGAATGAAGATGCAGAATTGGGAATTCTGCATAAGGAGTTGAGCTACCCTCTGTTTTAATATAGCATTAGTGGTATTTTAAATTGTGACTTGGTTCGTGGTTAAACTTGACTTGCTTGTCACTTTATCATTCAAAGCATGTGTACGGGGGGTATTTGGCAAACCATGATTAAACACACAATTAAACAAACCAGGGTTTAATGCAATGTGTGAAATCAGTCACCGTTTCAGATTATAAATGTGTTAAAAATGAAAGAAAAATGCAATACATACAAAGGGGTAGACAGAGAGGATGGGAAACGCCAGAAAGGTATGTTGCATGCACATAGAAAATATAAAATATAGTAGTGTTGCCATTATTAATAAACATTTCCAATATTATACCTCCCATTATTGAGGGCACCTATTTTATCCTGAGATTCCACACCATCAAGAGAAGAGCCACAGTATAACTAGAAATAAAATACTTAAGAAATTAAAATATTTGAGTATCTATACAATAAAAGCTCCAGGTCAGTTCAATTCCCTTCCTTTGAAGAAAGTATATCCATGTATACTTAGCATTATAGTCCAAACATTAATAGCAAATAATCGTACTGAAAACAGAACAACACTGAGCCAGGGAACAGGGCAGATGGAAACAGGTTAAAAAAAAAAACAGACAAGCAAAGATGTATTTTACAGTATTTTTAAGATTACTTAAAAAGAATACAAGAAAATCAATGCACAGGAAGGGATACGAAAAACTATATAAAAAAGGCCAAGTATTTAACCGTACAATCTTCTGCATGTCTTTTTTATAAAGAAACACACTTCAAAAAGACTTATTTGCAGGTAAACAGTTTTTGGATTGTAACCTCAATCCTGGCTTTTACAAACAGTATTTCATGTTGTCATCTAAATGAACACAAATAAGTGTATAAAATGGAGGCCAGGAAGAGGTGTTTCTGAAAATGTTAAAATTTTAACTTCCGGATAAAAATCTTAAAATTACAGTGGCAAGAGCCATATTTTTTAACTATGGCTACAAAAACAAGACCTTTCCTAATACATTTATACATTTGAGTTTTAAAATATTTTATGCAATACCTATCAATGTATGTTATCTGTCAAACAATTTTATCTTCCACTTAACCTTTTAGATTATATCTGGACTTCACTGTTCAGGTCTTTTGGCCATAATAAACATAACATCTCATTTCATTACACAAGAAATAAATAAATTAGCCACATGGTGGCTTCGGCTTACCATGCTGGGTAAATCCAGGCATGATGGCTCGTAAACCTGAATTTACAGCTCGTTCAATGATCCACCTCAATCAAACCATGACTTAGCGGATAAATCTGCTTGCAGACTTCCATCACCCGAGTGCCAGTGAATAAGGCCTTTTTGCCAAAGACGACACATCTACCCTCTTTGCAGCAATGCAGATGAAGAACCATGAGGTTCCTCCATCAAGGAAAACTTGACGCCCTTCAGATATTTTGAACCACAGTTCTTCTCATCGGTGTTCCTCTTGGCTGTCATTTATGGGACTGTAGCAAAAATATTTGAAGGCACCGGGTCGACCATTTCAGTTAGGATGATTTGAACCAGTGGATTTCTGCACTGGACAGGGGTTGGAGCATATCTGGGGGGCTTCTGGTGGAGGACACCATGCTTTCGTTGGTGAATACCCTGGTTGTTTCACGCCCTGATTACTGCAATAGCTCCCTGGCAGGCATTTCCACTTCCTCTCCTCATCCCCGATCATAAACCAAAACAGGGTGATTCAGACTGTTTTGGACCTTTTGCACAACTGTTAGCGTTAGGGCTCTTTGCTGGCTATTTGAGCCAGAACCTAGTTTAAACTACTGTTTATGTTTGCAGCCCTCTGATTACACCTGTATCTATCTGTCCTTATTTCTCCCCACAATCCCGCTTGCTCCTTATGTTCCTTGCCCCAGGGTTGGGGTATTCAGGTTTTTTGGGTTACCAGGCATTTAAGTCTCCTTGACTCAGGGATCAGCTTCCTCCTTCCTTGCACCTTTGTGAAAGTTTGATGGCCTTTAAAAGGGGCTTAAAGGCCTGCTTATTTGTCTAGCACAGTGTTTCTCAACCTCAGCAACTTTTAAGATGTGTGGGCTTCGACTCCCATGCTGGCTGGGGAATTCTGGGAGTTGAAATCCATACATCTTAAAGTTGCTGAGGCTGAGAAACACTGGACCAGTGGATTAGCGCAGGGCCTATTCTTATTATTTTGGCAGTTCCTAGGTTAAGAGCTGTTTGGGATGTATATGCACTCAGCTGTATTGCAGCTGTATTGATAGTCCTTGACTTACAACCACAATTGGGTCCGGAACTTCCATCGCTAAGCCATGTAGTAGTTGAGTCGCACCCGATTTTACAACCTTTTTGCCATGGTCATTAAGTGAATCCAGCTTCCCCCATTGACTTTGTCGGAAGTCCCCTGGGAAGCACAAATGGTGATCACATGACCCCAGGATGCTGCAACCATCGTAAATACATGCCAGCTGCCAAGTGCTCGAATTTTGATCATGTGACTGTGGGGATGCTGTGACATCATAAGTGAGAGGACCAGTCCTAAGTCATTTTTTTCAGCGCTGTCGTAACTTCAGTCATCAAATAAATGGTTGTAAGTCAAGGACTACCTGTATTGTTTTAAAGATGCATGCTGTTGTGTTTGTCTTCGCTGTTAATCTTTGTGTACTGGTTTGGCTACTAGCATGATCGGATGGCGTTTTTTAATTTCTGGTTTTTCTTTTACTTATACAGCACCTTAAAAGTGCAAAATCAGTCACAACAATTATTATAACCATCATCCTAATCTCTTGAGATCTCTTCCAACCCTCTCCTACTAAATAGTTAGTAAAGTGTCATGGTGTCACAGCAAGCAGGATGTGAAGATGAGCCACTGTTTCCCAGCTCAGTTATGGCATATCTGTTCATCCAGTTTGGGATGCTTAAATAGAAATTAGTGGCTCTAAGCGCTATAAATAAACATCAAATAAACACATAAATTATGATTCCCAAGTTGTGATGGCTATTTCATGCAAACCCTAAGTCAAAACAAAAACAAACAACAAGACTCTGAATCTAGTCATTATGTGCGAAGTAGGCCAGGGAGACCACAGAGAGAGGAAGCCTGCTGGATTCCTCAATATAATACAATGAGATTGATATAATAGTTAATTTAGTATTTGCTGTCCTGGAGCACACATACTCTGCATCAGCCTCCCTGACACTGTGTTCTTCTGATGCATGGCAATACAAATCCCATCATCCCCAGCCAGATATCCTTATTAACTCCATTTGTAGCGATGCCCATCTCAACAAGGGGCCCTGGGTGGCAAAATACTCCAACGTGCCTGGGGAACACCAGGCTTAGGGATCTGCCCTAGGTTCTCCAAACCCTACCACATCTAGGAAACTTCATCCCAAATACAGTGGTACCTCGGGTTACGAACTTAATTCGTCCTGTGACTCTGGTCGCAGCCCGAATTGGTCGCAACCCGAAGGAAATTTCCCCATAAGGTTCAATGTAATTATCGTTAATCCGTTCTGGCGTGGAGGACAGGGAGGCGGCTATTGCTTGGAGGGAGAGTCCCCCTCCCTACGACCACGTGTCGGGGCGGAAAACGGCCGCGGGTCCGGTTCGTAACCCGAGACGGAGTTCGCAAACCGAGATAATTTTTTGCGGCCGGAGCTGGTCGTAACCCGAAAAGTTCGTTAACAGAGGCGTTCGTAACACTCTCACACACTCACTTGTCTCCCAAATCATCAATTCCAGACACAGCTCATTACTGGCAGAAGGCTGTACTTCTTTCCTACTTATCATATTAAGAAAGCAGTAGAAATACTATCCAGTTGCCACCTAGGCTTCTTTCATACACAGGCGTGTACCAGTTGCGTCAAAAGGCTCAAAACAGCAGAAAAGGTAGTTACTCTAACATTAACTGCAACCACACCAATGTGCATACCCCAAGCGTATATCTCTTTAGCATGCACTAACCCCTTCCGCAGGGGGAAAAAAACATATTTAAAAGTGAACGAGGGCCCAGTGCATGTTAGAATCGCAAGGCAAAGGATGGGTAACATTTCCAATTACTGGGGATGGAACATCAATGTTATGTTTTATGACTTTCTTCCCTGTTTCTAGCAAATCAGGGGTTTAGTACAATCGCCAATAACAAATTAAGCAAGAGAAACCACATCTTGTTGAAAATCTGCATACTAGCCACAGGATTCAGCTTTTAACCCAGACTTTGAGCCGGCCAGCTGCAAAAGATTATGGTACTTTTTAAAAGCAGAAAGGAAGAAGTACAGATCCGTAGCCAGATATTTCAGGAAGATGAAAGGCCCCAAGGGGTGCAACTGTTAAAAGGTTGGGGCATGTAGACATTTTTATATACTAAGACATTTAGATGTTTAAACATTTATCTTTATATATTGTATAATATGAAGATAAATGTTTAAACATCTAAATGTCTTAATATATAAACATGTCTACGTGCCCCAACCTTCTAACAATAACCCTGTCAGCAATTAACACATCCTTGAGATTTTGAAAAGTGTTAAAGGTCTCATCCTCAAGAATGCAACCTTTTGATAATCTAAAGTACAGTCAACCATACATACAGGAAAGGGAATATTGGCATTTTGCTAGGCCTGCTTTTACTTCATATTATACAATATATAAAGATAAATGTTTAAACATCTACATGTCTTAATATATAAAAATGTCTACATGCCCCAACCTTCTAACACATTTTCATCTGTTCAAGAAACATACAGATGTCCACAACGGTGTAGCTACCACTAGGAATTCTGTTGGGAATTGCTTATGTTGGCTTGAGCTGATAGAAACGGATATTCAACTCCATCGTAAATTTTCCCCTCCTAATATACAGACTTTTTTTAAAAAATAAAGGCTAGAGATTCAGGAAAGATATCCTTGGGTACAGGCGGGGAAAATTCACTCTGAAATCTAACGTTAGGTCTGGATGACTTGCAGTAGATCGACAAGGATTTCGGATTGCCAATTGATAAGCAGCCGTAACTTGACGTTTCTTGCTGGCTATTTCACACGCCACACTGAAGCACAACCCAGCCAACCAGAGTTTGTGGGAATCCAGCCCATGGGGGTAGATTATACTCTTGCGTGTCCAGCAAATCAGGCTTATAAGAGTGGTTACATTAAACTTAAAAGACATGCTGCATGAACACAGTTAGTCTCTCTAGCTATGGAAATAAGAAGAAGCTGGATTTGGGGATTAAAAAAAGCTGAAAATTTAGTTCTGCTGAAGAAGGTAAGTTCTTGAGCTGAGCATGTGCTCAAAAATACCCATTAATCATATGTACATACCCATCCTACTGTTCCCTTTCAGCATAAGCCATGTTATGCGAACTGAACAAAATGAGTAAGGAATATTAAGCAAAAGCCATTAAAGGCACGGGATAAAAAAGGAACACAAACAGCTCAATCTAGTTATGCAAACACAATTTGTTATACTTCTCTATTTTCTATCCCTGCAATATTCCATTGTATACCTCTATGAGAACGGGTGAATTCATGTTTTGTTCTAAGCTAGGAATCTTGGTTTGTAAACATTATGGCTGAGTTCACACAACGTAATAAACCAAAACTACGCATTATGAACTCTGAAAAATGAACTAAGCCAAGTCCGGAACTCCAAATACACAAGCCAATATATAGGGAACAAGCCACGCAACTGGCTGAGTGTACAATGTGCTAAACTATAATTTACTAGCATAACAACTGGCTTTACACAGGCTAAGGCGAGGCCAATGAGCTATTTATGCACCCGGCTTATGTCTCCCCTTAATACCAGGCGCTGAGCTGCCAGCGAGGGAGTTTTGAGCTATAGTAGTCTGCTCTTGTTGGCTTTGAAATTAGACATCTAAAACGTCTGAATGCCTCTTTTCCCTAGCCTCAAAGGCTGTCGTCACTTTCAATTTCAGATTTTTTTTCCCCCCCATCAGGAGTTCCCAGATCACAGCCCCCAAATCTTGCACTGCAAATGTCACTGAACCAAGCGATCAGGCAACCATTTTCCCGATCAAAAATCCACTTGTAGGTAGAGATAAACCCCCTGCTGTTTATTCTCCCTCTCTCCTTAAGGGCGCACGGAAAAATCGGCCCATCTTCAGAATGACTGAGACGAAAAACAGAAAGAAAGTCCGCCGCCGCCTACCAGGCATCAGCTAAGGAAGACGGAATCAGGGCATGGGAATGTAATTTAATTAATTTAAATTAAATCGCAGTTAAAACAATTTAATTACCAGGGAAACAATCCGCGCAAGTACGACAGTTACCTATAACTGAAACGCGCGCTACACGATTACCCCACTTTTTCAGAGTTCATACGTGACGCGCGGCGTCGGAAACGAGCCACGCGGGCTGCACGACCCGCTACGCTCGATCAAACGCCGCCTGCCAGCGCGAGCCACAGATCTCAGCCTCCCGCGAACGGCCCACCGGCCACCCGCGACCTCCCACCCGTGGGAACCCACCCCGCGTTCCTCGTTTAGGGCGCATCGCGCGAAGGAAGGACCGAGCCGCCCGCGGCTACGTGCCTCTCGCCACCTCGGCTCGGCCGAAGCGGGATCCCCGCTGCCCCCGGAACGCGGAGCGCCCCAGGCCCGGCGCCAAACCGGGCGCTCACGCCTGTCGCAAGTCGGCCACCGGGCTGGCCCCGCGCCCCGCGCCGCGCAACGGCCCGCGAGGCGCGCTCCGGAGGAGCTCCTCGCCACCTCTGGCTGCCCCGAGCGGACCCCCGAGGGCGGCGGAGAGGGCGAGAGCGCGGCCGGCTTCGCACAGCCGCTCAGCGTCCAGTCCGCGCCGCCTGCGCGCCGCGCGGCTCTTAAAGGCGCAGCCACGGCGGGCCGCCGCTTTGCTCGGCGGAGGGCGAGGAAGCCGCTGCAACGCCCGCCGCGGTGCAGCGGCCCCATCCAGGCGCCTCGTTTTTCCTCCCCCTCCCCGAAATCCCTTCCTTCTTGGGTTGCAAGGGACGAGATGGCCGGAGGGTCTGCCCTGCCGGCGCCCTCTAGTCGTGACGGACCACACCGCCCGTGATCCTTAGCCTCGGGAGCATTTCCCCTCCGCCCACGTACGCCCCGCGACGAGTCCATCCCTGCAAGTTCACGCCGGTTCCCGGGGCTTAAGTTGGGGGCAGACCAGCCCACCGGGGGGCTTCCCTCGCGCCTGCAAACGGCGGGCGGCGGAAGGAGGGGAGCACGCCTGGGGGAAAGTCCTGCCCCGCACTCGCTCTAAAGGCGCAAGAACGACCTCGGAGACCGCCCGGGAGTCGTCCGCGGGAGCCTCGCTTCGGCGAAATAAACCCACCCTTCGCACGTTTGGAAAAGTCCGACCACGCCGCAATCGACTCCGTCCCAAGAGACGCCCGCGAAGCGATTCGGGTCCCCTCCAGCCTCTCCTAGACCGATTCTCCCTGCTGCAGATTTGCGCCCCCCAAAACGTCCCCCTCCCAATAAGCCACCGATGGATTCCGCCGATCACCCACCAGATCTCGCCCTGGATCGCGCCGGCAGCCGCTTCCCTGCCCCCTTCCGCCAGCTGATCTCTCTCCCTCCTCCGCTCCCTCCTGTTGTTTATTTCCCCTCTTGTGCTGGCGCGCGGGCGCGTCAGATCCGGGAAGGGTCCCTCACCTACCGCCCTAGCAACCGCGCAGGCGTCCCCGGCAACCCGAAGTGCCAGCGTTCTGGGCCCGCCCCCAGCCCCTCCTTTCGACCCCACACGTTGCATTTGGAAGCGTTTGCAGGGAAAGAGGTCGTGGGGATGCGCTTGGATGCGAGCCAGGGCTCCGAGTCCCCAAAGCCCTGAAACCTGTTTTTTCCCCCCAAACGTTTAAAAGTACCCCCAGCATGATGTTCTCCCCCAGCCTCAAAGAATCCCACGACCTAAGTCACGCCAGTAGCGCTCAATTCCTACAGGATGCATTAGAGCTCTGACCAACTATTTTAACTATGAGAACAGATGGGTCATAAAACTAGTTAATCCAGTGTTTCTCAACCTTGGCAAGTTTAAGATGGGTGGACTTCAATTCCCAGAATTCCCCAGGCAGCCATGCTGCCTGGGGAGTTCTGAGAGTTGGAATCCACCCATCTTAAACTTGCCAAGGTTGAGAAACACTGAGTTAATCACTGACTTTAAATGAGGCTTCCTGAATCCAGTCGACTGGGTTTGCAACACGCTGGACTATGACTCATTCTGGTTACACGCAACTCCTGACTGAGTTTGCACGATATGCTTAACAAGGTCAGCTAAAGGTTTGGAATCTGAATTTGCACAATAGTAACTTGGTTAGTTTTCACCTGAGGCTGGATTTGGGAGGGACTTAGCCTTTTTGTGCAGACAGAGCAGATTGGGTTCGCTTCCAGTTTGGTATATTGTCTGAATCCAGAAAGTGAATAAATTCAATTAAGAATATGTCAATGTGTTTGCAAAGGCCTCCGTTTTCCCCAGTGGGTTGTACAAGCCCAGCACTAGCTGCCTTGGGCACACGTGCTTGTAATTTGTTCATCCATAAACAGATCACAAAGCTGAGTTTGCACAACATTCTGGGTTCAAATATGTTTACAGTAGTAAAATATTGTGGTTCACTGTACTGTACAAATACAACCACAGAACTGAATTGCCGGCGTGTGAAAATTAGTTGTTGCTCTAATAGGGTGCATTCTACCAATGCTCAGAGACACTGGCGGGATTCACACGATGCATTAAGCAAAACCTGAAAGAGTTTTTGGTTTTGTGAGCCCAGCCAACGGTTTATACAAGTTTCAAGGTATTATGTGTTATGCAAACCCTGCCAATATTCACTAAACCATGTTTAAGCAAACCATTGTTTAGCATGTTGCATGAATTTAACCATAGCATTCTTTAGGATTAGACGTAACGGTGCTGCCAGTATTATGACCCTGAAAGTGGGAGGTCTTACGGCTAGGGAGATTTGGATTTACATCCTGTAATCTGGCCTTGAGTCACTGATTTTAGGTCCGGGTCTCATGTTTCCACTGAGCATAACATAATTTTGCAGAGCAGTTTGGATCTGAGAATGGGCATACGGTCAGCCCTACCAGGTAGACCAGATCAGGAAACTGACTGCACAGGAAAATTTGAGCTATACTTTATTGAGGCTATAGAAACAAATGTTTGCACGTCGGCTTGTGCTTTTCCTCCCCTCCCTCTTATTCCACAGTGAGCCGGGGGGGGGGGGCTGCCTGAGCTGCTCCCAAATACTACCTTACTTCCCAGGACTTAAAAAATGTTTCAGCCCTCTTTGCTGCAAAGTGGTTCTTGCCTCCTTACCCCAAGCTCATCTCCTTGACTCTCTACGCCAGTGTTTCTCAACCTTGACCACTTGAAGATGTGTGGACTTCAACTCCCAGTATTCCCCAGCCAGCATGGCTGGCTGGGGAATTCTGGGAGTTGAAGTCCACACATCTTCAAGTGGCCAAGGTTGAGAAACATTGCTCTACACATATACAGACACACAGACACAAGTGCATGTGTATGCATATATACACGCACACAAAAGCCAGTTTGGTGTAGTGGAGAAGCCACCAGGCTAGAAAGCAGGAGACTGTGAGTTTTAATCCCGCCTTAGGCACAAAGCCAGCAGGGTGACCTTGGGCCAGTCACTCCCTCTCAGCCCTAGGAAGAAGGCCAGGGCAAACGACTTCTGAAAACGTTGCCCAGAAAACTTCAGGGATTGTCCAGGCAGTCACCAGGAGTCAAGACTAACTTGAAGGCACAAATTTCATTTAATATATATGCACACAGGTGGATCTTTTCCTTCCTTCCTTCTTCCTTCCTTCCCACCCTGCTCCCTCCCTCCCTCTCTTTCTTTCTTTCTTTCTTTCTTTCTTTCTTTCTTTCTTTCTTTCTTTCTTTCTTTCTTTTTCTTTCTCTCTCTCTCCCTCCCTCCCTTTCTTTCTTTCTTTCTTTCTTTCTTTCTTTCTTTCTTTCTTTCTTTCTTTCTTTTCTTTCCTCTCCTTCCTTCCTTTTTTCTTTCTTTCTTTTCTCTCCTTCCTTCCTTCCTTCCTTCCTCCCTCCCTCCCTCCCTCCCTCCCTCCCTCCTTCCTTCCTTCCTTCCTTCCTTCCTTCCTTCCTTCCTTCGGGCTTCTTCGGTTAGTGCTGTTTCATGCTGAAGGCTGGCAGCCACCAAATGCCATTTGTCCTTCTGATGCTGATATCCTCCACAAGGATATTTCAGCCTATAGAATATCAGTTTGTAATCCCTCCACCTCTTTGGCAGCATTCAAAAGCTTTCCCGTTTTGCATAAAGTTGTAAGGTGCCAATTTCCAATTTTCAGAGCTGGCCCAGAAATTTCTAGGGCATCGAGTCCAGTTAGAGACTCCAGTCCCCAAAAGACTTTCCAATTAAATTTGAAATCTCACACGACTGAATCCTGTTTCTCCCTACAACTAGCCTAATGTTGTCCCCACCGCTGTCCCTTAGAGTGGGTTCCTCTCCCAGCCTCAAGGTCTGTTCCAGCCTTTCTGGAAGGAATCACGTTACACCCGAGGGCTGATGTGGTGGCTTGTGACTGTGTTTACTTGGACAACAATCAGGAACTGGTAACAGTTGGTCAAGTGGAAAATGTCAAAGAAGTGGCTGCTTAAGCAGATGTAAAGCAGCCGAGCCCTCTCTGAAAATCTGAGGGTGGAGTAAGTCTAGAGAAGGCCTGGCGGTAAATTACAATTCCTTCTCTCACTTGATTGGCAGCAACTATTTTTAGATTTTGTTTAGGCCGCTGAAAGTGCCGGGCAAGCACCCACCCTCAAGGGGGAAGTTGCAATGTTCCCATTCCAGGCTGTAGATTCTCCTGGGAAAAATGCCCTCAGTGATCTTCCTCATTTTTCTCCCTACTTGTCCACTTTGCTTTGCACAGGTACCCCATAAAGGACGCCTACCGTATCCCGGTGGGAAAAATCTGGGTGATCGTGAGACGGGAGGAGAGAGTTGGAGCGTTTTGTTTTTTGTTTTGTTTTTTTCAGGGCCATCTTGTGGTCATCCAGATTTTGCTAGCTCAGATACGGCGCCCCACGCGAGTCCTTGGCTGAATCCAACATAGCCACCAACTCGGCTGTTTCCCTTTAAGAACGGCTGTTGCTCTTTCCCTGTTGGGTTTCTGGCTGGACTGGAACAGAATCAGGCGGACATGGATGTAAGAACATCTGATGTACTGTAAAACAAAAAAGTCTAAAAATTAAAAAGTAATTGCAAGAGATTTCTGGTGACCGCTATCTATCCGATGTCAAGTTTATTTATACACAATCATTATTAAAATTCTTGCTTCTTGTATCCTGCCTGCTGTATGTCTTTGGCCAGGAGAGAGAGTTTCCATCTGCTTCCTTGTTTTAGTAACAGCCAGGTCTGGTATCAGGCTGTTTGCTTTTCACTGTGTAAGAAATTGTGGCCGCACCTTCCTTGTTCATCACGGCTTTTTCCACAGAAACATTAGAACTGCATGTCTGGTGGTCAACTGCATGTGGACCGTATGCTACAATGCACTCATGGATGTTCTTCACGTGTGCATAAACGTTGGGCTTAGAGTACCCTGCAATCTCGCATGCAACTTTATCAGCAGGAGAAGTCTCGCTTGCTGTAAACACACGGAGGGAAAACAGATGCACAAATACAACACCGCCACCCTCAACTCACACCCTTTTATAGGTACAGCCTATATCAAAACCAGCCAAAGGCAGTCTGATGTAGGGCAGCTATTTACCAGCAACAATCAATCCTGCTACAATTGCACCCACCTAGGACCTCAAATGTGGTGCAGACCTAGATCCCTACATCTGTTCTGGCAAGTCTAATAATGTAAATTGCAGTTTCAGGAGTTGGTACCTCTGGTCCTATTCCAACTTGATACAAGCCACTGGGGGACTGTGGGATTGCCGTCGCTAAGCGATGCAGTTGCAAAGTGCAACATCACATGACCGCATCGCTTAGCGATGACAATCCCGGCAGTCCCAGTTGCCATCATAACCACAAGATATTTGGATTGTTAAGTGGGAAGAGGTGGGAGTCCAGGTATGGAGTGTGGGGGTGCCATGGGGGTGCCACAGGGAGGGTGGGGGAGGCCAGGGGAGGACCGGCACAGGCACGTGTGAGTCGCAGGAAGCTGGGCAGCCCTGGGAGGGCCAGCGGAAGCTGTGCTTGGGCATGGAGATGTTGCGAGTGGGAGGAAAAGCAGAAGCAACTTACCAGAGTGACTTGTGACCTTCCCTGCCAGCTTCCCCATTAAGTATGCTTGTGGGAAGCTGGAAAGACAGATTGCAAATGGCGATCATGTGACTGTGGTCCCTGCAACATCGTAATCATGAGCCAGGCACACGAGTGCCCAGATCACAATCATGTGACTGCGGGGGTGCTGCAATGGCCGGAACTTTGAGGACTGGTCATACGTCCATTTTTTCAGCACCGCTGTAACTTTGAGCAGTTGCTGAACGAATGGACATAAGCCGAGGACTACCTGTAACAATACTGCATAGTGCTTAACAATACTGGGCTGGACCAGTAAGACCTACTTGCAAGTTCCGACTAAGTTCCCTAGAATTGGATTGACCACTTGGACTTAACCATGATTTATTGAATAAACTACAATTGGCTGAGTTCATACAACTCACTAAGTCAAAATCAAAGAAAGCACATCATGGCTTAGCATCATGTGTGAATGCAACCATTACAATGCATTTAAGATCATCCAGTAAATTTTAAACTTCACAGATCTGAACCTGAATCTGGGTTAGTAACCTACACCCCGTGGCAGATGCAGCTCCTGTATTAAGCTAATGAGGTTATATGTACTGCCATCTTATGCCTCTCCTATAAAGGGGGGAAGGATTGTCGAAAAAGTCAAGGTGGTGGCCATGAATTGCATGGTTATGGCCACCATCTTGACTTTTTTGACTCCGCCCACCCCATTACAAACCATCTGGAAACTTACTGGTTGCTCTGTCTATTGCGTGAAGCTGTGGTAATTTTGCAGGAACAAGAATTTGCAATCCAGCTTTACGGTTGCTTCCCAGTTCTCTTTCCCGCCAGCCAGTAATTCCTCTGGGTTTGCACTGTTGCTCCGAGTAGGTTTGGTTGCACATATAACCTCAGGTAAGCCTAGGCTTGCATATAACCTGGTTTGGCTCATCTTGTCCTGGTTTGATACTCCAGCCTGGGGGTCCCAGGACATTTATAAAAATATCTGGAAAGTAGGGCTGTCCCCACCTGCAAAGGGGATGACAGGTTTAGCCATGTGGCTCCCACTCTGCTTGGGGGACTTAAAGTTTAGCCATTCAAACTCACTCCCCTTTGCAATGTGGCCGAGTAGGAAGTTTTGAAATAGCACTGAATTGCCTCCTCCCCAGCTTTGACTGCACAGGTCCACTAAAGATGGCCTTTTTGCTGCATAAGTGCTTGAAAATGTGGTAAGTCTCCAAACTTGGGCAATATCACACAGAGGATGGGGCCTAAGATGGCAACTAACTAATTTGCTACAGAGCCTTAGCACCAGACTAGAGTAGTAAAGTAGTTACTGAGTTGGACTAGGCCCTGGGAAATGCAGGTTCATGTCTACCTTCAGTCCCAAAAACTCATTGGATGATTTGGGGCCAATCACTATCTCTCAGCCCAACCTGCCTTGCAAGGTGGTTGTGGGGAAAAAAAATGGAGGGACTTCCGGTGAACTAGATATCTCCGAAGGAGCAGAGATGGCATTGCGGTGCGACTGGTGGACAGAGCCGGCCAAGACTCTCCAGATAAAGGAGAGATTGTGAGATCTCCCACCTGCACTCCAGACAGCTGTTTGACCCACATGGTCAAGCTGTCTCAGTTGACGGCTTCCTCTTGTCGGTCCGCATTGCAATGTGTATCTAAGTAAGTACCTTGTATGTTATTGATTGAATTTTACTTGCTTATTGAAATAACTTTTAATAAAGCTTTTAGAACTTTGAAGTGACTTATGTTCTGGTGTGTCTGTCTCCCGTGTTTAACGTGGTTTTTCCCTGACATTATAAATGGACTAAGGGTCCAGAAGGATTTGAAAGAAGATTTTGAAATTAATCATAAGAATCCTTCCTGTGGGAAAATACTGTTGTTTTGAATTCTTAAAAAAAAGAAAGAAAGAAAAGAAATGATAGGATGGGACTTTGAAGGTTGAATACTAGAGGGAACCAGAAGGAACTTACAATTAAAAGAGAAAAACACTTAAATATGACTAACACAGAATGGAGCAAAATACTTTAACATTGGATGTATTGGAGGGTATTTGTGAGCAATGGATCCAGAAGCTAATCTTAAAAGTGTCTGCCATTATAGATGGACTGTCTTTAAAAGATGTTTTGGAAGAGGAACAAGTTTTACTGGAGAAGACTGAGACTGAATTTACTTAAAAATGACACGTTACAAGAATGATATGGAAAAAGTTGTTACACTGGATATACAAATGAAACTGGCTGATGTCTTAATGATTAAAAGGGATATACAAATGGCAAACCAAAGAGCAACTTGGATAACTTTCTTATCTTGAATTTACAAAAGAGACCTGTTAAAGTTCTGAAGGATTTTGTGAGAAGGGACAAAGAAAAAATGAAAAGAAAAACAAGTTCTAGGACATTATTTGAAGGAATTAAAAGATCAAGATGGTTAAAAGTAAAAGGAAGGAATGTAAAGTGGGTTTATTTGATCAAGGTTAAAATAAGTATGTTGTTACTTCTGGTAACCCTTAATAGACTTTTACTGACCAGGACTGAATGATGAGGTTTTAAGGATCTGTTTATAGAGAAGAGATATGGGGTGAAGAGGTTGTTTGTTGTATTTTAAGAGAAGGTGATAAGTTGTTAAAACTGTTTATACTTGTTGTGATGAAGGGGGAAATCACTTCTTTATATATTTCTTTTCTTTTTCTTTGCTATATTCTTATTTTCCTTTCCTTTCCTTTCTATTTTTCTTTTTTTCTTGCACTTTCTATTTTTTCTTTCTGTTCTTTTATTCTTTGTAGTTTGTATTAGTTCTTATCTGTAGAACTGTAATGTCTAATAAAATTATTATTTTAAAAAAACTGAGGAGAAAGGGTATAATCTAATGTATTAAGCAGGACGAAGAACGTGTTGTGCAAACCCACTGGGAGACGTTTCTTGCTGTTTCTCACCAGCTGAGCTTCTTAACAAGAAAAACTGGTTGCCAACATCACAAAAGGAGATTCTGATGATCATCTATTGTAGTATAAAGCCTCCTGGGTGTCTTCTGTGTAAATTTAGTTAGAACAGGGCTGAGTTTCCACAAAGGCAGGATCACATAAAACAGGCTTGACTGGTGTGCCTTTGGAAATGCCCCCAAACCTTTCGTGGCAAACCACTCAGGCGGTTTGGTGGAAGATAAGTAGATGGGGAAATATTTTATCCAAAACAAACAGCTTTTCTGGAAATTCAAAAAGCTTCCTTACTGTTCCCCTGGCAGCCACTGCCAGACAAGCTTTAGGGGCTAGTGATCTGATTGGGAATTTTGGGAATATTCACAACATTGCTGACATGTCTCTTGTGACGAGTCCCAAAATATCCACTTATCAGAATATAAACAGCTGAAATTGCGTTCCGGAATCCTCTCTGGTCTGCCAGGTTAGCTTTACAATTTTTCTGAGAAGGTGGACATTCTTCCAAAGCCATGAGCAGCCTTTCTTTTAATTAAAAATAATAATGCTGGAGCTTGCAGCTTTACTTTGTCGCATGGGAATTTCCCTCCTCCCTCCCTCCCTCCCTCCCTTTAAAAGGATTTTAAAATTAAGGTGAGGCAAGGGAGGGGTCCACAGGAACACTGGTGCTCAGGGGGCCCAAGTTGCATGCCCCTGTTCTGGAGATACTTGGGAGAAAAACAGAAGTTATATGAAAGTGGACTGGTTTCTGATTGTGAGATGTATTACTAACAAATGCTGTGTGTGATTAAATATGTATCTATTTACAGGTGGTCCTCACTTAATGACCATTTGTTCAGCAAGTTTGAGGTTACGACGCTGAACGAGTGGCACTTATGACCAGCTCTCATAGTTGCAGCTGTTGCAGCATCCCCTCAGTCACGTGATAGCGATCTGGGTGTTTGGCAACTGGCTCTCAATTATGACGTTACAGTGTCCCATGATCATGTGATCATGATTTGTGACCTTCCCTGCTGGCTTCTGAGAAGCAAAGTCAACGGGGAAGCCAGCAGGAGATTACAAATGGCGACCACGTGATGTCATGCTTAACAGTGGCATAGGATTTGCTTAATGACGGCAACCAGAAGTGCCGGAACTGCCATCGCTAAGTGATCCAGTCACATGACATCATGCTTTATGATTGCATCACTTAACGATGGAAATTCCACTCCCAATTACCTTTGTTAACTGAGAACTACCTGTACTTGTTAGAATTATATTCCAACTTTCATTCAGGAGCTCAAAGCAGCATATATGTTACTCCCCCACCTATTTATCCCCTAAAAACAACCCTGCAAGATATGTGAGGCCATGAGAGAAGGACTGGCCCAGAGTCCCCCAGGGAGTTCTGTGGCTGAGGAGGGGCTAGAATCTGGATCTCCTCACTCCTCATCCACCACTAGACTACATTGGCTCTTGATCTGAGAAGGAGGCAAAGGCCCAAAATGCCTCAGGAAGCTTCCATGGCTGAAGAGGGACCTAGAACCTGGGTCTCCCTGGTGCCAGGCCAACCCTTTCACCACTAGACCAGATTGAGGATCTGGCCCATAGTCCCCAAGGGAGCTTCCACGGCTGAAAGGGAACCTAGAACCTGGGTCTCCCTGGTGCCAGGCCAACCCTTTCACCACTAGACCAGATTGAGGATCTGGCCCATAGTCCCCAAGGGAGCTTCCACGGCTGAAAGGGAACCTAGAACCTGGGTCTCCCTGGTGCCAGGCCAACCCTGTCACCACTAGACCAGATTGAGGATCTGGCCCATAGTCCCCAAGGGAGCTTCCACAGCTGAAAGGGAACCTAGAACCTGGGTCTCCCTGGTGCCAGGCCAACCCTTTCACCACTAGACCAGATTGAGGATCTGGCCCATAGTCCCCAAGGGAGCTTCCACGGCTGAAAGGGAACCTAGAACCTGGGTCTCCCTGGTGCCAGGCCAACCCTTTCACCACTAGACCAGATTGAGGATCTGGCCCATAGTCCCCAAGGGAGCTTCCACGGCTGAAAGGGAACCTAGAACCTGGGTCTCCCTGGTGCCAGGCCAACCCTGTCACCACTAGACCAGATTGAGGATCTGGCCCATAGTCCCCAAGGGAGCTTCCACAGCTGAAAGGGAACCTAGAACCTGGGTCTCCCTGGTGCCAGGCCAACCCTTTCACCACTAGACCAGATTGAGGATCTGGCCCATAGTCCCCAAGGGAGCTTCCACGGCTGAAAGGGAACCTAGAACCTGGGTCTCCCTGGTGCCAGGCCAACCCTTTCACCACTAGATCAGATTGAGGATCTGGCCCATAGTCCCCAAGGGAGCTTCCACGGCTGAAAGGGAACCTAGAACCTGGGTCTCCCTGGTGCCAGGCCAACCCTTTCACCACTAGATCAGATTGAGGATCTGGCCCATAGTCCCCAAGGGAGCTTCCACGGCTGAAAGGGAACCTAGAACCTGGGTTTCTCCACTCCTGATCCAGCACCTTCACCACCACCCCACCCTGCCATTTTAGAGTTTTACACCTATCCCCAATCCAATGTATGCAGATACGAAGAATTGGGGTTGAAGGACAGCCAGCTTTTGTGCTCCTCTACCTGGATCACCTCTGCCCGGGATGTTGCTCTGGGAACACTCCTGTTTCCTACCCCCTTCCCTGCATTTATTGGATTTCTGCTTGGTTTGTCACAGCCCGCGTTTCAAGATGGGATCTCTCCTCTCCTCCAGAGAACAGCTTCCTTATCCCAACTATCCCTGGGAGAGAATCTGATCCAAACAGCAGTCTCCATCCAGAGCCACGTGGCTTGCACAGTTTACATCTCACTAAAGCCAAAAATAACAACAGCCACCACCCCCCTGTGGTTATTGGTTGGCCACATTATTCAACATCCTGACCTTCTGAACATGAACAGCAACACCAAGAAACCCAGAATCGTTCAAAGTCCTTCAGGCTGGGAATGGTGACCTGCAAAGTGGGTACCCGGCCTTTGCAGACAACAAATTCTTTCAAGGTTTCCAGCTGTCAAGCAACAGAGACTTATGGCTTTGCAATGCTGCAGAGTTTCTGCAGCAATTCTTTGCTCCTTCTTTTAATGGCCCTGTGTTTCAGACATCAGCAGCTTGAAACAAAGCACTTACCTTGGTAAAAAAAAAAAAGAGATTTTCCTAACCTTTTATCTCTAGGCTAGGCCAATAAATTTTTCAGCAAGTAACAATGCAAGTTGATTTTGGTTTTCTACTTGAATCACATAACATTTCTGGAAAAGGAAGGAAGTTTAGTGATGAATTTGTTAGCCTCTGGAAGTCTAAGGGAAGACATTCTCATATTGCCAGATTTTTTTTAATCCAGTTTCTCTGACACAGGTTGCCACTGTTTGAACCAATCCATCTGGCTGTGCTTTAACAGAAGCAAAAGAAAAAACATTGGATTTCTCCTACCCTAGTATGGTTTCTTTAATAACATTTATGGAATAAATTGAACTTACCCAATATGATAAATAAATGAAGCTGTGTACAACCTCTGAACCCAGCCACTGAGGACTGTAAACGATTGTATATGGCTTAATGCAACGTGGGTATGACAACTATTCCAGCTTGTTCTATAAACTATGATAAAACAAGCCATGTGGGTTCTAAACCATTGCATATGTCTTAATGTGATGTTTTTGCCAAGCCATTGTTGCTTCAATAAATTATGATAAATGAGGTAACAAGCCATCAGGCCTCGTTCAATAAAGTATGATGAAAACAAACCATGTGGGCTCTAAACCATTGCATATGTCTCAGTGCAGCGTTTTTTAAACTTTTTTCCCTCAAGGCCCCTTCCCACTTTTAAAAACAATAGATGACCCCAAAACAGCTTTTGTTTATATGGGTTATATTTATCAATATTGATCATATTAAAAATTAAAATTGACTCATTCACTGCTGCTACTGCTTCTTACAATTGTTTGATGGGATTTTAATATTATATTATTTTTCAATACAGGCTGGCAAGTAATTTTGATTTTGTGGGTCACTTAAGGGGGACGCGGTGGCGCAGCGGCTTAATGACGCTGAAAGTTGCTGGCCAGAAATGGTCGACGCTTCAGCGGTTCGAGTCCAGCCTTCGCGTTAGCAGGGTGAGCTCCTGTTTCCTCCCCAGTTCCTGTCAACCCAACAGTTCGAAAACTCACGTGAGTAGATAAATGGGGACTCTCACTCCAGTGGGAGGAAAAATGCTGGCGGCGCCTTGCAAAAAAGGAGTTGGGAGCAGTTGCCGGTAAGCGCGAAAAACCGCGCACGCCCGAAAAGGGCGCGAAGCAACGGAAACCCCGCCTCCTGTGCTCGCCAGCTGGGCTCTGCCCTAGGAAGGAGGCTCTGGCAAACCACTTCCGAAAAACAGTTGCCTTGAAAACTGCAAGGACTCGTCCAAGTGCAGGGTCAGCAATGACTGAGCGCAGATTAAAAAAAAAAAGAGAGAGCATCTTGGGGGATCCCCAGGGGCCCTAGGAGCACACTTGAAGAAACACTGCCTTAATTTGGTGTGTTTGTCAAGCCACTGTAGCTTCAATAGATTATGTTGACCACAAACCATGGCTTAAGACACTGAATGAATTTACTCATTAAGAAGCAATAATGGATACTTCTTTCTGCATTTAAGATTCACTTGATCTTATCTATCCACCAGATGTTTAAGCATTCCATTCAAAACATTGAAACAGAACATCCTAGTTTTCTTTCGGGGGGGGGGACAGTTGCCAACAGTAGACATGCTATCATGTTCAACGGAATGTCAGGATTTTTGTTTTGCATGATGCTGGATAAATTTATTTATTTGTCAAAACAAGTGACTCTGGGCAGTGTACAACAAAACTTGTACACTTGTATGTAGATCCTGCATACAGCAAGAAGACTCTTTAGCTTTGTGTTAAAGGAGGAAAGTCACCTTTGAGTCAAGTTCTGGGCCAGGTGACTTACATGGACACATCGGTGCCGTTTTCTTAGCATGACATGGAAGTGATTTAAGCATCCCTTGGGTTCGCATTCCAGTTTCCGTAAGCCATCAAGGGCAGCTGCTCTGAGTTCACATGCACCCCACCACAAAGATTCAGTTCTGGCGAAGGAGTTGCAGGCATAATAGAGGAGGGAACCACACAAACGTCTCGTAATAAATTCAATCAATCAATAGACTCTTCTGCAATCTGGCCTTCTCCAGCCTTGTCTGAGGCTGCAGATCCCAGACTTTCTAGCCAGCCTGGCCCTTTCTATGTTACTTTATAACAATCCTGCATGACCTGAACAACTCAAATGCTTGTGATAGCCTTTGAGTGGGTGTGATGAAAGCAACGGTCAGTAAAATAAGAGTAATCATCATCATCATCATCATCATCATCATCATCATCTTTTCTTTCCCTGCAGGCTAGCCCAGCATGTCTCAATGCTGACCAGGGGAAGCTGGCTGGGGAATTCTGGGAGTTGAAGTCCACCCATCTTAACATGGCCAAGGCTGAGAAACGCTGGGTTAGCCTCTCACGCCAGGATTCCAGGAGGTCTCCGACCCCAGTACTATCCCGAGTCCAACCTGGCGTAGCTTCTTCGAGATTGCAGAGCTCTTTATTGTACCAGATCGCACGGGTGCCATACCACACTTCCACCTAACTGTTGCAACCCCTTTCGTGGCTGGCTGCAGCTACAATGTACCCACGATCTTCCGGCAACAGCGCTTCACCTTCCTCCGATCAGAGCCAAAAAGCCCCTTTGAAAGATTGAGAACAGAGCCAGGGGAAAACCTCCGACGGCTTTTACAGGGAAGACAAGCGGGGGGGGGGGCAGGCACCCTCCCCCCTCTCGCTTTTAGCTTCCTCCCCGTTGCAGGAAGTGACACATGTTTGCAACCGGGTCAGCTGGGACTCCGCTTTTCTCGCCCACCACTCGCAACTTCGCCAACCCTGGGCTTTCTGGAGGGCGCATGGGATTCCGGCAATGGGAAGGTGGAGGCTGATGTGGCGGCCGTGGGGCTGCGGCAAGAGCAACGTTTCGGTACCCACGGTCGGTAAAAAGCTCCCCCCCCCCGCGCGCCTTGTCTTGTTTTTGCAAAGCGCTGAAGGTTGGCGCGCGCGCGTGTGCCTATCTATACGCTGAGGCGGGGCTGTGTTGCAACGACTGCGACCATGCCCAGCTCCCGAGCGTGCGGACGTGCAGAAGGCGGCCCTTGCCAATGGAGACGGGGAGGCCGCCCCTGCTTTGGGGGGTGAGGGAGTTTGGGGGCGAGGGAGCCGCGTGCCAAACGGTCTGGGAAAGCGGCGCCGTGCAGAAGCCGCGGGGACCGCGTGGAGGCTGCTTTGCAAACTGCTGAGCCAGCATCGCTCGGCTTTGCCAGGCGCGAGCCTCCGGGGATCCATATGGCCGGGGCGCTGGCTTTGTCCGTGGCAGGGGGAAAGAGAGGGTTGTTCCCCCCTCCCTTCCCGCCGGCGGCTCCTGTGTTGTGAAATTCCGCGCGTGGAGTGCCGTCGTCCTCCGGTTAAAGGAGAGGATCCTTTTATTTCGCCGCGCGATTCGAAGGGCGAAGCTTGAGTTCGGTCGTTTGCAGCCTGGGTTTTCAGCAGTACGCAGAATTTTATATCGGCACGACCTGCTGCGCTGAAAAGTGGCTTTAGGTACCCTTCGGGGCGCAAATGAAACCTGTTTACAGGTTTGCTGCTGTAGATCACTTTGGATGGGGCGTAGAAAAGGGACGCAGGGAATAAGAGTCAGGAAAGCTGGTGATAAGTCAGCATCAAACTACCATTGATGGATAAAAGATTTGTCGAAGGCTTTCACGGCCGGAATACGATGGCTGGTGTGGGTCGCCACACAGCCCGGAAGACCCACACCAGCCATGATAAAAGATTTGTTAGTTTTCCTTGACACGCATGGGGCTGCCTCTTTTTCTGTTTTTTTGGACATTCATTCTCTCCACGACCAGCCTTTAGGCCTACTTCGTTCCCATTTCTCACTTAGAACCAAACCAGATTTAGCTAAATAAACATTGATACCATCTCGGTTTGTCTCTTAGATGTGGACAGGTACCAGTTTCTATTTCCGGGGTGTGGGGGAAGCTGCTTCTCCAAAGTCTTTGAATTTCTCCTTGTTTCTAGAGTCATTGAGAGTCAGGAGGCATACACTTTTAATATGTTACTATATCTTTTTTATATATATATAAGAGGTGATCTGTCTGCCTCTGCATACAAACAGCTTATGGACCACATTTCCTCTCCATTGAGAAGTGGAAAACTTGAAATAGGAATGGTAGTTATAATTAAGGATATGAAGATGTTGACTAGATTCCCGTGTTGGGCTAAGCCATGGCTTAACTATGATTTATTGAACTTGGTTGGGTCCGCACATGCTAAGGTGTAAGCCAGCCATTAATGAGAAATTCCCTCATTAAACCTGTGGAGCCAAATTTCTAAATAAAAAAAGGAGTTTATTGGGAAAATACAGGAAAAAGGAAAAGTTATCCAAAACGCCCAATAAAATCAATATAATCTATTTAGATAAGCTAGTTATTGTTTACCTCCTTAAATAAGATGTTGGATTTCAACACATGTTGGAAGTTCATTGACAAGAATATAGTTGGAGAGATGTCATCAGGGCCTTCTGCTCAGATGTTGATAGGCAGGGACGTCTTTCCTTGTTCTTCCTTGAAGTGCTTCTCAGTTTTACAGACTGTGGAAGGTTGATCAGGACCAACCTCTTTAGGCAGAGTGACTTTTATTTTATCCAATCAAGGCCAGAGCTCTTTCTCTGATGTCTAAGATCTAGCCAGCAAATCAGAAATGACCTAATGGTTAAACCCACCTTCCTAATGAGGTAGACTATAAAGGCATAGTCTAGTGTTTACTGGTTGTTCTGTTATAGAAATGGAGTAGCCTCATTTGGGGAAACAAAGGCCGAGTTCCATTTATTTGTGCCTCTCAACGCATGATTAATTTATTAGATGTTTATTGGGCTGTCAAGATAGAGTATCATCTACATTTAAGGAACTTAAACAGTTACATTTTAAAAATGACAAATGTTTCCCTGATTCGCTACAAGGGGGCCATTATTTTCCCATGCTTTTGTGACTTCTTTTCCACCATCATTTATTTATTTATTGGATTTCTCCCCCGCCCATCTCCCCCACAATAGGGGGGAGTCTATCCTATTGGGAAAGTCTAGCTAGGATACAGATGTTCTGAAGGGGGTTCCTCTCCAAACACTAGATTGATCTTGAACCCCTGCCGTTTCAGCACAATGGTGCATCATGGGCCTTACTTAAGCATACCCCTTTCTCCAAGCAGGCCTCATACTCTGCCATGGTAGTTCAGAGCAAGGTGGATGGTGGGATTGTTGTTAAGAACTGATGCCTGGACAGCATCACCCGCTACACCTAGAGCAGGGCTCCAGACATTTGACCTACTTCCATCAGCCCCCATCAGTGGTGAGGGGTATGGGAGTAGTACGGGAATTCTGGGAGTTGAAGTCCACACATCTTAAAGTTACCAAGGTTGAGAAACACTGATGTGGAGAATCAGGGAGATGACCTTGACAGAAATACACAGGAACTGTTACCTGGACAAAGAGGGTTGAAACATTCTTCAAGCCCTGGGAAGCAAGGTAATACTTGGAGGTGGCTCAGGCAAAGCCTCCCTGACTCACTGGGATATAACAGGAAGGGGAGGGAGAGCACCATCAACCTTGCAAGGTCCTGTTATTATAGCCAATCTCCATAAAAGAGAGTTCAAGTCTCCCCGTGGGATTGATTTTCTGGTCTGGTCTACCTAGTGGGGCTGACACATCTCAGAAGGTTTCCATGAAAGTCCAGTCTTCCATAAGTTTCTGGAAGCCCATTGCTGAGGGGCCATTCTGGCTTCAGAGTGAGGCTGATCCAGAGATAGAAAACAAAGCTTCTTAGCCTCGGCCCACCTCAGTTCACAAACACGGGGCACTACCGCAGCTTCTCCTAGGAGGACCTCCTTGGACAGGTTAACACTGATTGCAATAGTGCTTAACATGTTTTGATTTGAGCAGAACCAGCGAGCTGCTTTTTTCAACATGCATGGATTCTGGGATGATTTTGAGTCTTGGGGAATGCCTGGATTGGCACTTGTAGGAAACAGCCCCCACAGGTTAGACACATTTCTGTTTTGTACAAGGGTCAATCATTCCCAGATTTTCAGTCCCTGAAACTCCCTCCCCACAGTTCAGTGCCTTTGGGCTCCAAAAGTCTGGGAGGGGGCCTGAAAACGAGGGCACCTTTGTCCCTAGACCAGATGTTGCTTCCTGGATGGCCACCCAATGATTTTGACTAAAACCGTCATTTCCTGCCATTGGTTGTATTGTGTTGAGTGGAAGTCCAAAAACATCTGGAAGAAACCAGACTGCTCGTCCTTGCCTTCAACCAGTGTTTCTCAAGCTTGGCAACTTTAAGATGTGCGGACTTCAACTTCCAGAATTCCCCAGCCATGGTGGCTGGGGAGTTGTGGGAGTTGAAGTCCGCACATCTTAAAGTTGCCAAGCTTGAGAAATAGTCCCCAAAACATATGGTGGAATGCTACCTACGGAATAAGGGTTCGGTAATTTGAAAGATGAGCTTGGTAGTTCAAAAGGTGTAGGGCTCCTTTAAAAGATGGATGTGGGTTTGGGCAGTTTGTGGAGTAATGTGCTCTGGGAGGTAGACCGTCAAGTTAAAATATCATAAAGTTATTGCTTTGGGGACTGCAGGTTGTGAGGGAACAACTGGGTTTTGTTAGTGTGGGTTGGTGGGTTATGAGAACCCAGCTCCAAAGAAGAAAAAGGTTTGATTAAGCAAAAAATGTCTGATCCTTCCAAGTTCTCTCTTGCCTCCTTTCGACCTTCCAGGTACGCCACTACCAAAATGCCTCTTCCTTTGTCCTCCCCTGCCAACCTGTGCCATCATTGGCTCAAACCATGAGCCAATACCTGCGCTCCCTTGAACCTCTGGTGCCCCCCAAGGACCTGGAGCAGACGCGGCAGCTGGTGGCGGCGTTTGAGGCCCCAGGTGGAGAAGGCGAGAGGCTCCAAGTGCGGCTGAAATGCAGGGCAGCTCGCATGGAGAACTGGGTAAGGAAGGGGACTCTGGAGGGCAGCCGGAGGGCAGCGGGCAAGCCATGTTTCTAGGGATTCCTATCCAGTTCCTGTTCCTATGGCACTGTGGGCAGGTGGGAGAATTCTGGTTCGTGGACAGAAAACTGGATGGTGGTGGTCTTGGGAATGGCTTCTTTCTCCCACTTGGTGCCCACCAGTCGTGTTGCAACTGCAGCCCCCCAAATTCTGCAACCGACAACACCACCGTGGCCTGTGAGCTAGGTGTTCCCGAAGAAGCCATAAATGCTAAATCAAGAACAAGTCCAGATTTGCAATTCTGCCTTGATAAGGAAGCTTCAAGCCAGAATCGCTGGTCCACACTATCTACTAACACCCCCTCCCATTTTTGTGACTCTGAAACCCACAAATAATTCTGGGTTTGTGTTGGTTGTTTTGCTTGTTGTTAAGCCTCCACTTAAAAAATGATGGTTCTGCCTCTCCAGTAATGTCACTGTGTCATCACAACAGCTTTGGGGCCCTTGATGCCCTGATCTTTTTTTTTTTTTAAAATGCAGTCCCTTATCCCTGAACAAGTGCCTTCTCCATGCAAACATCTTACAGGTTTATTCAGCATTCATACTAGTGGGAGAAGCGAAGAGGGAGGTACTGGGCATTCCTGCCCCAAGTTGTAGCTCATTCTGTACTACTGCTGTTTATTTGATAGTACGCAACTAAAGAGCTCACAGAAATAAGTCACCAAGTGGATGTCAAGTTCATAATGACCAATATAGGGTCCACTTGTGAGCATTTGCTGGGGGCAAGAGGAGGCAGATAACAAAATGGATATGACAGTGTCACTGTACAAAGATTCCAACTCGTGTACTTGCATCGGACGCTGGACCTCAGGTACACGGTGGCAGCATTTGCACGATGATGTCACTTCATGTGCATAATCTGGGAATCATCGTAGGTTGCTGCAGACACTGTTGGGTCTTCCCATGGTACCTGGTGATCTCCAGATGTATCGGACCAACCTCTGCTCATCTAGAGGACACTAAGTGGGGGAAGGCTGTCATATTAGAATTAGAAATCTAGCACCTTCTAGTACGCAGACAACCAAGCATGATGGTCATACTAGACTTTGTCTTGAGTGCTCACCGCCCAGCGTTCTTGTCGCTGTTGTTTTAATGCCACTTGCGTCAGAGGGGAGCTGATAATTAATAGCTTGGAGGAAGATGTTAAAACGTTCTGCGTTCTGGTCCACTGAAGCTAGACTTTGCTTTCAGGAAGAAGGTAAAATTTTCAATCCATGCCTGACCAATTTTATTAATGATCTGGGTTGGATGGGGCATGAATGCAAAAATGCCACTGATGCAATTGATTTAAATTCTTGTTAAAGCTATATAAAATTGTATTTTTTACCCTAAAACCACAGCAAGTTTCCCCCTCTCCCTTGGAATTTGAGAATATAAATTCCTTGGTGCAGAAACTTGGATTCTGCAAAAACTGCTCTATGCGTTGCTTGAGAGGTTTCATATATTTTAAGTTTCTCGTTGCACGATACAGTATACTTGTTGCTTTATTTATTTACTAACAGCATTGATTGGCTGCCCCCATCTGGCCAGGGCAGTGTACATCAGCAACCAATACAGAATATCTCAATAATTGAAAATAATTAAAAAGTCATTAACCAAACAGCAAGCAATCCAGAAATTAGATAAACTGCTCTAAGGCCCAAAAACCCTTTGAAATAAGATCTTTGTGCCAAACTGGGCACAGGGAATCACACTTCCACGGCTAGAGTTAGGGTATTCCTTAATTATGGGGCTGTCACCACAAAGGCCTGTTGCCCACCCCTTGCCTTCTTGTGGGAAAGGAACTGACAGCATGAATGAATTTTCCTTCAATGTTAGTGCCAGAAGGGCAAATCCTATTTGGCAAGTCAGTCCCTAATATGTCCACATGCATAGTATTCTGGTCTGTAAAAGAATATGTTTGCATCATTGTAAATGGAATAGAAATAATTTCAATGATATAATATAAATAGCAGATAATGGATTTCCCTGTATCTGTTGATCTATTTATAAGCTTACAGAAATGCTTGTAAATTTATAGACTGCCTCATTCCAGAGGCTCTAGGCCAGTGTTTCTCAACCTTGGCCGATTGAAGCTGTGTGGACTTCAACTCCCAGAAGCTGGCTGGGGAATTCTGGGAGTTGAAGTCCACACAGCTTCAATCGGCCAAGGTTGAGAAACACTGCTCTGGGCATATGTTTTTTGTAGCTTTATATACTTTTATTTATTAGAAAGAAGCATATACTCTTAGTTAAAAGGATGTCCTTTTTTCTCATGGGAATGGGGTGGAAACCAGGATTAGGGCAAGGATGTATTTCAGAGGCCTGAATGGAGGTGGGGCAGACAGCAGATTGCAACATCATATGCTTGTTGCATCATGACCCAGCTGATGCAAATTCTATAATCCGGGTTTATGTGATAATGTCATGATATATGTAACTTCACCGTGGCTTCTAACAGATGCCTGTGTATCAGAGAGACCCTCCTTCCCTACATATTCTGATGATTGATTGATGTGTGCCGTCAAGTCAGCGTGGACTTTTAGCATCCACATAGATAGAGCTTCTCCAGGATGACCCATATTCTGACCTTCCATAATTCATCCTAGATCACAGATTGGTGGATTCAGACGGCCTATTTGGAGAATCACCTTCCCCTTGTTGTTCACTCAAGCCCAGCTGTTGTCCTGCCCAAGCAGGATTTCAATGACTGGAGAGGACAACTGAGGTGAGAAATCTGGGGTAGAAGAAAAAATGGCTTAGGCCAAGGAATGGGGGTGTCATGGTTGTTGGGGGAAGAATCAGGCCTTTGGGAAGAAGACGGAATGATGAAGACAATGATTGGATTGACACATGGGGATCGATCATGGTTTAACCATGGTTTCTGGAATAAACCATAACTTGCTGGATTCACTTAACATGTTGAACAGTAAACCATGTTTTACATATCACAGTGCTTTCAGAATATATTAGCCCACAAACAAAACGTGATATTTTGGCATGCACTGACCTAGTCTTAAGATCTTCAGAACCACCTTATTTTATGGCAGGGGCTGTTTTTTCCCTCCTCACAAAGGAATCTAAACTTGATTGGGGAAGTTAACAGGCCCAAGAACTTACTCTTTTCTCATCTTGACCTGTGCCCCATTGAGTTGACCCACCAACTAGATAATTTGCATAGCTAGACATCCATTTTGCAGCCACCCCTGAGTACCTTCCAGATTGCACTGCTGAAATCCAGCAAGAGAATGGCTGGGTTTGAATTGCACAATTTTTAGGCATTTTTTGTTTAATTGCAGGAAAAGAGAAAATGTGTGTATTGTTCAGGATATAAGAGCTGAGACTGGTGTAAGGTGGGAATTCTCAGGGTAGAGAGAACTCTTATGTCAACATAAATCAGGCATCTCCTAAAGTCATGAGTTTGATCAAACTTCAGTGAATTCAGAAGAAAACGTTTTAGAGGTTAAACATTGGATTGTGCGTCTGTGTTGTACGTGTATATTGTGTTTCTATGTGTGTGTATATATGCATGCACGCATGCATACATGCATGTATGTAGGCTCTGACTTCTTTGCAATGTAGTGGCAATGAAGGCATCATTCTTGTCCATATTAAATATTCTAAACTTGCCAAGACATATCTGGGAACCACCATTCCAGACTAGCTGAGGGTGTGTCTAGAGATCTAAGATTTGTTTTGTTTTCTTCTGTTTATTAATTACAAGATTTTATGTGCTTGTTGAATCTTCAGAATCTAGGAGACTACCGTTGAGCCCTAGTATAATAAACCTGACATGAATCATCGCACTTAGGTTTCATCCTTCCCGTCCAAAATCCTATCGTTCTTCCTCATATCATTGCATCATCAGGCACCAGAAAATGGAGAAAACAAATGAGGCCCCAGTTGAATAAAGTTTGTTGACCTTCTTGTTGGCTGGACAGATTATATTCCATGCATAGCTTCTTCCATGCGGTGTTTCCGCCCCTCACCCCAGATATGACCACATATGTTCATGTGTAATGTGGCTTGGATTTGGCTTAGCAAATTGTGTGAGCCCGCCAGTTGGGTTTCCAAATCATGGCTGATGGTTTAGCATGTTGTGAAAACTTAGCCAGTTGTGGCTTCTGTCACCCTGTTTGTAGCATCCCAGGCATCCCAAGACAATGCCATGAATTTGAGCTTTTTAAAAAAAAGTTTTGGGGTGGTTTCAACAGTACAAATGGGAGCTACCTGCTCTATCCCATCCTTAAAAAGAACAAAGTGGTCAAGGAATGGGTTGAAAAAGTCATCCATGTCCCTCCCAGGGGTATCAAGGCATCTCTAGAGGCCCTCTGCGGTCGCTCCAAAGATAGGGATTGAGTTGCAGCCTTCAACCCCTCAAACGTGGCTTGTCCCCACCTTAATGCAGTGCTCTAGTCCAGACTGGAGGCTCAGCCAGCATTGGCAAATCACCAGCAGGAGCCTTAGCACTGTCAATAGGTCTGTAGCCTGTGCTGCCTAAACAGAGCTGCTTTGAAGCCAGAAGCATTGTTTGAAAAGCTCTTTATCCAAAGACGCATCTAGGCGAGTCTGGTGTAAAACAAAGTGTAATTAAAACGTGCGTGGGTGGCAAGTCAAACAGAGATCACATCACATATACCTATTGCTGACTGCAGATGAAAAGGGGTGTGACTAAATGAGTATTCTTAACTAGATTTTTTAGGAGAAATTAGAGTGTGGGGGTATAGCTCAGCGGTAGAGCATTTGACTGCAGATCAAGAGGTCCCTGGTTCAACTCCGGGTGCCCCCTTCTTTTAGGGGAAAAAGTGTTTGTTTTACCTTCTCTCTCTCTAAATACAAGGAGTGAAAAATAAATATTGAGACAGATTCCAGAGTTTAAGGTCTTACTTTGATATTCCTGCATAGTGGGGGTAGAAGTTGGTTGTGTGCAAATCAAGATACATTCTTTTTTGGGAATGAACAGATATCTTTGTAATTTAAATTCTTTGGGTCTAAGGGCTGGTAAAACCTGGAAGACCTTAAACAACAGGTAACCGGTGGTGAAATATGTTTTCCCATCCACCCTGAGAAACAAGAATGGCCTCTTTCTTTTAAAAAGAAAGCAATTCATCATTTATAACTAGATTGGGGTGGGGAGTCTTATATTTTAACTGGCCTGAATTCACCCTGACCTCTCCAAGAGGGAAATTGATTCTAAACTAGAGGAGGCAGCCAGAAGTCCTTCCTGCTCAGGGCAGGACCCTGGATTTCTCCCAGTTTTAAACGGAGGAGATGAAGGGACAACTCATCTTCTCAGTGCTAAGAGACTTGAACCACTTGCTCCTCACCACCCTTTCTCCAGAGTGGCAGGAGGCCTGGGAAATGTTTTGTGCTTCACAGCATTCAGGAGAATTTGGAGAAAGTTGCCAGAAGATTAAAAGGTTCCCCCATAAGCAAGTGAGCAGAATCCTTTCTTCCCACTTCTCTGAGCATTGTCAAAGAGTTATCCACTTTTCTTAAGGCCAGGGTGGAAAATGCTGTTCTCCAAGCTCTGATGAATACCATATTCCAGTGGTGCTCGGTGTTCATGATGTTGGTTGGAGTTCTGTTCAGGTCTGAAGAAGGGCATTGATGGAAGAAAAATTGCTCACCATCTCCATCTTTCCATGCAGAGTGCAACCATAGAAAGCTAGGACCTTTTTTTAGGTTAGAAGCTCTGATGGAGAAGATGATGTTGCCATTCAGACTGTCCTCCAGACTGTATCCCAGAATTATAGAGAGGATTGTTGTGCTCCCAGAAAGTTGTTGGAGAATCACAGGTGTAACATCTGAAAATGATTACTCGTAATTTTAGGGAGGAGAAATATGCAGTAAAACCAGTACCCAAAACTAGACCTTAGGTGAGACTCACCTGTGTGTTGGGGGTATAGCTCAGCGGTAGAGCATTTGACTGCAGATCAAGAGGTCCCTGGTTCAACTCCGGGTGCCCCCTTCTTTTAGGGAAAAAAAGTGTTTTATCTACCTATAGGCTGAAGAATAGCTTCTATCTTAGAGCTGTAACTATACTGAATTCTATCGTATAGTGCAGTATTAATGCAGCATCAGGGGTTGTGCAATATGGAATGTGAAGGTTGTGTTTTATGTGTGTTATGTGTTCTATGGTTTTTATATTTTTAAAGCTGCACTGGGGTGGCATTTAATTTTGTTGTACGAGTAGTACAATGACAGTAAAGATTACTACTACTACTACTATCTGGAATGAGTGGAAAATAAATATTGAGACAGATTCCATATCCCAAACTAATGTTTTAATCCCATCCTCTGTACGTTGGGAGTAGAGGTTGGTTGCTTGCCAATCAAAGGATACCATTCTCAGTTACATCCCATTTTTGGGGAAGAAGGAATATCTTTGTAATTTAAATTCTTTGGGTCTAAGGGTTGGTAGTTGGTAAAACCTGGAAGACCTTAAACAACAGGTAACGTGTTGTGAAATATGTTTTCCCATCCACACGGTGATACAAGAATGGCCTCTTTCTTTTTAAAAGAATGCAGTTCATCAGCTTATCCTAAATTGGGGTAGGGGCACTTATATTTTATGTGGCCTGGGTATCCCACCAGAATTTACCCTGACCTCTCCAAGGGAGAAGGGAAATTGTTGCTAAACTAGAGGAGGCAGCCTGAAATCCTTCCTGCTCAGGGCAGGACCCTGGATTTCTCCCAGTTTTAAACGGAGGAGATGAAGAGATGACTCATCTTCTCAACGTTGAAGAGACTTGGACCACTTGGCCCTCATCAGCCTTTCTCCAGAGTGGCAGGAGGCCTGGGAAATGTTTTGTGCTTCAGAACACTCAGGAGAATCTGGAGAAAGTTGCCAGAAGATTAAAAGGTTCCCCCATAAGCAAGTGGGCAGGGTCCTTTCCACCCCCCTCTCTGTGTATCATCAAAGAGTTACCCTCTTTCCTTAAGATCAGGGTGGAAAATGGTGTTCTAGCTCTGACAACTACCATACAGGTAGTCATCAACTTACAACTATTCGTTTGAGGACCATTCATAGTTATGACAGTGCTGAAAAAAGTGACTTACAACTTGTTCTTGCACTTATGACTGTCACAGCATTCCCGCAGTCATGTGATCAAAATTTGGGGCTTGGCAACAGGCATGTATTTACAATGGCTGCAGCATCCCAGGGTCACTTGATTGCCATTTGCGACTTTCCAGGGGGCTTCCGACAAGCAAAGTCAATGGGGGAAGCCAGATTTGCTTAACGGCCATGTGATTCACTTAATGACCACAGTAATTCGCTTAATGACTGCAGCAAAAAAGGTTGTAAAATTGGGCATGACTCACTTAATGACAGCATCACTTAGCAATGGAAGTTCCAGCTCTAATTGTGATTGTAAGTTGAGGACTACCTGTATTCCAGTGGTGCTCACTGTTCATGATGTTGGTTGCAGGTTGTAATTCAGCATCATCTGGAGAGTCAGAGATTTCTGTTCAGGTCTAAAGAAGGGCATTGATGGAAGATAAAATGCTCACCATCTCCATCTTTCCATGCAGAGTGCAACCATAGAAAGCTAGGACCTTTTTTTAGGTTAGAAGCTCTGATGGAGAAGATGATGTTGCCATTCAGACTGTCCTCCAGACTGTATCCCAGAATTATAGAGAGGATTGTTGTGCTCCCAGAAAGTTGTTGGAGAATCACAGGTGTAACATCTGAAAATGATTACTCATAATTTCAGGGAGGAGAAATATGCAGTAAAACCAGTACCCAAAACTAGACCTTAGGTGAGACTCACCTGTGTGTTGGGGGTATAGCTCAGCGGTAGAGCATTTGACTGCAGATCAAGAGGTCCCTGGTTCAACTCCGGGTGCCCCCTTCTTTTAGGGAAAAAAAGTGTTTTATCTACCTATAGGCTGAAGAATAGCTTCTATCTTAGAGCTGTAACTATACTGAATTCTATCGTATAGTGCAGTATTAATGCAGCATCAGGGGTTGTGCAATATGGAATGTGAAGGTTGTGTTTTATGTGTTTTATGTGTTTTATGTGTGTTATGTGTTCTATGGTTTTTATATTTTTAAAGCTGCACTGGGGTGGCATTTAATTTTGTTGTACGAGTAGTACAATGACAGTAAAGATTACTACTACTACTACTATCTGGAATGAGTGGAAAATAAATATTGAGACAGATTCCATATCCCAAACTAATGTTTTAATCCCATCCTCTGTATGTTGGGAGTAGAGGTTGGTTGCTTGCCAATCAAAAGATGCCATTCTCAGTTACATCCCCTTTTTGGGGAAGAAGTTTTGAGCCTGGGAAATGTTTTGTGCTTCACAACACTCAAGGGAATCTGGAGAAAGCTGCCAGAAGATTAAAAAGTTCCCCCATAGGCACGTGGGCCTTTCCTCCCCCTTCTCTGAGCATCATCAAAGAGTTACTCTCTTTCCTGATAAATTGTTATTTCTGCTAGTCCTTAATGGACTTTTGCTGATTAGGATGGATGATGAGGTTTTAAAATTTGCTTCTAGAGAATGAGATGAGATATGGGATGAAGAGATTGTTGGTTGTATTTTAAGAGAGGGTGACAAATTGTTAAAGTTGTTTATAATTGCTGGGACGAAGGGGGAAGTTACTTCTTTCTCTTTTAATTTTTTCCTTTTTCTCTTTTTTTCTCTTTTTCCTTTGCACTTTTTATTTTTCTCTTTTTATGATTTGTATTAGTTTTATCTGTACAATGTAATCTTTAATAACATTATCATTTTTTAAAAAAAGAGTTACCCTCTTTCCTTAAGACCAGGGCGGAAAATGCTGTTCTCCACACGCTGACAAATACTGTATTCCAGCGGTGCTCAGTGTTCACGATGTTGGTTGCAGGTTGTAATTCAGCATCATCTGGAGAGTCAGTTTTCTGTTTTCTTCCTGGTGATCTTCTTCTCTGCGTCTTGAGGCCAGGAAGGACAGTTTGGTTACTAGGCTAATTGTCCCCTGCAGTGTCCCACCATGGAAAGCTGGGATCTGTTCTCAGATTAGAAGGGCAAATTGTGAAGAAACTGTAGCCATTCAGGCTGTGCTCCAGAATGCATCCCAGAATAATACAGAAAGGATTGTTCTCTTCCAGTAAAGGTGTTGTGGAATCCTGGGGGCAATGTTTGAAAGCTGTTACTCATAAATGTATAAATCAGAGTCTAGGGCAGTGTTTTCCAAACTTGGTAACTTTAAGAGGTGTGGACTTCAACTCCCAGATTTCCCCCAGCCAGGCTGGGGCAATTCTGGTAGTTCAACTCCACACCTCTTAAAGTTACCAAGTTTGGAAAACACTGGCCTAGGGTACCTGTTCAGACTCATTTGATTGCAAGGCCTACTCTTTTGAGAGCTGCAGGACACTCCATCAGGGGCCTGGAATGGCTTAATTGACATAGGATTTAAATAAATTGGGGTGAGATGGCGGGGGGGGGGGGAGACAGGATGGTTATGCAGATGAAGGTTCCATGTGGGGACAGATTGCAGTTAACAATTAACAATTGTAAGGTGTTACAATCCTATTGTGTGTGTTCAAACCTTCTGAGATAGCCTGAAACCTTTTGATGGATGTGAGTTCAGTAACCTCTTGCTGAATTATGCTGGCAACGTTTCTTTGTTCCAAAACTGCTACACTGAGGTTTATAATGGAATGTCTTAGGAGCTTAAACCCTCTGCCACGCATCTGATGAAGTGCTTTGCAGCTCGTAAAAGTTTATGCCTTGTAATAAAATTTGCTCGGTTTGAAAGGTGCTACCAGACTCTTCCTGATTTTTGGCTAACACTGCTCTCTTCCTACTATGTCATTAATTTATGGGAGGGAATTATGCGGTAAAACCAGTATTCAAAATGAGACATAAAGCACATCTATGTGCTGGGGGTATAGCTCAGCGGTAGAGCATTTGACTGCAGATCAAGAGGTCCCTGGTTCAAGTCCGGGTGCCCCCTCCTTTTATTTTATTTTTCAGAGCAATTTGTATTTTTAAGTCCTTGAAGACTCATGGTGGATGCCATGTAGGAAGAAATAACTTCTACTGAAAGCTTAAAGGAGTAAATGAGGGAATAATAGTACTGATTACAGGACAAGGATGGATGATACAAAATTGACCTGATACAAAGCAAAGTTAGTACAGAACCTAACTGAAAACAGAACTTCAAATAAAGATCAGAATACAGAAGAGACCAGTTGGCATAGAAAACAGATCACTGCCTGCCTAAGATGCGAGATGGCAGGAGGATCCCTAGGAAGCCTCCCAAATGGAATCAGCATCTCAGAAAAATATGGAGAGATTGATTGATTGATTGATAAATAACACCTGAGGTTCCCAGCTGCCCAGCTACTTTAGATGTAAACGTTGATTGAACTCAGAATGCTTAAACAAACTTCTGGACAGAAAATGGCCAACTTCAGAAGCTTCCTTTCTAGGGAAAAGTATTTAAATATTTAAGTTACTCCATAGCTGGAGTTCTCTGTTCCCGGGTGGTAATATGTAGAAACATCTGGAAACGTAGAAGAGTGGATGATGGGACCAATTACATCCCTTAAATAAAATTCTTAGGGGTAGGAGAGTTCAGGGCTTGAGTAATTATGGTATCTAGGTGCCCCCCCTCCCTGAACGGGGGAAAGAAGAATTGATTAAATAAATCCTGTTTCTAGTCCTTCCAACCCCCCAAGTGTTCCTGGTTGGGAGCATTAGAAGAACCCTGCTGGATCACATCAAAGACCCATTGTCCCCACCTCCCATCCCCGTGGACAGCAGATGCCTCCAGGTTGCGCACAGGGAAGGCATCGGTTTAAGCTTAATGCTACTCATGTTCCCCCCAGACTGCTGATCCTGGAGGTAATATACAGTCCTCATGACGTTGCTCATGAGTGGTCGTTGATGGCCTGCTCTTCCTTGAATTTGTCTAATGCCCTCTTAAAAATGTCAAAGTTGGCAGCCTTTTTTCCATGCTCCAAAAACTTTGCAACGTGAATGGGTAGGCAGAAAATTGCTTCTGAGCTGGCACCTGGAGGAGGAGAAGAATACTTTAGGTGGAATGCTTAAGACTCATACTGTCTGTGGTAGGCAAGTATGTGGCCAAACCAGTATACATGAGTAAGCTTCCTGGACCCACAGAGCATGTGCTGGGGGTATAGCTCAGCGGTAGAGCATTTGACTGCAGATCAAGAGGTCCCTGGTTCAAGTCCGGGTGCCCCCTGTTTTTCTTAAAGGACTTTAATTTGTTTCCTTTTTCAAATTGGTTATTGTTGGCAACATGGTAAAATTAGGAAAGGAAACTTGTAACCAAAATGTGGGAAGCCTGTGCCTCCTGTTCTTTCCTGTATACTTATAAAATATTAGATCTTCCCCTGACCCTTCTATTGCCTTTGGTAAATGATCAAACACTGTTAATAGGGTAGTTTAATGAAAAGTTTCCAAATTTTAGAAGAGTTGGCAAGATTGAGCAGCCCTCTGTTCTATTCAGTTGAGCTTTAAACTGCATTCCTAAATCACTTCCTATATGAAATGGTACACAGGACAACATGGAGGTAGTGACATTGGACGGTTTAGGGTAGTCTGGTGCCTTGCAGATGTTCTTGACTTAAATTCCCATAATTTCTAGCCTTGTGAGCACCAGCAGGGGGTGACTGGTGTACAACACTTAATTGTAGCTCTGTTCTCCGTTGGCTTTGCATTTTCAGCCAATTTAGCCTTGGTGTTTTGGTCCTCTTGCAATTTTCTTTTCTTTTTCCCTTTTTACTAAATTACTCTTACAAATCTGCCTGATTAAGATTTCTAATATGTGAAAAGTTTGCTCTGTCCCACAAAAGCTTGGATATCAATACATGGGGATCGATAACAAACACTAGGCAGAATTAAAGGGTCATGGTTCTCTTTGTTAAAATGTCTTGGAAAGTATCATTAACCCACTGAATAAAATGATATAAAACCCTCTCCTGTTCCCTTCCCCATACAGTATTCTCACTGCATCTACTTGCTTTCTGTAAGATCTTTTACTGCCTGAAATGCATTGATTAAAAACAGCATTCATGGTTTAAAAGTATTGTTCAGAGTGACAAATTCAGGGCATTTGTAGAAATGGACTGAATCCATGGAGTGCTATCTTTGGATGGTCTACCTGAAGATTCTGGGAAAAAATGCTGATGGGCTGGTTTTCTGAACAGGCAAAAAGTTATCGAATCGTAAAAGGCACTTTAAAGGCATCTATTAGGGATCCATTAGTGGGTTCACATATTGTGCTAAGCTGTACACCATGTTTGCTGAAGCACAATGCCTGGGCTTGGACAACATGCTAAGCAGAGAGCAAACAGGTGCTATTTTGGCTTAATGTGACGTATGAACTTAGCCAGTGCTTCCTTCTTCTCTAATAGGGTGCTTGGATACAGTGCCTCTGTGCATGTGCAGAGTGGTGCCTCTGGGATACATGAAGTTTTGTGGGGTTAGTGGCAGGTTAGCTGGGGAAAAAGTGCCCTCCATTGCGTAGATCAGTGTTTCTCAACCTTGGCAACTTTAAGATGCGTGGAGCAACTCCCAGAATTCCCCAGCCAGCACGGCTGGCTGGGGAATTCTGGGAGTCAAAGTCCACACATCTTAAAGTTGCCAAGGTTGAGAAACACTGGCATAGATTATGCCAGCTGGAAGGGAGATGGGCCTGTATTTCTGCAGCTTTTAACCTGGTTTTTTCCCCCTTTTTCTTACCCTTGTACAGGTTTGCAGCCAAACTAATTGCCGGTGTGCTGGATTTCAAAGCCAAGATTGACCAGTGAGTAGATTGATTTGGATCAACTGGCCAAGCGCAGGGATGTCCCTGCAGATTGAAATCCCCTGGGCAAAGCTGGAGTACAGATTCTATCCCCCGTGGAAGTTGGAAGGGGAAGTGGGGAGAAAATGGGGTCATCCTTGGGAAAGCATGAATGAGTCAAAAGTGGCAAATGGCCCCAGGTGTGGCTGGGGTTCCCCAGGCACAAGGAGACCAGGTTTCATGGCTATCTCTGCTCCTGGGTGGATAGAAGGGCAGAGTGGGAAGAAGGCAGTAGCTGGCAGAGGCATAAAGTCATAGTTCCCCACTTTTTCTCTACTCCTAAATGGACTACCTCAGCAGTGGAGGTGCTTCTGTTTTCCAAACTCTGACCTTCTGGCTTACCTGTGCAAGTGGAGGACCAGTCAAGCCCTCCAGACCAGATCCACTTCTCCTTCCAGATCAGATCCACTTCTAGACCAGATCCACTTCTCCTTCCACACCAGATCCATTTCTCCTTCCACACCAGATCCATTTCTCCTTCCACACCACATCCACTTCTCCTTCCATACAACATCCACTTCTCCTTCCATACCACATCCACTTCTCCTTCCACACCAGATCAACTTCTCCCCAATTCTCCTTCCATGACTGCCCAGAGGGCCAGAGTGTGCAGTGGTGAAGGTCAGTCCCAGCTTAACCATTAAGCAAAATAAGCCTGTGCTTAAGGCCCCAAGAGAAGGGGGCACCACAGAATATTTTTCCCTTGAGATATCATGCCCTTAACTCTTTTACTGCTACGCTTCAACTTTAGCCAAAGTTTTTGGAAATGTCCTTTGACTTTAACCTGCCTTGCTAAAAACATGTTTGCTTTGGCACAATGAGTGACCAGACTTTAAAAGTTTGCTTTGAAGGTGTTGTCAATGTTGCTTTTGTTTCCATCTCATGGCGTGAGAGTTTCATTTCCGTCAAGGGGCACTGTGGTTGGGCTGTGCTTAGGGCATTGGTTGGTGAAGGTGCTAGACTAGGAGTGGTTCTTGTCCCCTCTGAGCCACCCAAGCTCCTTGGGGGGCTTTGGGCCACTCCATCTTGGAGTGCAGGATGGTTGATTTGGGGGAAAATTGGATTCTATGACCTGCCTTCAGCTGCTGGATGAAAAGTGGGATACAAGGCTATCAGAAATCAATATGCAAGAACACCCACAGCTTTCTTGTGGAATGAAATCTAAAGAACACTGATTTGCTTACCCTTTTGTTTCCTCTCCCACGGCAGCCAGACCCTGCTAGTTGAGTATTCCCACGGCCATCCGCTCAGCACGGACTGCTATTCTCGCCTCTTTGCCTCCTGCCGACTCCCTGGGCGAAAACGCGATTCTATTTTACTGCCTCCACCTGGACGGAAACCCCCCAATTATATTACCGTTGTTCGCAACTTCCAGGTAACCTTATTCATCTTGGCCCAACCACCAGTCCCTGGATCTGTTGAAAGCAGTTCTCAGGGCCTGAATAAGACCCCAAACTTTGCTGCCTAGATCAGAAGAGAGACAAAGTATTGTCCCACATTCAGGGAAGTAGAATCTGTAATGGATTGTGGGAAAGACCTTGGGAGACTGGGCCCAGAGACGCTCCCTAGGGAACGGTCAGATAAGAGAGAGTATAGCCCGCAGCTGGATAGTGGGCAGGGCAAGAGGGTCAGAAGGGACCCTCCCTAGTTTCTCAGGCTGTAAAGGAGACGGCAGGAGAATTGTACCTTCAGACTTGCAAGATTCTGTTAATGTAGCTTTACAGTAAAGTAGTATGAGTTCATCTGGTCATGTTTCCTATCTGGTCTACCTGGGAAGGCTGACAGAAACACTGCAGTAAGGCATATCAGGGCCATAGGATTGGAGGCAATATGCTAAGGTCCAGGAATGCAAAGAACTGTGGCCCCCTATCCTTTCAGAGACCTTTATGGTAGGTGGCCCTAGAGGGAAGATAGTGCCATTCAGTGCCTTTGAAGGCCCATTCTAGATTCTTAGGGTTTCTGGAAGGGTGTGATCCCCAAAATATTTGGGTACTTGCTCGATGAAACCAGAAGCGAACAGCTCCTTGGTAAGATGGAGTGCCCCTCACTTCTCTGCCTGTTCCGTTCCTTTCTCAGTTCTTCCGGCTCGAAGTGTACAACAGCGATGGGACACCCCTGACCATTGACCAGCTCTATTTGCAGCTCCTGAAAATCCGCTCCCTTTCTTGGAAGTTGGATAAAGAGCCCTTGGGAGTCCTCACCAGTGACCACCGACATACCTGGGGAGAGGCCTTCACTACTCTCATGAAAGGTGGGAAGCCGAGTTTTGGGAGGGAGAAGGATTGATAGTACGGGCAACCATAGATCTTGTACAAGGGGGGCACTGAAGCCTCTGCTTCATGCAGGAATCCAGATTAAAGAATCCATGTTAGATAGCTGTTCAAGTCTCCGCTTCAACACATCCAGTGAAGGGGAGCCCTGCCTCTCAAGATGAACTGCCAAATTGCTCCTAATTTTATTTTCTTGCCATTCCCCAGTGGCTGGATCCAGATGTAAACAAATGGCTTCTTTTAAGCCCATTAAGGGTTGCATTTAAATACCTGCTCTATAGCCTACTCTAACCTGGTACTCTCTAAATTAGTGTTTCTCAACCTCAGCAACATTAAGACGTGTGGACTTCAACTCCCTGGCTGGGGAATTCTGGGAGTTGAAGTCCACACGTCTTAATGTTGCTGAGGTTGAGAAATATTGCTCTAAATGCATTGGGACTGCAGTGGCTGAATCTTTGGGAAATACAATCTCAGCTCAGTGGAAGGGCACCAGGTTGGGGTTGCCTGACTTAAGCCAGAAATAAATCCAGCTGGGTTCCTGAGCAGAAAACAGTGGTTTCTTTTCACATTCATTGAACTTTTGCTGAGCCAGGTGTGGGGAAAGGGGATTCCACCTCTTTCCAGCCTTCTGACTGTAAAGTGACAAGCAAGTCAGTTGGGTATCTTTCAATGCATGCAAGGTTTACTTGGTTAGGCCTACGGCTGGAGGATTATGATAATTGCAGTTCAAAATATCTGGAGAATACCAGACTGGAAGGTTGTTGTATCTGGTACCCCAGAGAGGCTCCATGTGGACCCTAGAAGCTCCCTAGATGATTGATTGATTGATTGACTTTGACACCGCCCAACTCCAATTGACCCTGGGTGGTTCATAGAAGAAAAACAAACAATGTACAACCCAGATTAAAAAAAAAAAAAAAAGCAAGGAACAAGATGGTGGATCTGGCCAACAGCAACATGCATACAAGATGGAGTTTGAAAATGGGCTGGATCCGGCTGGGGTCTGCAAAGAAAATATCCCGCCCCCCACTTCTCTTTCAGCCCTAGGAAGGAGGCAATGGCCAACCACTTCTGAAATCTTGCTGAGAAAACTGCAGGGACTGGTCCCAGCAATTGCCAGGAATCAACACTGACTCGAAGGCACCAAAATAAATAAATAAATAAATAAAATTTTAGAAGTGCCCCAATTACAGGAGGAACAGCAGAACAGCAGCACAGAATGCTGTAGGCTGCTCAGTTTCTAAGCCCCCCTCCCACTTGTCTCCCAGTCACATGACCCAGAGCAGAGCCCACCCTGTGCTTCTGGGTGCACGCAGACATTCTGCCCAGAGTCATACATCGAGAAGGGCAGCTATATAAATTTGAATAATAAATAAAAATAAATATGCCCACGACATATTTAAGGAAAGGAAACCGCGTTAAACGTTTGATGGGAGAGTAGTCATATTAACTATAGGTTCAGTTCAGTTTAGTTTAATTTAAATTAAATTTAAATGAAAAAAGAAGGAGATCAGGTTAAATTTGTGTGCAGATGGCACCCCCTTTTCAGACCCATCCCCCGGGAAAATGTGTTTGATCTTTGTCCTGTGCTACAGCATAACCACATCTGGGATTAAATCTGGCATTTCTTCTCTTGCTCCAGACAAGCTGAACCAGGAATCAGCTCTCACGATCCAACGTAGCCTCTTCACTGTCTGCCTGGATGCTCCTATTCTGAAGGTGTCAGACGCTCACGTCAAAAGTCGCTTGGCAGCTCAAATGCTGCATGGCGGGGGGAGCTACTCCAACAGCGGCAATCGCTGGTTTGACAAGACGCTGCAGGTGAGAATAAAACAGGACGTGAATTAGGCTTGAATTTGGAAGCGTAAGGAGATGTGATCGTCAGCTGTATGAGTAATTAAGCCAGGATAATCGATATTGTGCCATTTCACATAAAGAAATTTAAGAATGAAGCATCTCAGAAAACTTGCAGCATGGCTGGCTGGGGAATTCTGGGAATTGAAGTCCACCCTAAAGTTCCCCAGGTTGAGAAACACTGTCCTAGATGCAACTGGGTTGAACGTGCTCAATCATTGGCAACCTTGTGCTGTCAAATGCTGGACTGTGCCTCCCATCATCCCTGAAATTTGGTGATGTGGGCAAAGGTGAGGGTTGTCATTTAGGGATCCCAGAAGGGGGAAAGTTTGACTAAGTCAGAGTTGGTCTTGGCAGACAAAGTTTTTTTTTTTTAATCTGCGAGAACATTCAATAGTACAGTTTCCAGTTCTGTTCAGATTCAAGCTCGGCTTAGCCTTTCTGATTTGCATTCCGTTTTCCGAGCATGGTGCGTGTTTGTGGAGCACAAGGGAGTTGTTTTTCTGGATGTCTTAAATTTATTCTAAGGAGAACCCAAGGATGTTAAAACAGAGAAAACCCGGGTGCTGTTTTTAGAATGGTTTGCATCTTGGCAAGCGTTTGCTTTTGGCTTAATGATATTTGCTTATCTATTATTTGAATTGGGGATAAGCATCATTCTGTTTCCCGTTTTGGGGAGACAGAGAAGGAAGTAGTGAAGAGACGCTAAAAGAAAAAAAAGCAATTCCTTGGGAAACAATTAACTTTTCTCCGAATTAATGGAGAATACCTGGAAATTAGATTTGTCTTTGTCCCCTAGTTGGCAGAACAATCATGTTTATTTTTTTGTACCAACCTAACAAATGGCTCTTTTATTTAATTTTACATTATCCTCCTTCTGAAAGTTATGGTTTCTACTTCTGCATTTCTGGAGAAATCTAGGGCGACGGCTGTGACAGTGGGGAGCGGGGGCTGCAGAGTTTGCCTTTTTCTTACAAACTTTTTGGGGTTTTTTTATTTTGTTTGTTTAATGATTTAAGACAGCTCTATGGCTACCTAACGAGCAGTAACTTTGGCTGGTGTATGGTCAGCAACCAACAAGTAAATAGGGAGTCCCCAGCTTAAGACACAGTTCCATTCCCCAGGTCTGTCCTTAAGTCGAATTTGTATGTAAGCCGGAACAGTATTATACTATAATACTGTATAAGTAGTATTGTGTAATGAACATGAACCCTTGTGTATTTAACTCGAATTATGGTGTATTTAACTCGAATTTTGCTACAGTAGGCTCCATTCTTAACTATGGGTTGTCCATAAACCGGGTATTCTTTACTCAGGGACTACCTGTACATTTAAAAATTGTGTTTGGAAGTATACATTATTTTATTCTGTTGTTTATAATCCAAAATATGAGAGAGAGAGGGGGAGAGAATGAGAATTGTCTAGATGGAACCAGCTTTTTAACTTTATCTTTTAAGTGCCTAATAAACCATTTCTTTTCCTTCTTCCCACTCATTCTTTTCGCCTGGCCCTCAGTTCATTATCGGAGAAGATGGCACCTGTGGAGTCCTTTATGAACAAGCCATCGCTGAGGGGCCCCTGATTGCCACTGTCATCGACTACGTCCTTGATTACTGGTAATGCCCCGTGGGGGAGAAGATGACGCTGTGGGGCGACCCTGACTGGACTCCCGTGGGCAGATTTCAGACCGGTTCTGCAAAAAGCATTTAGAGATGCCGCTCTGAACTAAGTAGCCATGGCGAGCGATACTAAGCTCTAGTCCCCCCCCGCCCCATAGGTGCATGTGGGAAAATGAAAAGAATAAAAAAACAAACCTGCTTTGTTTGCAGTGGGGAGATGCTTGAGGACCCATAAAAACTGGGATTCATTTCGGAGCGTTCACCCTTGTTCGCGTCGAGTGGCGAAAAAAGCTTTTGACGTTTTGAGACGACAAATGGTTTAGTTAGCCCTTCGTATGCTCCCAGTAATTAGGGGTGTCTACCAGGCAGGTGGGATGTCAAAAAAGTCAAGATGGTGGCCATGACTGCATGGTGGAAACTCCACCCCTTTTTTACATGCATCGTGGCCACCATCTTGACTTGCTTGAACCCCCCCCCCGCCCATTGTGGATGCCCCTGCTAATACCATAGGCTCGGGGGCATCCATGAGAAGGGAAGGGGGAAGTGATTTCACATATCTTAGGACGTCATCATGTAAATGGCATGAATTGTGTAACTTGCATTGTGCGCACAATGGCACAGTAGTGCATATGACATTGTTGTGGGACTGGATTTCTGCATCCAAGCTGTTTATGTATGATCCAGAGGGCTGCCTTTCCTGCCACCGGGTTGAGATGCTTTAGGGAGACTTGTATATTGAGTTTGTGGATCTGGTGCTGTGAGGTGAAGCAAAAGGAGTGGTCTCTACTGAAGAATATTTCTGCTGGAACAGGGCACACAGCCCTTGGAATAAAACTTCCTCAGTTTCCACTCCAGGTTTTGGGAATGGTTACCCTGCTTCCCAGATGAGTGCCCTACAGAGCAGGGATTCATGGAGCTTCTGACTCCATGGGCCGGAGGGAATCAACCATTGCACATTTTTATCCCTGATTTCTCTCCTGGAGATAATTCCTCCTCACTGGTCAAGAGCTACTTTAAAAAGATTTTGCTTTTGTGGATGAGCGCTAAGTGAGTTGCGCTTTCTGTTCTGAGGCAGTGGGAAAGGGCGAAGGCTAGAATGAAAATAGGTATATTCATCATCCTGAGCCATGATCTGGCTAATCATGGTTTACTACAAGGATAAGTGACTTCTTCTGGGCCAAGGACCCCACTTTTCCTTTGAATGGTACGCCAGGGGCCATGCTCCCCCAAGGACATTCCATTCAGTTTCCCTCTTTTGTTTAATTAAATCAGATACAACTGCAGGGCTGCTCTATAGCTGTGTATTTAATTATTTTCCCCTTCTACCCCAATAAAAATTACGACTTGGTAAGCCTTTGGCAATTCTCTGGAAGTTCCACCCGTGACTTTTAGGGCCCCGGAGTCCCCGTTGTGCATCTGTGTACAAAGCCTGTTTGGGTGTATTTTTATCACTTATCACTTTGTCATTACTTGCTGTGAATCCAGCTACAAACTACATTTAATAAAAACACAACGCAATTAAGCCAGAATGAAACGAACCACATTAGGGCTTATTCCAAGGTATGAACCTGGCTAGAGGGATGGCTGTTTTCATGTAACATAAAGTATATTTTAGTGTGTGTCTGTATATGTGTGTGTGTGTGTGTGTGTGTGTGTGTGTGTGTGTGCATAGAAAGAAAGACAGCGAAAGAGAAGAAAAAGAAAAGAAGGAAGGAAGGAAGGAAGGGAGGAGGGGAGAGAGAGAGAAAGAGAGAGAAAGAAGGAAAGAGAAAGAAGGAAAGAAAGGAAAGAAAGGAAAGGAAGGAAGGAAGGAAGGAAGGAAGGAAGGAAGGAAGGAAGGAAGGAAGGAAGGAAGGAAGGAAGGAAGGAAGGAAAAGAAAATTTTAATGCACCTTTTCCCCTTTCCTTTCCTTCCAGCAAGGATCCAGTCATGGCGCGCAGCCCAATGATCCCTCTGCAGTTGCCCAAGAAGCTCTACTTTTCCATCACTCCAGAAGTCAAACGTGACCTTGAACGTGCAAAGCAGAACCTGGATGTGTAAGCGAGCAGGCCGTGTGCTCTGGGGTGGCCTGTTTTGGCAACACACCTTCCCAGTCGCATTGGAGATGTGAAAAATAGGCTCTTATCCTTTCTGCTCTGGAAGTTTTATGTTTTGGACTTCATGTGTAGGATACCGAGAGCCAGGATGGGGTAGTGGAGAAAGTGCTGGACTAGGAGCAAGGAGACCGTGAGTTCCAGTCCTCCCTTGGGCATGGTAGCCAGTTGGTGACTTTGGGCCAGCCCCTCTCTCTCAGCCGTAGGCTAGTAGTTGAAAAACATCTCAGAAGAAGATGATGGCAAATCATTTCTGCAGTGTTGCCAGGGAAATTGCCTGGACCTGCCAGAAAAAAAATAAAAGGCTGCTTATAAACTGCATGAGAGAAAGAAAGCAGTGTTCTCCCAAAGCCTGAGAAGAAACATCAGAGTCTGGGGAAGGAAATTGATGTCAACAGAAGAGAGTATCTGTAGCTCAGGGTTGAATTGTGGAGTCCTTGGTGTTCTCTGAGCTTGGTTGGTTGGTTGGTTGGTTGGTTGGTTGGTTGGTTGGTTGGTTGGTTGGTTGGTTATTTATTTATTTATTTATTTATTTATTTATTTATTTATTTATTTATTTATTTATTGAATTTAGATGCCGCCCATCTCACAAAAAAGTGACACTGGGCAGTGACTCTTTGCTTGCAGACGTGTTGTTACCCAGCTAGGTAACATCATCAGTGCTCATCAGTGGTACTCACTAGCACTGAACATGTTACCTAGTTGGGTAACAAAACGTCTGCAAGAAAACAACCAAGCTCAGAGAACACCAAGGACTCCACAGAAATTGGTGTACCGTATTTTTCCGACTATAAGATGGTACTTTTTTCTAAAATCCTTACCCTAAAAACTGAAGGGCGTCTTATTCAAGGAAGTCAGCCGAGAATCACACGGTTGCAAAACTGCCCATACTTTGTTTCTGCAGAGAGGCTTCCTCCTATTGCTAGCCTCCAATCACGAGTGAAATAGCTTGTCTCCCAAACAGACTTCCTCCAATCACGAGCCTGATGTAACTGACGTCAGCTGATGCTGAACAAACCAGTTAGAGGAAGGCTGTTTGCAGAGACAAGCTATCGGCAGTTTCACTCGTGATTGAAGGTAATCAGTTTTGCAAAAGACCATGGAAATAGAGCTGCAGAGAGACGGTTTGGACCTCCTCCCACCGAGTGTATCAGGTAAATGTTAACTAATTACTAAATAAAAATGTGTTCTGCACTATCTTTAAAATATTTATTTCTTAATTTTGGGTTGGAAAAGTGGGGGTCGTCTTGTACATGGGGGCGTCTTATTGACGGAAAAATACGGTATATCTCTTGCTGGCCTTCCTCCCAGAGTGGTTTTCTCTAGATGGTGTGCTGTACAATCAAATTCTAATTGGCATCACCAGCAGGGAACTGCCTTGGGGCTATTAAGGTACAACCAGCAACTTTTCGTCATACAACTTCATCTAATGTTGCAGGCGAGGGAAGGAGGGAGGGAGGAATGAGTTTAAAACATTTAAAAAAGCCAGACCCAGAGATAGGGTGAGACCTGGCCATCTTCTGAGGGCTCAGCTATTTAAACATTTTTAAATCCTTATTTTTAAAATGATAGTTTTTTAAAGGAGAAGGTCAGGAGCTCCACTGTGGCAGAGTCACTTTGCTGGTCCTGACTGGAAAGGCAGCTCAAGATGAGTGTTAAGTGGGAATGAGGGAGGTTCTGGTGGCAGGATCAGTACCAATAGAGGTGAATACGTGTAGCTCAGGGTTGAACTGTGGAGTCCTTGGGGTTCTCTGAGCTTGGTTGTTTTCTTGCAAACATTTCATTACCCGGCTAGGTAACATCTTCAGTGCTAGCCAGAAAAATGTTTGCAAGAAAACAACCAAGCTCAGAGAACCCCAAGGACTCCATAGCAGGATCAGTTTTTGGCCTCAGTTGTTGTCATATACACGGCAGACAACCTGGTTAAGCTTATCTGGTATGTGTTTGGGAACAAGGAAGCTGCTAATCAGTATAGCAAAGGATTTATCCAATTGGTCCTATATTATCCACTCTGCTTGACCCCAGTTCTCAAGGTCTTAAATCCTTGGGACATTCTTCCTCCTCAGTGGTGACCTGATCTTTTCTTTAGCCTGTTTCTTGCTGCTTATTTAGAATATTCCTAAATCTCCTTTTGAGGCAAAGCTTCCTCCAGGGGCTTTATGTTATAAAATGTCATATTAACCAAAAGAGCAGCATTATATATGTTATACAATGACATTCCAGGTGCCTTTAGGAAGTGGGGAGCAGGATTCTCCAGTCTTTTGCAGAATTAGTGGAGGGTTTTCGTTTTTGAGAGCAGTTCGTTTTTGAGAGCAGTTTGTGCAACTGGTCACAAAATATTTGGCAAAAAGGCTGCCCACCCTCCTCACTCAGCCCTCCAAGGCTGATTGATTATGCTCCATCAAGTCGTTGTTGACACTTAGTGACCACATAGATAGATTTTCTTCATAATGATCTGTCTCCAGCCTGGTCCTTCAGCTCTTCCAAGGGTGCCCCCATCGCCATTGTAACTGAGTCCGTCCACCTTGCTGCTGGTCATCTTCTTCTCTTTTCTTCCACCTTTCCCAACATAACCTTTGGACTCTTTTCTGGACAGATGGTCCAATCTCCAAAAAGAGTGGATTTTAGTTTTCCTAATTTTTAACCAACCATCTGAGAAAGCTGCTGGGGTGTAGAGGCATTTTGCGAAACCAAAATGATGGCGGTGTTTTATTTTGTGGCTGCAGACTTCCCTGTTCAATTGCTTTCAATTAAAATACTGTAATGTCACGCAAGTGTAAAACATCTGTGGGGCAGGGAGCATGGTGGCCATCAGGAAATGGTGCCATGGGTATCCCACCAAGGCCTGCAGAAGAGGACCTTTGCTCTACATCTGGCGCTGCATCTGCAAATCACTGCCTGAGCTCTGTGTCTTGTCCCTCCCTCTCAGCCTCATCAGCGACCTGGATATCCGCTGTTTCACGTACGATGGCTTTGGCAAGGAGTTTCTCAAAAGCCAGAGGTTGAGCCCTGACTCTGTCGTGCAGGTGGTGCTGCAGTTGGCGCATTACAGGTGAGCTGGCAGGCGAGGTCAAAGGATGCTTGGAGAAAGGGGAGGCAGAGGGTGGCATCCAGAATCTAAAGAAAGCTGCAGGTTGGTGGCCAAGCTAGTGAAAACAAAAGAAAATCGAAGGGGATCTGCTTTTGTCCACGTAGGAGGCCCGGCTCTGGTGGCACACATGGGGTGTGTATTATGGCTGATCTTTTTGCCTCTCCTAGAGCACATGGGAAGTTGTGTCCCACCGCAGAGTCAGCCTCGCTTCGTCGCTTCCGTCAGGGCCGGACAGAAATCATCCGCTCTGCTACCTCGGCTGTGCTGGCCTTTGCCCAGGGAATGGCTGATGACAAGTGCCAGGTATTCAGTTTTCCACCTTTGTGTCTTTTTTTTAAAGGCTGGTTGACAATCCACTTCATCACATCCCTCCAAGATCTTGAAGTAGGCTTGATGAGAGAGTGCGCTTGTGCTCTGCACTCAGCTCTTTTGGTTAGGATTCAATTGTCCCTCCAAAAAAAGAGAATAATAGTAATTGAATTAAGTGGGTTGTGCTTCCAATGACAATTCCTAGAATCATAAAATTGTGGTGTTAGAAGAACCACAAGGATCACCTAGTCCAGTGTTTCTCAACCTTGGCATCTTTGAGAGGCATAGACTTCAACTCCCAGAATTCCCCAGCCAGCATGTCTGGCTAGGGAATTCTGGGAGTTGAAGTCCATTCCTCTTAAGGTTGCCAAGGTTGAAAAACCCTGATCTAGTCCAACCCTGTGCATGTGTTGGAAGCCGATTAAGCCATCTCTGAGAAGTGGCAATCAAGCCTCTTTTTAAAAACCTTCAGAGATGGAAAGCCACAACCTCAATATGTAAACCATTCCTGTTATATAGACTTTGTCCTCATGTCGTTGAGTAGAATGAGGGGCCACTCCAGGCAAGGAATGGTACCCCAACTGTTGAAAGACAGTTCTGCATTGTTTGCTCAGCATCTTTGATGGCCTTCAGATGCATTTCCAGATTAATCATATGGGCTGGAGTTTGGTTCTTCTGCCAATCCCATTAGTTCCTGTATGTGGAATGGGAAGAGTACACTATTTTTTCTGAACCTCAGGCTTCAAAGAGTCTTGGTCTTGGGGCAAGAATGGAAGTCTCCCATTGCCTATGTCAGTTTGTTTCCCATGCAGCCCGAATTTGGGAATACCCATATCAATGTTCAGAGTTCTCTGAATATGCTAGCAGTAAGACTTTTAATGTGTTCTTGGAGTGTTCTTCAGTGTGTATGGTCTGAGCGTTCTGCGTCTTGCAGACCTCTTCAAGTATCCGTAATCCATGTCTCTTTTTCTTCACTAGGCCCCTGAAAGATTATCTCTCCTGAAGGAAGCAGTTGAATTCCATAGCAACCTCACGGATCAGGTAAATATCTCCCTGTCGCCCTGTTGGTAGGAGTATTTTCTTTAATACTGCCTAGAAGTTGGCAACATTTTTCTTGGCAACATTTTCAGAAGTGGTTTGCCATTGCTGGCTTCCTGTGGGTGCGAGAAAGTGACTGGCCCAAGGTCAACCAGCTAGCTTCATGCGTAAGAATTTACAGTTTCCTCATTTTTAACCACTACATCATACTGGCACATCCTCAGATCTCTCGAGTTTGCATTGTTCTGCAGAAATAATTTAGAACCTAGGAGTATGAAATTTCTTGAAAATGTGGAATATCATCTTCTTTAGGACAGTGAATGACAGTAGTATGTTTGGCAGGGAAAATGGAACGAATGATGGGAAGTTATACATAAATAGCAAAAATTAGAGCGAGTCATTGGCTTTGTGTAGCTTGTTGGTAGAATGTTTGCTAAAGATGAGGACATGGAAACATTTTCAGACCTGCAGTATGTGGTCAGTTTGTTGTGGGGAATGAATGTTGAAAGGAGGGCTGGATGTGAGAGTATGATTGTGCCTATTTTCTTATGGAATTAATTTTGTCAGGCGAAACATAGAAGTCAGTTGAATGTCGTGGGAATGGGGTAGTTAGGAAGCCTGTGATAAAAGAGATGTCAAGGATCTTTGATGTGAGGTTGGATGCAAAAGAAGGGATGAAATTGAATGCAGAAGGGAGTGACCAAATTGGCTTGGTCATATAAGTGAGAACGAATAAATATCGCATTGCACAACAAATACATGAAAGGAGTAAGTGGGTCAAGAGAATGAGTGTGTTTGAAGCGGTGGATGGATGTGGTGGAATACAAAGACAGAAAGGTATGGAGAGGCACAGTGAATGGATCCGAATAAACTAGATTTAATTGGGCTTCCTTTTCTCTTACTTCCTATTTAATTGGTTTAGATTGCCACTCCTCCTTTCTGCACTTTACATGATATGTTACTCACCCTTAAAAGGAATGGCATGATTGTGGAAGTGTGTGTGTGTGTGTGTGTGTGTGTGTGTGTATCATAACTCTGCATGTGCACCTTGCCAAACCGTAAGGATGGCTTAGTAATTAGTATGCCTGTTGCAATCAATGGCTCCACGTGGGAACAGGCATAGCTAATAAGATGTCTGTAGCTGTCAGCCTTCCCAGGTAGACCAGACAGGAGACACAACCAGATGAGCTAATTCTACTTTATTGTAAGGCTACGTTAACAGACTCTTGCAAGTCTGAAAGCACAAATCTCCCGCCATCTGCTTTATAGCCTGAGAAACAGGGGAGGGTCCCTTCTGAGCCTCTTTCTCTGCCCATTATGCAGCTGTGAGCTATGCCCTCTCTTATCTAACCATTCCCTTGGCAGCATCTCTTCGCCCTGTTTCTCAAGGTCTTTCCTATACGTACCATTATAGTAGTGTGTATGGTTTTTTTTTATTGATTTCAATGTATAAAGCCACTCAACTCACTGCACCTCTGGGTTGCAGGCTTACTGGCTTCAGAAACAAAAAAAAACAGATGCTACTTAGGTTCTCATGTTCCCATATATACAGACTTTATGGCTTAACGCAGGGTGGACAACTTTTTGTAGCCAAGTGCCACACTTCACAGTGTAGGGGTGGGGAGTTAAGGACTGCAGGGTGAGTAAGGTCACATTACAGATCTGGAGTGAGTGAGGTATATATATATATATATATATTTGTTTGTGATAACTATCGTGAGCATTACTCTCATCTGTTTCCTAATATAAAATGGCTGGATAGTTTTCAGCAAAGGTGATCAAAGTGCGTTGGGAACAGCCTGCAGGATACCCAACCTGACATTGTATGAGGAAGGAAAGATCCCAATATTTATTTACTACACAGTTTGGAGCAGTGTTCCTCAGCCTTGGCAGCTTGAAGATGTATGGACTTCATAGCTGGCTGGGGAATTCTGGGAGTTGAAGTCCACACATCTTCAAGCTGCCAAGGTTGAGGAACACTGTTGAATTCTGGGAGTTGAAGTCCACACATTTTCAAGCTGCCAAGGTTGAGGAACACTGGTTTAGAGGGTGCCAACTCCATTTAATTCTGGGTGGCTCATATTAAAAAAAAGGGAGAACAAGAAAAATAAATAACAAATAACAAAAAAAGTCCCACATCCACTCATCAGCCCCAAGGCCTGGGAGAACAGCCAAATTTTCAAAGACTTTCGGAACACCATCAGAGTGGGAGCCATACAGATCTCAGGAGATGCTGTTCCAGAGGGCAGGCGCTGCAACAGAGAAGGCGCAGGTCCTAGGTCCAGATGGATAACACTGTTATACTGAAGGGATCCCTAAACATACCCGATCAGCCAAATCTCACTGGATGGACAAAAACTATTGGAGAGTAATAGGAGTGGGAGAGTTGAGTTAGTGATCAACTTCATATAAAGGAAGATTTTTATTAAAACAAGAACAGCAAACGATGTGCTATACTTTTTGTGATTGTAGTGGAAGAATTGCAGACAGAGGCAATCAATAATTGTAACTCCTACAGCTTTTGAAAGAGGAAATGGCGTGATCGGTGATCAGCTCCTGGGGCATTCAGATCAGATTGGTAGTACTACAGGCAATCTTTCAATATTATCCTCTCTGCTTTTTTTCCAATTTGAATTGTCCCTTGCTTAGACTGGAGATCTAGTATCTGTTTTCTCCGGAAAAAAAATTAATACCAGTTTTCTTACTGTACTTCCTTAGCACGTTTGGAGCTCATGAATTTAGGTCGCCAAGATGTTCCTGATAGTTCATGAAGGACACCGTACAATAGCTTCCTTGGATTCTTATTTACTTATTACAATATTTGTATGTTGCTTCTCCATTTAAAAAAACAACAGCAAGCAGTTTACAAAAGCTGTGAAACATCCTACAATAAACCAGCAAAATACAGAATAAAAAGTCCCTGTCCTGGGCAGGGGAGAATCTGGTTGGCTCCGTTCATTGAGAATTAATTTCTCAATGAGAAATTTCTCGGTTTCTCAATGAGAAATTAATTTCTCAATGAGTTTTGCTCATCAGAATCCTCCTGTGTGTACATTATGATGTCATTATCCGGGGACGTTGGTGGAGAACCTGCTAAGTGGTTGTACTTTTAAGAAAATGAATGGTGCTGTTCTGCGAATTATGTTTTTTTTTAAATGGTTTTATTGTTTTTAATTATTTTTTGCAGTTACATTTTGGTTGATTTTGTATTATTTTCTGGATTTTTAATTTCGTAAGCTACCCAGAGTCACAGTAGTGAGATGGGTGGCTATATAAATTTAATAAACAAGCAAACAAATAAATAAATTTGTGAGCCGCCCAGAGTCACCCGTTGGGGGGAGACGGGCGGCATACAAATTTAACAATAAATAAATAAAATGAATGTATGTCTACCCCTTTTCCCTGTCACACCCCAGTGGGCCTAGTTCAAACCTTGCACCAATTGTAATGTGATTTGATTTTGGCTAAGCATGTAAGATGCATGCCGGCGTTGTTATTTGCAAATCATGGCTTAGGGCTTAATGAGGTGGGTGGTTTATTCAGTGCACCAGAGCTTAACCCGGAGTGAAAACAAAGCCACTTGCATAAGCTTATTCTTTCATCTCAATTTCTATGGAAGGAAAGTTTCTCCAAGGGGATGGTTTAGGGTGCAGGGATATCTTATATGTTGACTTTATTCATTGAGCTAAGCCGTAATATGATTTGTCTCCCTTCAACTTAATGTAAAAACTGCAGGTTGTTGTTTTTAATAAAACATGGTTAAACAAACCATGGTTTGGTGTGTTGAGCATAGGAGATCAAACCACCTTCCCGTGGTAGCTAGTTTTGTGTGATGTCTTGCAGGCTCTGGATGGGCACGGCATCGACTGTCATTTGCTTGGACTGAAAATGGAGGCCATCGCGGACGGCTTCCGGGTGCCCGAGCTTTTAATGGATATCTCCTACACCATGGCCTCATACTGGAAACTCTCCACGGGACAGGTACAGATTGCCAGGACCAAATTTGTACTGCTTTGCCACATTCCTGTAGTGTTCCAGGTTGTGATACTCTCCATACGGGTAGTCCTCGTTTAGCAACTGCCTCAGATGGCAACCCCTCACAAATACAGTAGTAATAAATGGTAATAAAATATTCCAGTTTCAGACAACAAAAGCCAATGTGAAACTGATTAAGGTCTGGTCAGTTTCAGGCAGCAGCTGCAAGCCAGCCAGGAGGGTTCTAATCAGCTAATTAAGGTTACAGAGTTGAGCATGTTAACTTGCAGTTTTCACTTTTTAGGAGAGCCGGGGCTGCAGAGAAAAGCAGCTCAGGAAGAGATTGCTTGTTTAGGCAATCACTCTACCCTATGAGGGAGGAAACAAAGGAAAAAATAGGTCAGGCACACATCACTGTAGGAGAGAACTTTATTTGAATGAGGCGGCAGCAATTAACGATCTTGACAGTGTTTCTCCTTCTCTCTCTGTCATGCCTTCACTTAGATTTTGCTTAACGACCTAGTCATCAGACCCAATTACAGTCACTAAAGGAGGACTACCTGTATTCCTTCTTCTTCCAAGCATTTTGCAAAACCTCTTGGCTTTCTTGCAATGACAAGTAGGCTTGGTCATAAATTGTACCTCCCCTCACGCTCTAAACTTTGCACTGAAATGCATCTGTCATAAGTACCCAACATTGCTCCTGCTTCTTATTCCCATAGGATCCTCTGTGACCTTCTTATGGCACCTGTGGGTATACGGAACAGGGCCTTATCAGCGGGGGCACCTTGGCTGTGACCTGCAGCATGATTTTTTTTTCTCCTTTTCCCTCAAGAAACTTAGCAATACTTAAGTTCCTCCCCCTCCTCCCAATATCTTCAAAAGAACCGCTTGAGTGAACTGGGCTGGGCAAGAGGGATGAGTGTGGAGTCATTCATCCGACTGCAATTGCTAACCCCAGTAGCATTTTTTTAATCCCAGCCCAAAACACGCTTTAAAGGGCAGCAAATGATGTTCTGATCCCCCTTTCCTTTCTCTTTCAGGTCGCTGCCCGCACAGATTGCATCATGTGTTACGGGCCACTGGTGCCTGACGGCTACGCGGTGTGCTACAACCCTTTGCCTTCCCATATTAATTTTGCTGTCACCGCCTTCAATTGCTGCGAGGAAACCAATGCCAGTTACTTAGCGGAAAACATCCAGAATGCCCTGGCTGACGTGGGGGCCTTGTTGGGGAACTTTGCAGAGGGTCACCCTGAAAGACTTTGAGAAACGTTCTCTCCTAGCTTGGCTTCCCTCTGGACCTCAACGTGACTGACAGCGTCCCCCCTACTTTGGCCAATGCTTTTCCCGCCGTTGGGAAATTCCCCGTCTCTTCCTTGCCTTCCTCGGTGCTAAAGCTTGGGATGCAGAATCCTTCAGCACTCCTACTCCGTAACGCCCTTTGCCACCCCTAGCAGGGATTTGTGGGAGGGTGGCTGGCTGTCATTCATACGTGTGTGTGCGCGCGCGCGCGTGTCTGTATACACACACACACACACAGACACACAGACATATGCATACACATGCACACACACACATACAGACATACACGCATCTTCTAAATTCAAGAACAGATCTAATTTATTTCCAGAATAAAAAAAAAAAATTAAATATATCCATTTCAGGAAAAGTCCTGGCTTATTTCTTTTTTAGGTAAGTGAAAGATTTATTTTTTTTTAATGTATTTATGACTGAGATGTTGCGCTGTTCCAAACCGGCGCTGATAGCACAGTACACAACCAAGATCGCCCGCTACGTTACATGGACTTCCCCAGGAGTTCTCCAAAGTTTGTGGTAGGATGACCCCTGAAATGATAAAATTGATTTCTAGGTCTTCCACCCCTTAAAAGAATTGCTTTCGTTGGGATGAGGGTGGGCCAGAAATAAATGCATCACTTACAGTTAAACTTTAATCTGTACATAAAAGGGATTCTTAAATGCGGCAGGATCACAATGGGACGAAGTGAGGAGCAATGCCTGAAGCGCCTTGGGACAATTCTCCCATTTTGCTCTGATTCGTTTTTTTAAAAAATGGGAGCCACCGTCAAGTCCCTAAGCAGGATTGCAAGACCCAGGAAGAAAGATTCCTGCTGGCATTTCATTTTCAGGTTTAATGCCAGGAAAAAAAAAAAAAGGATAGTGTGTGTGTGGGGGGGGGGGGGTTGGTTACAGAATCTTGAAAATTGAAGAAGCAAAACTCCCGCTCTCATTTATTAGCAAATTCATTAAGGTGGGATCTCTGTGAATTATTTCAATTTCTTCCTCCCAGATTGCTGAACTGCGAAAAGCAAACAGCTCTTTTACCAGACAAAACATCCATTTGTTCTTCCTATGCCATGTTTGAAGCACTCTTTTTTTCTCTCAGATGTTTCCTCCTGCGCCTCCCTTGTAACTATTTTTGGATTCCACGTGGGATCCTGTCTTTCAGTTTGAGATCCCCTGGATTAATTGGGTAAAAATTGCCCGTGGCACCATCAGCACCAGAACCAGACTATGGTTCTGACCCTCACGGGATGGGGCTTAGGAGCCAGGTTATAAGGAAAAACCTTGAACGGGCATCTGATGTAAATCACGTCTTAGCAAAGTTTCTTTCTGTGATTGGGCCCTGCCGCTTGAAGTTTTGCAAGATTTCAGCATGTCTCTCGAAGGAGGGAGAGAGCTCCAATGACAGCAAGGAAATTGCATGAGATTTGGCAATATTGAGAGATTTGGGCTGTTTTTAAAGGCTAATTTTTTCTTCAAAAAGGTGAATTATAGAAGTCTAAGGGGAACTGGCATCTGTACTGCTCCTGATCTTTGCTCTGATAAACAAAGCCTCAGTCCAACTTAAACCAGAGGGCTTCTCCCAAGGGATTTGTCCCGTTCTGAGATTTGCTGCTGTGTTTCTCAGAAAAAAAACCCCAGAAGCAATCCTTGGAGTAACACCAAGCTCTTGATGAGGGCTTGAGCCTGTCTCTTGTTCTGTAATCTACTGGGAGACCCTGTTAAAACCTATCTTGGTTAACAGAAAGGTTAAGAACAGGCCCTGAATTGGGATGCTGGTAGATGTAGATTCAGATCTGCATTTTTTATTTTTTGGTGCCTTCAAGTCAATCTTGACTCTGGGCAACTTCATGGAGAGGTCCATGTGGTTTCCTGGGCAACATTGCAGAAGTGGTTGGCCATTGTCTCCTGGAATGACTTTTTTTTTTTTTTGCTTCGTAGTCTAGGGCTGAATGTGGGTGAATACCCAGTCCCCCATCTGGCTTCCAGGGCTGAGGGAGGACTAGATCCTGGATCATCCTGCTCCTAGGCCATCACATTCACAACTAGACCATCCTGGCTCTTGGGCTGAGGGGTTAGCTCAAAGTCTCCCAGGGAGCTTCTGCATTAAGGGGGACTAGGACCTGGGTCTCCCCACTCCTCGTTCAGCACCTTCACGGCCACTGCACCCTGGTTCTCTTACACCTCATTGAGCAAAGTTAAACTGGAGATAAGAACCAGAGCTTTCATGAATCTATTAAGGTAGCAGAACATTTCTAAAAGAATTTTAATTCTAAAAGCACAATTAACCAAGACAATGCGGTATGAGTAAGAGCACAGGAGGAATGACAAAGCAGCAGCAGTTTGAATCAGGCAAAGCAGCTCATATTAAAGTGGTTTGAATTTCAGGGCCTGTGTTTAAAATAACTCATGTTATGGGCTGTTAGATCCTCTGTCTCCCAAAAGAACAAAGGAAAAGTGGGAGAGGGAAGAGAGAAGGTGACGTATCTGGGAGCCAAGAAAGAGAACCTCTCTTTTGTAGTGAGAAGAAATTATACCAGACCACGATGTCAGACAATGTTTGGTGCTATGTTTCAGATGGGGATGAGGGTCAGGGATTTTCTATTTGTTTTTTCATTTTTTTTTAATGGCTGTGCGGTGCTCCAGTTGTGTGGTTCTTGAGATCTCAGGGGGCTGACATCTGCAGATTGCCTGCCCCGATTTCATGTCAATCGGGAGTCGACTCCAGAGACAGAGGCTGGAACTTCTCCGTTGTAAATTTGGAATTTCTCAGGGACTTTCCACTTTAATTTTATCAACCATGTTTCTATTACCATCCAACAGCCAAAGCTCCAGGGACAGCTGGAAAAATATTTTTGCACCAACCACATAAACATACTTCTTATCAGCATTTTCTCAAAACAAGACAAACTCAGTTGTGGCTATTCTGTCCAACGTGTTCCCTGACCTTATTTTTCACAGCTTCTTGCTCAGCACAAGGTTTGCCTCTTCTGTTCAGATTACAAGGTTTCTTGCTGGTTTTAGCTTAATAGAAACAGAAGAGATGGATGTCCCTGATCTCCATTTTTTACCATCCTGGTGGCTCAGGTTTGCTGAATCCAGTGGTTCTCGGCTCTTTTAAGAACAAAGTAATGTTAGGAAAAAGAAAAAACACATTTCACAGAGGTGGTCAATCAGCTATAAATAGAACTTGCTTTGTGGAATGGATGTTGGCATTAGGGCCCTCCAAGGTAATACTGGGAAAGACCCATAGGTTTTGCAGATCCACCTTTCCTGATTCCCTTTTACATTATCAGAAATAATTTTAGTTGAAACAAATTGGGAAGGTGGCTGATGCAAAGAAAAGATGAGAATTCAAGTATGTATGTTCCTTAACTTCCAAGACAACTGCTGGGCCCCAAATGGGTCCTATAGTTTCCTTAGAAAATCAGACAATTGGATGGATACAGTTCAAGGTTCTGAACCCCCAGCCTTAGAATTAACAATGAAGATATCAAAGTGGTGGACAGCTTCTGCCTTTTAGGATCAACCATCAACGGTAAAGGGACAAGCAGTCAAGAAATACGCTGCAGACTAGCCCTTTGTAGAGTAGCTATGAAGGCCTTGGAAGAGAGATTCAAATACCATGATGTGTTTATACCTACAAAGATCAGAATCCTGGAAGCCATGGTATTCCCTGTGATGCTCTATGGAAGCAAAAGTTGGACTTTGAAGAAGCAGGATAGGAAATCATTGATGCTTTTGAAGTTTAGTGTTGGAGAAGATTTCAGAGTACAGCCAAGGAAACAAATGAATGGATCATGGAATGAATCAACCCTGAGTTCTCACTTGAGGCACAAATAAACAGGGTCAAATTATTCTACTTTGGACACCTTCTGTGAAGACCCAGCTCTCTGGAGAAGGCGCTAATGCTGAGGAAAACAGAAGGAAAGAGAAGAAGAGGAGGACCAGCAGCAAGGTGGATGGACTCAATTACAGTGGCAATGGGGGCACCATTGGAAGAACTGAAAGACCAGGTTAGGGCAGATTGTCATGAAGAATATCTATGTGGTTGCTAGGAGTTGAAAAGGACTTGACTGTCCTCAAACAGGACAAAGATATGGGGGGGGGCTAGGGAGTGAGCATTTCCTACAGCTTAGCCTCCCATATTTGCAACTAGTTACATGACAGCCATTTTTTAAAGAGAGGAAATCCCCCCACAGATTGTGCACCAATGTCCACAACTTGCTGTCCAAATTCCTAACATGGCCACCAGCCCCCAAAGTTCATGCATCTCTGGTGTACACATGAGCTTCTGTGTCTGAGTGGGGACTGGAGGCTGGGTCTCCTCACTCTTGTTACAGTAGCTTCAGCACCCCCCACCCTGCCTCTTGGGCTAAGAGAGGGACTGGCCAAATGTCACCCAGTAGGTTTCCAGTGGCTGAGGGTGGACTAGGACCTGGGTCTCCCCCCTCCCAGTCCAGCTCCTTCAGCATCACCCCACACTGGTACCTTTAAATATGGCACACAGAGGAAATTCTGACATACACAGGAAATCATCAAACTAACACCATTCCATCAATTGCAGCTAACATTAGCTATGTTTCAATGTAAATAAAATGAATTTGCCATCTTGGCTTGCTGGCTCCTTTACCCAAGGAGGGTGTCGGCCCCTTGGGAAAAGGTGGATCCTCTTGGCTATTGATTACAGCTTTCTTTGCAGCATCTTAGCTTCCCATTCATTATTTTTATTTTAATTGAAGCAATGTTTTCAAAAAAGAACTCAGTCAAGTGGGGACAGAGTGCCTGGTGAAGATTGAGGAATTTATCTCTGACTAATTGCTGCCTGGGGACACCCCCATGGGGAATCAACCCATTCAAAAGGAAATCTGACTGTATTTCTAAGTAGCTAAGTCAGGACAAAAGAGATGGTCAAGGAGCTTGTGCAGAGCAAGAGCAAGCGTGTTGCGTTGGGACAGATGGGTCAGTCAGCCCTCGCCCTGTGCAGATCCTTTCCCCCAGAGGCTTTTTAGTAAACTAGGTAGGACCGTCAGATCCAAGAGTCAAACACGGGCCATCCCAGTCCAACTGGGATATATGGAAAGCCTACCAGAAGGAACCTAGAACTATCAGAACGGAGTGGCAAGGTGGGCAGCAGAGTTCCTGCCCTCTCTGTGCCCATCTCCTGGTAGACCCATTTTTGCAAGCCTGATGTGGTGGCAGTCAGAGAAGGAGGCGATTTTTCTGGAGTTTGGACCAGGTCATCCAGAAATCCCTGCTTGGAGATGGTGAGGGTAGAAACGGGCATTTCTTTTATGCCGGGCATGCATTCTGCCAAGGAGCTATCCCCTCGTGGAGTAAAAACGTGATGGCCATTTTCTATTGTGGTGTTTTAATGCTTGCTTTTCCTCTAAACATGCATCTACAGCCTCAGAAACCAATCTAAAACCATGGTACAGAATATGCCTTCGGGGATCAAAAAGTTGATCTAGCCTTGGGTTGTTACGGCGCCAGCTTCATGAACGGGTAAAGCAGATGCATCAATACAGGATCCTTCCCTTCCCGCCCGCCTCTTAATTCTTGAGATCATATTGATCCCTCTTGCTCAGGAAGCCTTAATTGGAAGCCTAACCACCACAGGACCTGAGATCAGCATCGTCAGCAGGAGCAGCTTCTAGCCCCAGGCAGACACGGATGTAGAATCCTAGGGAGCCTGGAGGTCTTCTAGTCCAGGGTTCCTCAACCTCAACAACTTTAAGATGGGTGGACTGCAACTCCCAGAATTCCCCAGATGGCTGGGGAATTCTGGGAGTTGCAGTCCACCCATCTTAAAGTTGCTGAGGTTGAGGAACCCTGTTCTAGTCCACCCCCCTGCCCCGGGCAAGAATCCTCATCCCATTCTGGACAAAACAGCCATCCACCTCTCTTCCCTTGCTCTATTGCCCCTATACGCGTTCCCCCAAGGGCTCTCATGAGCGTGCCAAGGTGCGCGGGCGGGGGGGTCGCATCGGGGCAGCGCAGGTGCCGTCTAACCCGCCGGCGCCCTCGCGTCGGGCGTCTCGCAGGGGTCGGCCTAGCTGGGGATTTGAAAGAGGAAAAAGGGGCGGGGGGTGGTGGAAGAAGTGGTTTCACCTCAGTCCGGCCGGCTAACGGGAGGGGCGGCGGCGGGAGGGAGCAGGAGGGCCGCCTGTTCCTTTAATTTGCTCCGTTGCTCCGCGCGCCGTCTCGCTCCATAATTGGAAAGCGCGTCTTCGCGAGCAGGAGCGCGTGGTGCTCTCGGGGAGGGCGCTTTCGGAGGGGGCTGACGCAGCGCTCTCCCTCCCCTTCGGTCTCGTCCCCACCCCACCCCTCCGCTCCCCAAACCCACACTTGGTGGCAGCCGCCTCGCGAGCAGCCGAGATGTCCTCGGAGAAAACAGGTGAAGCCCCTCTCGCCGGCGGAGGCTCGGGGAAGATCACGCGGGGGATCGCGCGTGCGTGGCTGCCTGCCTGCCGCGGTGGACCCCGGCTTGGGAACGCGGTCCGTCGCGCCGGTCGCCGATGCCGGGCAGGGCTGCTTCTCGCGCAACCCGGAGGGGCATGGGCGAGGACGGGAGAGAGGTGGCAGGCATCTGCGAGGGGGTGGCTGGGTGGCTGGGTGGCTGGGTGGCCGAGAGCCAGAGAAGCAAAGAGGGCATCTGAGGTGTCGTCAGGAAGCGGTCCTGCCGCTAATGCCCCCTAGGTCCGATGCACCTGATCGGAAGATGGTCTTGGAGGCAGCTTCCTTTGGGAATCCAATAGACCGGGGGCGGGCGTGCCTCTCCGGGGATCTGGTCCACGAGGCGCGCGCTGATGCGACCCCTGGGGCAGCGCTCGGGACGGAGTGCAGATCATTAGCCGGCAAAGGGGGTCCCGGCAGGGTCTGCAAAATGTAAAAGGCCCAGTTCTGAGGCTGCAGGGGCCTCTGCCCGGTGATGCGTCCGCAAGCGCTGGGCGATTTGTCTCTCCAAGGAGGGCAAGCAGGAGCAAAGGTGCGCTGGAGGCGAGAGGTGGCAGTTGAATCAGATGTTTTGGTGGGTGTCATGGATACGAGGGGTAGCACATGTGTGTGTGTGTGTGTGAGAGAGAGAAAGAGATGCAACGTTCCGTGCGTGAGGGGTGAATCTCTGTGGCAGAAATACCGGGTTTGGGTACCTGGGCAGATCCCAGTGTGGGAATCTGCCGTCCCTAGTGAATCGCGGTTGTTTGGTGTGTGCCGTGCAGAGTGTGAAATTGTGCATGAGATTGTGCAGGTAGGGGCGAGCGGCAGGGATGATGTCATGATAGGCAGAGATTTGAGAAATGGAGCTGTTTTCGTCGAAGCTTCGGAGGTTGCACAGGAAAGCGTGGTGGGCTTGGATTTGTCCTCTGGAGAGACGGTGTTGAAATATGCGGGAAACAGACACTACGTTTTGGAGTGTGAAGCAGATGGCATTTGGGGGAGTCTACGCGTGAGGAATTGGGTAGGACGGTCTGTTCCTGTAGCGTTGGGTTTTCAAGCAGGCGCCGTCAAGGTGTTCCATGTGTGCGGTGTTTGGATGTTGTCGTGGCCATGTGGATGTTGAAAGGAATGAGAGGAGTTCTTAGGGACATCTGGCAGCATGGAAACATTTGTGGACAATCTGCTTGGGTTTGCACACACTGTAAGCTGAAACGTAGTTGGCTAATTCTTCGTTCAGTGCGTATGCAGACTCTGACTGCATGGGTAAGGCATGGTTTGGTGTACTGTGAGAACCCAGACAACTGGGGCTAATTTGGATAGCCCCAATTCAGGTCAGCATCGGTTAATATGTTTGGCACACACATCTGTGTTCGCTGGGCATTTGGGACAGGCAAATGGGGGCATGCACAAGAAGGGAATGAGGGAGAGGACCTTCGGTCAGCCTGAAGAATTGGGAATTGATGGATCTAAATGCCTTGTGAGGATATTTTGTTGAAGGCAGTCCAAAACTTGTGAGTGTTGGAAGAACCTTTCTGGATCATCTTAGTCCGATGTCTTGTTTTTCCCTAGGGCCAAAGAGATGTTTCCCCTCCCACAGTTGTTCCCCTGCAACTAAGAGTCGGAGGCGTGCTCTCCCCAGCCTGGATCTAACCCCAAGTCTTAATCCTGTAGGCCCTTGGTAGACCATGAATTGATTTAGCCCCCTAAATTGGATCTAGAGATCCAATTTAGTTGCCACCACCAAGTCTTGTGGCAATGACTGCCACAAGTTAATTACGTGCAGTCTGAAGAAGTGTTGCTTCCTTTGGCCTGTTCTGAATCTCCTTCCAACACTCTGATCCTCCTAATTTAAGAGACAGGAAACTTTCTCCAGACCAGAGTTGATTTTGTACACCTTGGTCATGTTCTGCCTCTGTCATCTTTATTTCCAACCAAAAAATCCCATACATTCTAAGCATTTTCTTGTAGAGATGTTTCAGTCCCCCAATCATTTTGGTTGCCCTCTTCTGCATCTCTTCCGGCTGTATTACATCTTTTTTCAAGGAAGTCACCAGAACTCTACACCAGTGTTTCTCAACCTTGGCAACTTTAAGATCTGTGGACTTCAACTCCCAGAATTCCCCAGCCAGCTGGCTGGGGAATTCTGGGAGTTGAAGTCCACAGATCTTAAAGTTGCCAAGGTTGAGAAAAACTGCTCTACATTATATTTGCATAGACTTGGGGAAGGGTATTTGACATCTCCACTTTGCTGTCCATTATGACTTCAAGATCCTTTTCCTACTTCATTACAGACCACACAGGCCCCATCAATGTGGATTTTTTTGGCCCAATACAGATTATTTTCCTGAAGCTGCATGGCAATTGTCATCTGCTGGCCCATTCACTGAGTTTAAAGAGATCTTTCACAATTGCTTTTGAGTTTTACCGCCCAAAATAGTTGAGGGTCCACCTTGAACTTGGCCTATTCACTGCTCATCCCTAAGTCAAGATTATTTTTGAACAGTCATAAGTGAGGTTCAGGGTATACACAAACAATACACTACTCTGCAACTCAACCCCCTTGAGTTTCTACCTCATGCATAAGGGTAACAATTGCACAAACTACCATATCTTAAAAGGCTTTGATTGGGTATATCTGTAGCACATGAGAATCCATGATCTGTCCTTAGTATTTCTCATCATAGGGTTCAGCTTTTTGTTGCTTGAAACAAAGCAGAGTGGTCCAAGGCTAGCCATCACACTAAGAAGCTCCAGTTCCACTTTCTGTGTGCTACGTGTGGCATGCAATAAATTAAACGGTTTTGCAGGACTGATCCATCATTGGAATCCTGTACCTTCCAAAGGCATATTCAGAATCTCAGAGAATCAACTGGAGATCATTTGTAGCCTAGACGAAAGAAAAAGGTCCACCCCATTAAATAAAAAGGACATGATTGCAGGCCAGTTAAAGAACTTCTCCTCGAATAGAAGAGATTGAAGCACACACTTAAGACTCTATTCAAATTGATAGGATTTATAAAGAACTTCATTTTTCTTAGACTGTGCTTCATAAATTAAATGTAACAGAGGAGAAATGAGAGAAGGGGAGAGGATGGGAAATAACACAGACCTCGTCCCTGTTGGGTCTGTACTGAGTCATCTTTTAATTATTTACCCAGTGCATCATTTTAATACTTTTCAGATAAGACTGTTCTATTTCAAACCGTGACCCAAGGGGCCGGTTTAATAATTGGAATCCTAATTTTTTTTTTTTAATTCACTTGAGTTCCCTCCCCACCAGCCTCCTTGTATGATATGTAATCTAAAAAAGAAAATCAGCTGATCCATTTACACATCCTTTCCCACCCCTCCTTCTCCCTCAGGACACTGTCTTTTCTTCTAGAAATAGAAAGCAGGCAGATTCAACCAAGATGACCTAAAAAAAAAAATAACCAAACCGTTTGTATAAATTAATTCATTCTCTGGAGGGGTGCCCTACTTTGGAGAAAGTGGGGTGCAAATGTATTGGGAATATGGGTTGCTATACAGCAGGTCCTATCTGGGTGTGTATGAGAGAGAGCACAAGGATGTGAATCAATAATGTGTTTCTTCTAGGCACATCTCAGGAGCTTAATTTAGATGGTGTGTTCTCGATATTTGCAGAAACTGCCATGTGGAATAGAAGGCTCCCCAGTGATGTTAATTTGGGTGTGTGATATTTATATCAAGCCTCCTATCATTAATTAATATTTTAACACAAAAAATAAAGTCTGGCTTGAATTGAGCTGAACTCCGGGTGATTTCATGGACATGTCCATGTTATTTTCTTGGAAGCGGTGAGGAAATTGTCTGGAAGACATTGTATTAGTAAGTGACAGGGGATGTATTATTTAGGATTAAAAGTTTACTGAAAACTCAACCTAAGCCCCATCATCGGGGGGGGGGGGAATACCTGACCTGGGGACGATAGTGACATCTCTAGCACAAACAGTGATTAGTTGTCACAGAACTGGCATAGGTAGATGGGCCCTTATGTCCTATAATAATAATTGTAAGCAAGAAACATGGTTTGGGGTCACATACACTCTGAATGGTCAACATATTAATTCCTACCCCAAAGTTTGGGACTTTGGAGCTTACCTGAAGCTACACATGGACATCTCTTGGCCCAGGAGCAATCCCCAACCCAAGGTAATTTGGGTTCCCCCTTGCATTGATGAGAATCAACTTTCTCTCTTCCTCATATACATGACTGTAGTCTTAGGGTTCTGCCCAACCAGGGGTGAGATATGATCATCTTGGGCAGCAGAGAGCAATATTTAGGGCTCATTTCATGCAATTAACCCCTTTTCCCCATTGAATGCTAGGGTAGTATGAAAGGTTTCCTTTCGCTAGGGCAGCATAACAGAAGAGAAGTGATTCCCCCTTGCCTTCTGTTGCTGATGATTTCCCCTGAGTTTTTCTGCGGTCTCCTATCCAACTACTAAAAAAGGCCAGCCATGCTTAGCTTTCTGAGGCCCACCAGAGTTGCCATCTAGCTAGGTATGAGCTATTTTTATGTATTTATTTTTATGTGTGGATTGGATTTTTGAAGGCCGCCTCCAAGAAGATATACAGAAGCAAGAAGGAGAAAGAGAAAGAGAGAGGGAATAATGACATGCGTGGGTGCATAGATTACCTTCTGGGGATGGTCCATAAAGGTTGCTCTGTGTGACCAGGAGAGAACAGGAGGAATGTTGTGGCAAAGGAGACATGGGACGTCGATTGTAGCGGAAGGAATATGGTGCAAAAAAAAAAGGATCAGGTTAAAAAGATTCTTCAAAACAGGGCGTTCCCAATTCTCACTTGAGCTTTGCACAGGTTTTTTTTTTTTTTTTTTTTGCAAAAATACTCAGAGTATATTTAACAGCTAGTAGTATATCAATATAGCACCAACCTCGGTCCTGTCATTAAGCTGAGGGAGGGAACCATTCAGTAGCCAATCTGAAGCCCCTTTTGAAAGGCCAATAGCCACGAAGGCATTTCAGCTGTAGGGATTCAAATGTCGAGGGGGAAAATAAGAAGTCGTTTCGATTTCAGTTCGGTGGTGCTGAGTAACTGCTCCAGTCATCCAAAGCAGTAGGCAGTGGGCCAGCTCTATCGTTAGGCAGGGTGAGGCAGCTGCTTTGGGGTAATATAAAAGGGGTCAAAAAAGTCAATATGGCAACCATGCCAGGGTGATTGAAACTCTGACACTTTTTATATGCTTCCATCTTGACTTTGTTTACTCCTGTGGATGCTCCTGAAGATTAGCAAATATATAATCATTGTATGTATTATTTCTGCATTTGTACTGCCAAGAAGTACTTATAACCAGCTTCCTCCTCCTCTTCTCCTTCTCCTTCTCCTTCTCCCTCTTCTTCTTCTACTCCTCCTCCTCTTCCTCCTCCTCTTCCTCCTCCTCCTTCCCTTGATGCATAATATACATTCATATCTTGGCAGAAGGAAGAAGGAACAGCCAATGAGTAACTCTACTATTTGGCCTTTTGTGACAGCTTTTTCTCTCCCTTTAAATGAGATTGCCACATCTTTGAAATCATTCTTTTTTTTAGATATTAAAGGTTGCTTCTCACACATCTTCATTACAAATAAGCAGGTCCTGGGAAGAATGGCAGTGAGGTTGGTTAGTTCTACCTCCGTCTCAATGTACTTGAACCCATTGCCATGTAAGAGAACATCAGTGTGGGATGGAGAATTTATTATACTGATATCCTGCCTTTTTTTCTGGCATGCAAGGCAGAAGAGTTGGTGAAGAGAAATTCTTCCTGCTGGGAAGAGACAAAGAAAAAATTACTGGGGCTGTTTTTGGGAGAAGATAAGGAGAGAATGATGGATAATCAATCTGTGGGATGTTATTTGGAAGGATTAAAGATTAAGCTTTTTAAAAGTAAACAAAAGGTTTACAAAGTGAACTTATTTGATTATAGTTAATATATTTGTTGAGTTTTTTTGGTAGTCACTAATGGAATTTTTTTTTTAATTAGGACTGAATGATGAGGTTTTAAGGATTTATGTATAAGGATTAAGGTTAAAATATATTTGTTATTAAATTTCAGGAATTTTTGCATTTATATATGATAGCAGCAGCAATATTTTTATATGTATAAGGGCAGAAAGATATGATACGATGGAGTTGGTTGAGACGGTGAAATTGATGATTTTGATTTGAGAAAAGATATTGTGTAATTTTAACGCAATTTGGAAATCTTTTTTTGGACTTTTTTTGGGACTTTTGCGGGAAACAGAAAAAAAATAAAATTATGTTGATGATAGTGAAATTATGTTGATGATGATTTGATGATTAGAAATAATATGGGTTAATAGAAATAATGGGAGTCAAATTGTCAACTTAGAGCTAGAGTCAATGTATATTGTTACCTATATCTATTGCAAGGAGGGTCGGAAGTCAATTCTTTTTTTCTTTTTTTCTTTTGTTATCTCTCTTTCTCTTTTCCTTTCTTTTCTGCACTTTTGACCTTTACTATCTTCCTTTTCTTCCATTTTCTTTTTCTTCTCTTATTTTAATATTAGCTTGTTAGTTTTTATTGTTTCTTACAAAAAAAAATTAATAAAATTATAAAAAAAAAAGAGAAGGGAGATTCTTCCTCCATTGTGCCCTTCCAAAACAACAACCTTGTGAGGTAGGCTGGGCTGAAAGACAGCGATTGGCCCCAAATAAGCCAATGGATCTCCTTGGTCTCGATCCAACACCTTAACCACTAAATTAGGGCTGTTGCCTTAGATGGCAGCTGCTGGAAATTATCATTTTGGGGGGTGGATAATGTTGGGGTCCCACTAACCTCCTCTGGGCCCCCCACAAACCCTTCCCTCTCAGGTGGAGTGCAAGAAAGGTGTCATCTGTGGCCAACAGTAGGAATTATCTGTCTTCTTTGCATCTGCACAGCATCTGGCGTGTCTTTTTGTTTGCATCAGGCTGAAAAATGAGGATTAAATTGCCGCACAGCTAGAGGGCTTCCTAGATAGCCCTGATGGAGTTGCTCCAATTCCAAGTTCTTATCAGAAGGAAAATCCACCTCTGAGACAAATCAATTGCGTTGACTTGTAGCCGCTCCTTGTATCACAGCAATACCAGGGCGGGAAATTAAAAGCTCACTTGGTCCAGCAACCGGGAGCCTCCGGTAGAGGCCTTTAAAAATGGCAAGATCTATGGTTGGAAGTCCATGTTCCTCAATCATCGTCACCTCTCGGTGAGCATATTTAATATTCCACTGCTGTGATTGTGGCCCATCGTTATTAGTACTCGGCTACCACAAAATGTGGCTGCAAATATCGCCCTGCCTTGGAATAGGACAACGTGGGACTGGTTCAAGGTTCTGGAGACTCCATCACGCTGTGTCTTCCCTAAGTGCACCTTTTTGGGCCGACACATTTTAGGAAAAGGCATCAGCTTTCGGGAGCTCCCTTCACTTCATGTATGGCTTCCTTCATCAGATCGTTTCAGTTCATAAAGGGAGTTGCAGCTCCGGAAACCTTATGCCTTTTCATAAAGTGTGTTAGTTAGAAAAGGTGTGACCGAATGACTGATTTTTTGCCACCATAAATTAATAAATAATTATTTGTTTATTTAAATTATATTTAACCATAAATCAGTGTTTCTCAACCTTGGCAACTTTAAGGTGAGTGGACTTCAACTCCCAGAATTCTCCTGCCAGCATGGCTGGCTGGGGAATTCTGGGAGTTGAAGTCCACTCATCTTAAAGTTGCCAAGGTTGAGAAACACTGCCATAAAATAATAAATTTGCCACGGCTCTCCTCCTACAATGTTTCCTCCAAGCAAACTTTCCCCTGTTTCATGCCTTTCAGATATGCTGGGGCCCGGGGAGCCCACCAGGCGTTGGTGGTCAAAAAAGTCAACATGGCCCCATCACCACAACTGACACTGATATCTAGTCTTTTTAACCCATCCCCCCAGTTGTGGCTACAATTTGCATAACTTGTGGCAATGGAAATTTCACTTTGGAGGAAGTCTGCTTATTGCCCTAATGAACATACTGAGCAATTTCTTTTTTCCTTAAATATAACTTTATTAAAGTTTTAAAAAAGAAAGATAAAAACTGAAACTAATATTTAGAATAAAGAAAGGAAAGAAGAAAAGAAAGAAAGAAAAGATAAAGCCAAAAATGCAGGAAAAAAACCCAAAATATAAAGAAGTACCTTCTGATTTTCTTTACAGCAGTTATAAGTATAGATGTAAATTAGCCACTTAGTCTAGAGTTATAGCATGACTTTCATTTTTTCTATGATCTATTTTTTCTAATCATCAAATCCATAAATCATAAGTTAATTTTTTTTCTGTTTCATGAAAAAAGTCTATAGGGAGTTTCCAGTCAGCATTAAAGTTAGGTGATGTATTTTCTCTGATCAAATAAGTCAATTTAGCCATCTGAGTGAGTTCCATCATCTTCACCAACCATTCCTCCACTGTGAATGGAGTTGAATCTTTCCCCCTTTGTGCATATAATAATCTCACTCCATTTATCATGCGTAAAAACAAAATTCCATGACTTTTTCCCAACTGTTTGTCCATTCGTCCCAAAAGAAAAGCCTCTGGTTTCAATTGTATATTCATCTTTAAAATCCTCTGAATTAGTACATGTAGTTGAGTCCAAAATTTTCTGGCTTTTTTTACACGTCCACGAAGCATGATAAAATATCCCTTCTTGTTGTTCACACTTCCAACATAAATTTGAAGGGCCTTTATACATTCTAGGCAACCTCTCTAATGACATCTACCAACGATACATCTTTTTATAAAAAATCTCTTTAAGTTTATAACATAGTGTAAATTTCAATCCTTTCAACCACATGTTCTCCCACTGTTCCATTGGTACATTGTAACCAAAATGTTTAGCTCATTTTATCATACATTCTTTCATTTGTTCTTCTTCTGTTTCAAATTTCAAGAGACATTTATACATTTTAGCAATAGCCTGTTCACCATATGCACACAATTCTCTTTCAAACTCCCATACTGGGCAATTTCTGTCAGAGTTTTTGGAGGCTCTTCCTTATAGAAGTTTGTGTCATTGTTCTGAAAAGCTTGGGCTTTCCCGAAGCCTACAGACACGTCTCATCCGTGGCTAATGCTTTTGATTATATAACCAACAGCACCTACTGGTGAACATTAGAAGCATAGCTTTGAATAAACTTGGTCTTTATTTGTGGAAGTTGGGTGGCCAAATCATTCAATCCATCTTCCATGAAGAGAACTGGTTTGATGTACAGTAGCAGTTTAAGAGCTGGACCAAGAATGGGAATATCCATGTTCTAGTCCTGCCTTAGGCATGAAAGCTGGTTGGGTGACGTTGGGCCAGTCACTCCCTCTCAGCCCTAAGAAGGAGGTCCTGGGAAGTCATCTCTAAAATGTTGCCAAGAAAACTGCCAGGAGCTCTCCATGTAGTCACCAGGAGTCAGGGTTGACTTAAGAACTGTAAGAACACCATTTTCCATGCCGTTCCTGATGTCCCCTTAGAGTTGGTGGCTGTCAACCCTATATTTTAGGACCTTGAATTCCAAATTTTAATTTATTCAGCATGCTTGGCTGCAGTAAGAGAGTGAATGTTGTTGTTGTTCAGTCAAGCTGTGTCCGACTCTTCGTGACCCCATGAACCATATTGTGCCAGGCCTTCCTGTCCTTCACTGCCTCCCTAAGTTGGCTCAGTTTCATGCTCATTGCTTCGGTGATGCTATCTAACCATCTCATCCTCTGCCGTCCCCTTCTCCTTTTGCCTTCCATCTTTCCCAGCATCAGGGTCTTTTCCAAAGAGATCTCTCTTCGCATTAGGTGGCCAAAGTGTCTGAGCTTGAGCTTCATTATCAATCCTTCCAATAGTCAAGTGATGTTTTGGATTCAGCATTTTGGATTCAGACTGCACGGGAAGATGGGAAAAGTTTATTGTCATACCTGATGCACTTCTTGCACAGACAAAGTGAGTTCCGATAGAAGTTTTCTCATGGTTTTCTTTTCTTTTCTTTTCTTTTTTTTTGGTGAATTTTTTTGGGCTGGGCAGTTCTTTTGCCTTGTCTGCTCCCCGAAAGATTTTTCCAGAAATTGTCTGATCACCCTGTTTCTTGTTTCTGGGAAGCCCTTGGCAGACCTACATGGGCTGTTTAAAAATCTACTTCCTGAGAAGGCCCGTTTACCATCATTTTGTGATATTTTTCTTGATAAGCCACTGACACAACTGTTGTTTGTTGAAAGACCGGAACGAAAGTCGTCGCTGAGCATGGTAGAAACAAACATTTCCAAGACGTTGTGCTGGTGCCTCCATAAAATAAGAAGCAATGAGCTGTATCAATCTCCGGAGACAAAGAAAACAACTTCATTGCACTGCAAGATGTGCCGTGGTGGCACTCAGCCGAAAGGCAAATAGAGTCTGCAGGCACGATTAAGGTCTCCTGTTTGCAATATGAAGCTGAATCCGATTAACCTTCTCATTAAATAAAACGACACGATGGCACTCTCAGGTACACGGTGCGTTTGCATCAGTGGTATTGTTAACTGGCAACTAAGATGAGCTTGACTTAAAGTGCCGGGCTGGGAAGTTGAAAAAGGGGAAGGAAGGAATTAATTGAACGCAGGCCGCAAAGCACCGGGCTCATCCTTGGAATGGAACGGCATGAAATTATCTTCTGCTCTTTAAGAGGGGAAGCAAATGTAGGCAGGAGCTGACGAACAACCCCGCGCAAACCCATTTCCTATTGTCAGCAAAGCCACCCAAAATTCATTTCAGAACGTTCCACCTACACCCAGCACAGCGCCAACCTCTTTGCATCGATCGAACGGTTAAGAACTGGTGCCTCGGTCTCCTCTTAGTCATGAACGTTTCTTCCCAAGCGAGGGGAGGTTTAGAGAAATGGGAGCTCGGGAAAGCAATTTTCGGCTGAGAGAGAACGAACCCCCGGCAACGTCGAGCCCCTTTGCGGGTTAGGCGTGGAAGAAACTCAACTGTGGAAACGGATTCCTGAGTTTTGCTTCTCCTGGTTTAGCCCCTGGATGGGCATAAGAAAGAACCAGGGTCAGAACAGCTCCTGAGGCCAGGAATCCACCTTGGTCTGGGGGAGATGTTGGCTTGTAATTATTAAGGGGCGGGTGCACAAATCTATTCAGGGTGGCTGATGATTGCACACGGAATAACCCTGGCATAGCTGGAGTTTCATTTGTTTGGTGTATTTTCTGTCATTTATTTATTAATATTTTGGTGCCCTCAAGTCAGGGTTGACTCCTGGCGACTGCCTGAACGAGTCCCTGCAGTTTTCTTGGCAAAGTTTTTTGGAAGTGGTTTGCCCTGGCCTGCTGCTTCTTCCCGGGGCTGAGAGACAGGGACTGGCGCAAGGTCACCCAGCTGGCTTTGGGCCTAAGGCAGGACAAGAACACACAGTCTCCCGGTTCCTAGCCTGGTGCCTTCACCACTGCACCAAACTGGTTCTCGTATTTATGAAGGAAGTGCTAATAGGCTGAAATGAAATGCGGTTCCTGGGAGATCCAGCCCCCTGAGATAGAGAAGTTCTGTTGCTGCATTTGTACTGGAGTAATTCTGTGACCTCTCTGCACTGGCTGCGTTTGAATTACAATTTCTGATGCGGAGAGGAATCCGCAGGGCCCCTGGCCTGCTTCTGTATCGCTGCGCTGGTGCCAAAGTGAGGAGCTATGCCCTTTCAGGGCTCAGAAAACCCGCCTCGTATTTATGCACAGAGTTGGTGCCTTGAAGACTGGGTCCTCCTTACTCTTCTAAGCCACCACAGGGGTACTTTATCTTCCCAACCACCCTGCACGGTAGGCGAGGCTGAGAGGATGAGCACGACCCTCCACTTCCTTGAGCGTCAGGGTTTTCTGAAGGATGATTTGAACAGAACTAAATTTAGTCTGTCGCTCGAGGGATTTCTCTCGTGCGGGGCCGCTAATATAAAATAAAGGCAAAACACAGGGAAGGGTGTCTTGGTGCAGTTAAGTGTGAAGTGTCCAAGAATTAGATCCACTGAATCGGCGTTCAGGCTTTGAAGGGTCTTTCCTTGCATCTGAAGGACAGAGAGTCAACCTTCGATAAGGCTGCATAAAACCTGTTCCTGTTCATGTTACCTGGACACCTCGTTGTTTAGTCGTTAAGTCGTGTCCGACTCTTCGTGACCCCATGAATCATATCGCGCCAGGCCTTCCTGTCCTTCACTGCCTCCCTGAGTTGGCTCAGTTTCATGCTCATTGCTTCATTGATGCTATCTAACCATCTCATCCTCTGCCGTCCTCTTCTCCTTTTGCCTTCAATCTTTCCCAGCATCAGGGTCCTCTCCAAAGAGTCCTCTCTTCGCATTAGGTGACCAAAGTATCTGAGCTTGAGCTTCATTATCAATCCTTCCAATGAGCAGTCAGGGTTGATTTCCTTTAAGATTGACTGGTTTGACCTCCTAGCAGTCCAGGGGACTCTCAAGAGTCTTCTCCAACACCACAGTTCAAAGGCATCAATTCTTTGGCGCTCAACCTGGACACCTCAAGAAACAACAAAAGGTCCCTTCTGCCACCACCACAGAGAAGCAGCAGCATCTATGGGGAGGCGGTCAAAAAAGTCAAGATGGTGGCAATCAACTCCCTGACTCTTTTTTCCAGTGTATTGCACATAATGCATGTCAAAAAGGCTTGGGGCTTGGACTACACAATTGGGGGTGCCACCTTGACTTTTTTGACCGCCCCTGATGCTGCTGAGCGAAGGAGCTGTGCACCCCCTGCTTCTTTGCGGAGGTCTGCTTAACTCAGAAGGGGAAAGGATGCTCCATTGGGGCCAGTCTGTGTAAAGTGGGGGCCTTTATCACATCTGAGCAACTGTCTCCTGGATTCCCATCATGCGGCAGCGAGTGACGCATGGCGCTGACGTTAACTGGTTGTGGCAAAAGGAGAAACACTGATTTAGAGGAAAGCTGAAGGCTGAAGGCAGAACAACATTCTGTTTTATTAACTGGAATAAAATAAAAGGCTTCTGGGTTTCTGCCCAGCCAGGCTAGGGCATCGGGGGTCCCTGAAGCTTATCAGGCTTCACCCAAAAGGCAGGATTGGACCCACAGAGTCAAGCTCACATCAAATCCAAGAACTTAGAAATACATAAGATTGACTAAATGAGAGCCAGTTTGGTGTAGTGGTTAAAGGCACTAGGCTAGAAACCTAGCCCTGCCTTAGGCACAAAGCCAGCTGAGTGACTTTGGGCCAGTCCCTCTCTCTCAGACCTAGGAAGAAGATGGATGCCATCAAGTCATTGTCAACCCTTAGTGACCACATAGATAGATTTTCTCCATGAGGATCTGTCCCTAACCTGGTCCTTCAGGTCTTCAATGGTGACCCCATCACTGCTGTAACTGAGTCCACCCCCCTTGCTGCCGGTCGTCCTCTTCTTCTCGTGCCTTCCACCTTTCCCAGCATCAGAGCCACCTCCAAAGAGCTGGGTCTTCACATCCTGTATCTGAAGTAGGACAATTTGAGCCTGGTCCTTTGTGCCTCAAGTGAGAACTCAGGGTTGATTTGTTCAATGATCCATCGGTTTGTTTCTTGTTTGTCCATGGTGTTCTCCAGAGTCTTCTCCAACAAGGAAGAAGGCCAGGGCAATCCACTTCTGAAAATCTTGCCAAGAAAATTGTATGGACTGGTCAGGAATCAAGACTGCCTGGAAGGGTGTGCGAGCATGTCGCCTTGACCGAAGGAAGATAAGCCATGACCCAAAGAATGTTGGCTTATTGATGTAATGGAGAAACAGCCCTCCAGCCTTCCTGGGCCGTGCCTCTTCCTCAGATGTGGGGCTAAAGGGATGCTACCCTCTAATACATTAAGGGCCTGTCCCCTCTCAGGCCAAGGCCGTGATATCGGTGTTTCCATCCTGTGCTTTTTTCTCATTGTTGACATCTTCATGCTTCCTTTACTCTCCAGAAATCAATTTCCTATGCTCAGACTGTGAGGGTAATAGTTTATATAACCAAAATCACACCACACGCCTCCCACATTCAGAAGTAACGCAGTCGGGCTTCCTAGACCATGTGATTAACCGAGTCCAAGCTAGCAAGCTTAATTAAGCTCGTTCGTTTTTCCCTTCCCCAGTGCAGGTCCAGAATTTAATCCCTGCAGCATAAAAAATTGTGCAGCGAAAACGGAGCAGCTCTTATTATTCACATGTTGATTGTTTCAAAAAAAAAAAAAATAATAATAATGTTTAGCTACGAAACAATGTTCTGATTTTTCGGGCCAGACCCCTGCCATCAGAAATGAATGCATCGCACGATTTGAGAAAAGGGCCTTGTTGCACAGTAGGAAAACATCTTACTTTTTCCTTCAGAACGCTTACTTCCCACTTCTGCGTGTGTCAAGAGAGTTGGGGAAGCCTGAAATGATGGGGAAAGGAAAAATGAGTAGGAAAATTTAACACTGCGTGGCATCGCTTTATGCTGCAGGCTTTTGTTGCAGCTTCTATTTGAGCTGGCTTTGCATCATATACAGCCCACAAACTCTAACCACATTTTAGTCTAGCACAGTGTTTTTCAAACTTGGCAACTTGAAGATGTGCGGACTTCAACTCCCAGAATTCCCCAGCCAGCCATGCTGGCTGGGGAATTCTGGGAGTTGAAGTCCGCACATCTTCAAGTTGCCAAGTTTGAAAAACACTGTGCTAGCATGTTAGGTGAATCCAAACTACATATGAGTTTTGTGGAGCCAGGTCATTGGGTTAATTTAATCAATTGCATTTAAGTTGTTGTTCAGTCGTTAAGTCGTGTCCGACTCTTCGTGACCCCATGAACCATATGGCGCCGGGCCTTCCTGTCCTTCGCTGCCTCCCTGAGTTTGCTCGATTTGCATTTTGCATTTAAGTTAACTGTTCTTTTTATTTTAAACTGTTCTTTTTATTTTATTTTATTTATTTTAAGTTAACCGTTATTTATTTGCAGTTTGCATTTAAGTTAACTGTTAAATGCAGTTTGCCTTTACGTTAACTGTGGGTAAACACGTTTTGTTGAATGCAATCTTGTTCTCCCTTTGGGTAACAAAAATTACAGTGTGTTTCGCTGAATGTGTGCCTCGGGGCATTTTCATCCAGGATTTTGGATCTGTTTGAAAGCCGCTCTGCATCTCGAGGTGGTTACAACCTTAGCAGTATGGGAGGGCTGAACGGATTGATTTCCAGCTCAGCTGATATATGGTTGAACCCGTTGCAAAGGGGGTGGGTGGGTTCCCATGCAGAAATGGCTCCTGAGCGTCAGATCTTGTAAAGCAGAGATTCTTCACCTCGGGGCCATGGATCTCTTTGGGCGTCTGTGAAACTGACAGATCGCTTTTCAGAAAAATAGATTTTTAAAGGCATAAAATGAGTTATGTAGATATAGTATTACACAAAAAATATACTCAAATACGGTTATGCATATATGAATGGTTAGTATGGAACTTTAAGGACCAAAGCATCTTTGAAAGGCAAACTCTGCGGGTCGCTATTAGTTACACTTTTTCAGAGAAAAAGGAACTTTTCACAATCAGTTGAGGGCTGGTTTTGCTTTTTTAGGGCATAATCATTTAAGGTAGTGAGATTGATTGGGGTTCACCAACATTTTTGGAGTCTAGAGACTGTCAATTACATTGTTGCCTACCTTCCGTATTGAATGAAACGCTAAACTTCAGTCAGTGGTGAGTGAAAACAAAGTTGTAACTTTTTTCCCATCCCAGTTCACCGAGCCCTCTGAAATCTATCCAGGACCCTCAAGGGGTTTGCAAACCCCAGTTTAAGAAACCTTGTACAGATCGCAGGAAGACAGCCACGTCAGCCTGCGGTGGCAAAAAAATCAGAAGTCTGGTAGCGCCTTTTCCAACACATTTGATTAAAAGGCAGGAACAGCAGCTCATGAAACCCTTTTTATTCGTCGGAAAAGATGCTACCAGACTTCTAACCTGTATGGGGAATGCTACCTTGGCAGATCTCCTTGTAGTCCATACTGACCAACCAGGTGTAACTCAAGAGTTGGTCAGGAACTCCAACCTGTTCTCTGGAGCTTGGAGAATCACGCAGAAGAGAAAAGTTGTTTTTATTGCAGATACCAAGAAGCTATAATAACAAACGTCATGGGCTCCAGGATGTAGGATGTACTCCAGGATATGACTTGTATCAGGCTCAGGGTGCAAATCCTACCTGTCTTTCTCCTGCCATTACGTGGGACTGGTGCCATTCGCTGCTCAGCCTCGGATGAGGCCACCCCAGCGCAACCTTTGGGAATCGCCCCATTGGATTTAGCCTCCAGCTTCTGGCCTCGCTAGCTTCAGCCCTAACACCCTGGTTCCCTTTTCTGTGGAGCTGGAGTGGGGAGAGTTTTGCAGCAGCCACGGGTATCCCCAGGGAGGGTCAAAAAAGTCAACATGGTGGCTGCCTCCACGTGATCAAAGCCCTGCTCCTTTTTTTACATGCAGCATCTGGTCCCCCTCACTGACAGAATAAATAACACTGAATAACTTTGGACAAGCCCTGCTGTCAGTCCAACCTGCCTCACAGGGTTGTTGTTGTCTGGAAAAATAGGAGGAGGGAGTGCTATTTGTACACCGCCTTGCACTACTGAATGAAGGCAGGAGAATATAACTAAGTCAGTCAATATAAATGCAGTAACAACATGGTGTTGATATTTAACAATTAGAGCTGTGAAAGGGAAAAGGGCAGAGACTTGGGCTTCTAGGCAGAATTCAGCCCAGCACACATTTTACAGTGGAAGGGTTTGTGTGAGACCTGCTTGCATTGACCAGTGACTTATCTTGAAAAACTGCTCCTCCTCCCCTTCCTTCCTTCCTTCCTTCCTTCCTTCCTTCCTTCCTTCCTTCCTTCCTTCCTTCCTCCCTCCCTCCCTCCCTCCCTCCCTCCCTTCCTCCCTTCCCCTTCCCCTTCCCCTTCCCCTTCTTCTCCACCAGAAACAGGCAATTCCAAACAAGACAGAACCAGAAAGGAAAAGAAGAAGGATTTATAGTCTAAAAATAGGTTTGAGAGTGTGAATGATTTGGGGAAGCTTTGAGGCTGCAGCGAGAGGCAAAACAGACATGATGTGCCAATGTAGAGGAGTACCGAGATGGCTTTGAAGAAAATAGGCGGCAACCGTTAGTAAAACATGAACTTAGCTTGGGAAACCAGGAAGGTGTAAGAAAGAAACTCAAGGTTGCCCCACCTTGATCCTCTTTGGTGTAAAAGGTGAAGGAAAGACTCTTCCAGCCTTTTAAGATCATAGCCTATATCAGTTCTGTATTTCTGGTCATACCTGTTTCCTGACCTGGTCTACCTTGAAGGGCTGATATCAACCCTTACAGGAGGCATTTGGTGTTAATGCTATGCAACAGTTTCTGTGAATTTTTCATAAAGCAAAACCTTTTCCGGCGGTGGTTCCACATTTATGGATTTGGACTCAGGAAAGAGGTGGAGCTTCCTTGCTCCCTGGTGGAAACCACTGGGAGAACCAGAAGGACTGAACATCCATTTCCATGCAATTTTCAGCACTAGATATCTCTGTTTTTGCCCCACTGGTCAGTCAGAAACAACACGGGGAGGTGGCGTCACATTGCATTTCTCTGGCAGACTTTGAGGTTCAGCTGGGGGTGCCTTAAAGGCATATTCCACCCCCGATAAACCTTGCTTTGGAAGATAACCCTAAAGTGAGAATAAAATGTGGGCTGAGGTCATCTTAGTATCTATCCCAGTTGCCGTTTTTATCTGTATTTTGAACGCCAGAACGGTGCAGCAGATTGCAAGCGGCCTGTGTAGTCTGCTGCTAATGGTTTGGAGTTCAGGCGTTCGGTTTTAAAATATCTATTGAATTGGTTCATTTGTGCCCTGGATGCAGAAAAGATCCGGCAGGGAAACTGGGTGTCGATACAGCAGGGATAAAAGTTGCTTTTGACCAAGTTTTCATGAGGTTTTTCTTTGCTGAGAACTGTTCTTCGCCAACATACAACTTTTCAACCTGTCTTGTATTGTGGAAATGGGATGTTTCATGTTTACTATTTTCTCTCTCTCTTTTTCCCTTTAGGACTTCCTGATTCTGCCCCGCACACCTCTCCCCCACCCTACAACACCCCTTTGCAGCCTCCCCCTCCCCCTCCCCAAGATGCCCCCATCCCGGGATACGGCGATTCCTCTGCTACGACCGTGCATTCGGGCACAGCCACCTTGCCCCGGCTGGGAGGGGCAGCCACCCTCCCCCGGCCTCCCCCCACGTCAGCCACCCTCCCGCGCCCGCCCCGCCACCATTCTGCCACCCTCCCCCGCCTCCCCCCTGACCCCTACATGCAGGAAACTCAGTTCAACGGAGCTGCCCAGGGTTACGTAGTACAGACACATCCCCCGGTGGGGACCCTCCCCATCGGAGGCTACATGCACCCGGGGTATCCGGTCCAGCTACAGCCTTGCACGGCATATGTGCCCGTCTACCCTGTCGGGGCGGTGAGTGTTTATGCTCAGATGGTTCTTGGGGTTGTGTCAGTTGGGGACTTTCGTATCATCCTGCAGATACGAGTTGGAGCAGACATAAAGAGAAACCATGATTTCTTGAGTTATGACTACAGCAACCCTACGCCCTTTATTATAAAGGACAAGCCTTTGTTTCAGAAAGCTGGCCTTTGGATTGATGGATTTTTCAAAAACTCACTTTTGTCCTTTATTTTGGTCATTTAACTTTTACTGTACGGATGGTATCACTGAATGCACGCACTTTCCCATTCATAGGAAAAACATGGAAATGGAATTGCCTTTTTAAAATACATTGACCTAGACAGGTTGATTTTAGATATTTTTATTAGAAGATGCGTTTCTGTAAAGTTTTTCTTGGTTTTGCTCTGGAATTTTCCTTTGTAATAAAATTAAGGTTTTTTTAGCCTTATGAACCTCTGTCAGATTTGCCCCTTTTTCAGGTTTGTTCTTTATTTTTTCCAAGAAAAGATGGTCACATAGTTATGACCAGGCCACACTGAGCCTTGAATCCTCATGCCTTTTTCTCTGTTTCACATCAGAGATGGAGCTTAGAAGCAGAATCCTACTTTTAAACTAACCAGTTTCTTGCGACAGAAAGTTTCTTTGTTGAAACCTCTTCCGAAATTAGGTAGTGTCTGTAACCAGGGGTTGATCTTGGTGTTTTCTCATAGGAAAAATGTGTAGCTGGATCAGGCAAAGACTCTGATAGTCCAGCTAGTGGCTGAAAGGCCTTCAGGAAGCCCACAGGCAGATCATCAAGGCAATATGATCCTCATGTTCATATTTCCTAGCAGTTTGATTAGTAAAGGGCAAACCTTTTCTAAAAGATAGCAGTCGTGTTTTAGAGGAATAGCCTTACCCTCTTGCTAACTGTAGCTTGAAGAAGCCATAGTCTGTCCTTTAGGCTAAGCCATTGTTTCTTTCAAGCGTGTTTCTTTTGCTAGAATTAACAGTGACTTTTGACGCATGAGAATGAACCATAAGCCACTGTTTACTTTAGAAACCCCGGCAGCTGGATGCAGACATCCTGCTGAATCAAACAGCTTGAGTGCAAGATGTGAGTCCATCCATTTTTGTTTCAAAGCACGGTTAAAAAAAAAAATTGCAGTGAAAAACAATGTGTGGATATAGCCAGAGTGTAGGCTGGGGCTTGTTTGGAACACCCAGTTCGGCTTTTCAACTCCTCCTCTTGGTGCAATTTAGGGGAAGAAGGGCATGTGAGAATTCATGTACTGTAAGAGCTAAACCATGTTAATCTTGTTTATGTGTCTAGGCCTTTGTATTGTTCCTGACACATATTAATTATGTGCTCCTTGTAGGTGGTGTTTTCTCTTTTTGTATGCAGAGCAAACAAGCTTTCTTAAAAGAACAGTTAATTTGTCTTCTTATCAGGTCCACAGTCAGAAATTGGGGGGGGGGGAGCCAAGGGGGCTTCTCCAAACAGCCAGCTAATAAATGCAGGCAGCTTAATTGCACTGAAAGTTGATGAACGATTTTTTACTACTAATATTTAAAATGCCACTCATTCATTGCCTTTCATTGACCAGAATTTTAGAAGGCAAGGGAGTTTCTTAGCGTTAGTAGCAAAGATCCACTTGACTTCTTTTTCACGATCCTTCCTATTGCCGGAAGCTGCAGATGGAGAATTGCATTTCTGCTTGCTTGCTCCTCTCCCATTAACTACTCCCAGTTGATTTATTTACCGTACTGTTATACATTTATAACACAGTTCTGATCATTAGGACATTAAACCGGAACCTTTTTGGATGCCTCCAAGTTTACAACATTCCATTCTATTTCATTTCATTTCATTCATATGGTTACCCATCTTGTACAAGTGATTCTGGGTGGGAAACTGTCAGCCTTACCAGGTAGAACAGACAGGAAACACAACCAGATGAGCTAATTCTACTTTACATGAACAGAATCTTGCAAGTCTGAAAGTACAAATCTCCCGCCGTCTCCTTTATAGCCTGAGAAGTTAGG